>NC_056745.1:237844542-238157042 GCF_019279795.1 Protopterus annectens
TAGTGCAGTGCAAAAGCTTTCTAGCATTAGGGGGTAAGATGTCTTCTACCCTTAAAAAACATTAAGACATTAATCCACAGGAAGAACTGACACATCTCGAGCATCAAAGTTGTTGGCTGAGCCACTTAAAACCAATAATATATAATCTGCTATTTTCCATTCAGGTAAACGTATATGTTGTCAGAGTCATCTACCATATAAAACCCTTGACGAGTCTCTATATTTACTTACCATTCGGTGTCTCGAGCAGTGAGAAGCTCGCGGTTTTGCTCTGTGTAATTGTTGAATTACCTTGCTCATCACCTTGTGCACTAGCTATTTCTTAAGGAGCCCTTTTGGACCATTGATGAGGTGGTTTGCGATTTGTTTCTTGTCATCTGACACGATAGATGACTGGAAGGGTATAGGTTCCTTAATCTCATGCTTGTCAGGAAGGTGACTTGCTATTGTTTCCTGCACCTTCCTGTCCGTGATGTATTGGTGCTGCAGTACTTCCAGTGACCGTAAATATTATTGTTCCGCCCATCTGCCTTGTAGTGACCCTTTCATTTCCTGATTACGTAAACTACTGTCATATTTTTAGCACGACACTTCATGTATTCCTGCTTACTTCTCAATAACCACATTGCTATTGGTTCTGAGTGCTTATTGGCTTTGGTCAGTACTGGACATGATAGATTTTTATGATATTATTCATCATATATAGTACTCAGCATCAACCTGATACAGACAAACCTGTATGTAACAGACTCTGAATAGCTGTCTCCACCTAAACTTGCTTATCTGTCCTTCCCTGTTCATGTCTCTGTCTACCAACAAATGTGTCTGTCATGTAACAACTTGAGGCCCTCATCCTGCTTGCTTTGAAACACATTAGCTAACTTCTTCCTGAAACGCCCCTTTGGAACCTTAGCATTGGGACTGTCCCTGTCCTCCAAGTTTAATGACAGACTTGCAGTTATGCTGTCACTTGTAGCTTACATTTTAGTGAAAAAGACTGCACTTTCTAGCCCTTTCTGCCTCTTTTCAGCTCATTGACTGCACTGGCTAGCCCTTTCTGCATCTTCCCATCTGAATATATAGCTCTTTATGCCTCTTTTTCAGCTTTCTGACTAGCCCTTTCTGCCTGCTTGCAGCGATGCCTCTGACAGGCCAGAACTCATTACATTCAAACCCAGTGTCTTACAGATTAACTCCGTCATCTTTATGTTGATCTTTAGGCTGTCTGAATCATTGTGCTACACTACAGTTCCATTTCTAGTTAAAACTTCCTAGACTGTCTTTCTGTCAGTAGTTTGACCAGCTTCTGCTGTTGCCACTGTATGTTTGACATTTATCTCTTCCCTGTGAGGTTGTATTCTATACCCGACAAACTAACCATATGGTTACTGCTCCCATATTCTTAGCTCTCCCAGCATGTTCATCTGCAGCTGGCTGGCTAGCATCATTCCCAGTTCATTCCTCTCATTGAGTAATGAAGATATGAAGCAGGTAGTAACTGCAACTTTGAATCAAATGTGGCATAAGTTATCCCCATCCCATTCCCCTGATATTGAACTAGTGTAAAGTGATTTCCTCTGGCTTGGCCCGTACTGCTTTTTCCTGATGAGTAACCTGGGACTTGTGGACAGTTGAATGCCTGACCAATTAGACCTCCCAGTCACCAGTATAAGATAGAGAGCATAAAGTTCCCACAACCTGATGTCACGGTTGTAGGCCATAGATACCACCTAGAGTGCAGCTGGATTGTTGGCCTTGATGCCTCTTGCACTACAATATATGTTACCCTGCTAATTGTAAAACAATGTATCCAGTTAGTCTACCCTGGTGGTACCAACTTGTTGATAGTTCTGCACTTCAGAATCAGAAACTAGTTCCTGGATAAAATATATTTACCTCCCTGTAATTTTTCAGTCACTGTGGAACAACAAGGGAAAAGATCTTGCACTCCTTGGATGTGCATTGGCAAATTAATTTTTATTTCATGTGGACAAAAGAAACAACAAAATCTGAGTAGCTGCTAAGTTAATTTAAAAGAGTAAAGAAGGGGAGCCTGTTGGAAAACAGATCATATCCAAATTGCTACCATGCTGGATTTGTTACTCTTTCCCCTTTCAAGGCAAACTAATTGGATGGGAAACCAGAAATTCATCCTTGGTTTGGAACTTATGTCAATAATGGACACAGTTAACCTGTAAATGGTTCATCTCCCAGGCCCATGCTTACATTTATCAAGAGTATCAAAACTTGTCAGAGATTTGGGATGCATGGCTAGGCTTAAAAAGGCTCTTGTGGTCATTACCTAGTTAACACCTATGACCCTAAGCTGTGCTGGGCCACATCAGCACCCATTCCACTCTGTCTCTTCATCTGTCCACATCTTCTTCAAGCACTGGGTAAGAAGTGCATATGCCTAACCTGGAGGGGAAGGGTGCTAAGCATATGAACTCTGTCGTTCTGCAACAGAACTGCGTCCCAAGAGTTATTATTGCAAAAGTGAACATAGTTATACATCTATAGTTTGTCGAAAGTAGCACAATATAAAGTGTTCATTTAAAACGTGGAAGGTGATAGTGACAAGACAGTGTGCATTTTCTTGCTCATTTTACAAAACAGAAAATAAAAGTTAGGAAACTGAGTAGTATGCAAGAATATTACATTCCACATGATAATTTAGGCCTGAAATGTTTAGCCAAGCAATGTTGTCATTATATACATTGATTCCATCAAGACAGCTCATAAAAGTCATTATTGTGATATTCTCTATTACTTGAAGTAGCTTAACATTTTTTTTTCTTTGTGATTCATATAGTGGGTACAATTACTGATGTTTTGCAGACATTGCAGTCATGTTGCAAAATCTAAGTGCTTCTATTTTTATAATTACTGGGTTTAGCAATAGTCTGCACTATAACCCCTTCCATCAGACACAAGTTTCTAGTTCTGTCTTTGTGCTATTTTGATCTCTTTGTGCAGACAGCTATTTTGGTGCTGTCAGACTTTCAGTGTTTTGTAGTGTTTTTGAATGCTGAAGTTCTGCAATTTAATAGCATTGCACTGTCCTTCCTGAGGCTTGATTTACCAGTAACAAAAACCTTTCTTATCAGTAAAGGTTTTTGATGTACAACAATTTAAAGCAACTGAAATATAGTGGTTTACATATTCTGGCTCACAATCCTTATAAAGGGAATTCCCAATCAACATGTTTCTGTTGTCTTATTAAATGTTTAGATGGGGTGCTTGAATTTTTAATTTTGTTTTAAGTTTTATCTAGAACTATCAAAATGAGTAAACAAAAGCCATTATTGTGTACATAGTAGATAAAAGGGTTTATCAAACGGTTGTGCTATGATCTGAAGAATGTTCAGCGTGTTAGGTGATAACTCCACTTGGGGTAAAAGTTTACAAAACAATTCTTTAGAGGCAGTGTTGAAATATTTGCTGATACTAAAGCTAAGTTAACCATACAAATATACAGGTTTGTCACATTAAATACAACATGGGCAGGCATTGCAGGAATTCATACTGTCTAAGCTTTAATGATTATTTTGATGTGCCTTATCATCCTTCCATGGCCCTGTCTTGTCAAGAAGCTTAAGAAATAACCCAAAGATATAATAGTTGTGGTTTACCTTTTTTGATATTTGTGATTTCAGTTTGTAGACAGTAACACAAAAGTGATATTTTATTGAATTATTCCGGTGTTCGAATTTTAAGGATTTTTCATATCTACCTTATCGTCCACCTGTTTTGTCAAGAGGCTTAAGAAAGAACCAACAGAAACATTAGTTGTGGACTGCATTTCATGATGTATGCTATTTAATTTTGTAGAAAGTAACATAAAAGTGATTTATTTGGAGGACTCAAAATGTGAAAGTAAGACTGCAGTATGTTCTGCAATATAAAAATACAGAAGTAAATAAACATTGTAAGAAAAACAAAACGATAATCGCATAAATATAATCTTGGTTATGGTTATAATCACATTTCCATATCCCTCGCTGATAGCACACTGGTATACCTGACTTATTGTGCTGCATTTTGTTTTTATAGTCTTTATTATTCTCCTGCTACATTGTATCCCACAATTAAGTAGTTAATTCTGACCAGCAGTGATGTTAGTTTACTTGCTCTGCTGCTGATTGGGAAATGGGTGAAATATGAGCTAGACATGTAATGTCTATGTGTAGACACATGCGTACATATGCCAACATTACCTGCTTTTAGATAAGCCAGAATACATAGCTGGCTTACAGAGAAAATACAGTTTACACAGCACACCAGATGTCGTGCACTCTGCTTTTACAGCATGTCAGTATATCCTGTAAAATCATAAATCTCTTGGAAGTTTGGTATGTTATCACCTTTCAATGTAGCACATTTAGTTGTTCTTGCACATTACAAGGTTAGTAGTTTACACTCCTTTTTTCTTCTCTTTTCTAGCAAGGAAGCCATACTTTTGTGTTATTTTGCCACAACCCATAACTGCATTTTCTTATTGCAGTTTGCTAGACATTTCAAGTCACCTTGCTTCTGTTTGTTGTGTCCTCTGTACTCACCTTTGTTACAATGTTGGGCTCATTAAAAAATGACTTACTCTGATTAGTGGTCTGTTCTTGTAAGTAAAACTGAAAAAGAAAATGGAGTCCTGGTCATGCTCCAAACTATAATACACCAAGCCCATAGTCTTAACTCGTATAGTTACCCTTTTCCGTCAATGAAACAATTATTTATTCGATAATTTTTGTATAATTAATTAAGTAGGTGAGGTTGAGCTAACGTAAGCACACTTTTCAGCCATAACCTAGATCGAAGAAACGTCATTAAATAAAGCAAGTGTAAATATACCAAAAACGACTGATTTGCCTGACTGCCAATTTTCTCTTATCCTCTTGCAGTCTTTACAGTACTTTTCAACCTTTATGTTTAGGAAGAATGTCATCCTGCCCTTCAAGATCCCATATATCTACTATCCTGCAACTCAAGTTAGCCAGTGTTCATTGGTAGCATAGGTGCCAGACAAATCATTGTCTGTTATAATACAGCTAAAATCAGTTGCATAATATAATCAAATTGAAAGGCAGTACCCCATATCTAAGCTGAAATGGTTGAACATTTTAAGATTTTTTTTTTCCTTATGGGCATTATCTAAGCTTTAACATATTATGTGCTCTTTTTTCAGTTTCAAGAAAGTCTGTTTTAATAAAAATTTAAAAAATTCTTAGCATTTTGATGTAAATTATATAAAATAATGACTTTACGTTGCATGTTAATGTACATATTATAAATGAAGGCATGATTTTTTGTCATTTTGATTTGTAT
The DNA here is from genome assembly GCF_019279795.1 of Protopterus annectens. Lineage (NCBI taxonomy): Eukaryota > Metazoa > Chordata > Ceratodontiformes > Protopteridae > Protopterus > Protopterus annectens. Next base: position 237,849,865 of record NC_056745.1, read on the forward strand.
GCCTTAAATTTATATATGACTATGTGGTGGTTTGATTTGTGTACTACAATTAGCATGCATAATATTTTAAAAGGTAATGCCGCTAACCAAGTAAAAACTGTGTCTAAGCTCCGATATGCATGCATAATAAATTGCAGTTCTAAGATGATGTTGGTCTGATTTTTTTTCCAAATGAGTAGTTTGCATGCTTAGTCTGTAACTTCATGTTGTTTTTTGAAATTAACTGTTCGACAGCTGTGTGGTCCTGTCTTTTTTCCCATGCCATTTTAAAAACCTTTCAGATTTTTTACCTAAGTTTACCATGTGAGATGGGATTGCAGTTTTGACCTTACACTGTCTGTGAGTTTGTGTTCCTGATGTATGTTCTAAATCTTCTCCATACTAAGCCTGTCTTATGCATCAAGTCCCTTTGTTTTCTGTTTTAAAATTGTATTTTTGGTGTCCGCATTGCTCTCGACTTTGCTGAAAAATCGTGGACAAAGCCAAATATAATGGAGGAACAAAGGCCCCAAAATCAGGGAAAGGTTTTTTTAAATATTATTCCAATTCATTTAATACTTAAAAGAGCAACAAGTTTTACATTGTTATGCATTTTTTGAAAAATAAAAAGTATGATAGACTATATATACTGACTGCCGTCCTCAGCAATTTACTAGAAAATCAGCAAGTTTAGAAGGGACAGGGCAAAAACGTGAGGGGAAAAATCAGGGACAGTTGAGCAGTATTGTTGTCTGTATTTATATATGGGTAAAAATGTCATTCTAACAATGATCATGGTTTGTTGTTTTCAACTTCATCACTTTACTGACATGGCTTGATATCATAGGTAGGTACTAGGCTATCGGCCCAAAGGTATATGTAAGCCTAGCCAACAAGGTTCTCTGGCTTTCGCCACCCAAGAAAGTTATTTTCCTGTGCCCCTGTCAAGCAGAGCCACAGAAGAGATCCCCAGAGTGAATTTCCTATTTCCCATCCACTCATCAAGATTTTTCTTGAAGAGTGCTAATGATGAACTCTGACATAGATAGGTAGCTTGTTCCAGAGTATGGGAAGTCTCTGGGACAGGAATCTATCCCTCCAGCATGTTCTGTTTGTTATGGTGACAAGGTTTAGGTCCCTGGAGCTTGTAGCTTGGAGGGATTGGGATTTCTTTAATGTAGCATGTCCAACAGCTCTGGGATTGATATAGCTTTGTATGTTAGGCAGAGATCGCCTCAGAGTAGGCAATATGCTATGGAGTAAAGCTGGTATTTTTTGTGACGGTCAGCGTAAGGCATCTGTTTGAGTCCTGTAATCCTCTTTGTGAGGTATTTTTGTGGCCTTTCCAGCTGTTGCAGATGTCTTGTGAGGTACATTCTAAAAGGGGTGTTGTACTCAATAATGGGTCTAATGAGAGCCAAATAGAGGGGAACAATGACCTTTTTCCTGGATGAGAACCGTTTCTTGATGAGGTGTGCCACATAGAAGGATTTCCTGACTACTGTGGTGATGTGATTATCAAAGGAGAGACTAGTGTCCACCTGAGTCCCAAGGTCTCTTATCACACCTTCGGCATCGAGTGGACTGCCTCCTATGTGGTAGTTCATGGGTACCGAGTTTTTACCAAAGGGAATGACAATGCACTTTTTGGCATTGAGCTTGAGGCCGTGGCCCTGATACAAGGCATCAGTCTCAGTGAGGCCCTTCTGTAGGATGTCCATGTCGTTCTGGGACTTGACTATGGCACCTAACTTGCAGTCATCTGAGAACTTCATCAGCCAGAGGCCATCTGTGTTAGCCTGTACTTCAGAGAAGTAGATACCAAACAGGAGAGGACCCAAGACTGAACCCTGTGGTACTTCACTTGTCACAGGTTTGAAGTCAGATTTGGAGTCTGCAACTTTTACAGTGTGGGTTCTGTCAGTGAGCCAGTTGGCAACCCATCTTGTGACTATGAATTTATGCCCAGTTTAGTGAGTTTATCTATGATTCCAGAATGGGGGATGGTGTCAAAAGCCTTGGCAAGGTCAAGATAGGCTATGTGGACTGCCTTACCCTCATCTACGGCTTTGGTGACTGTTTCAAAGAGGCATGATCTGCCCTTCACAAAGCTGAACTGGGTGGGGTCCAGAGTTTGGAGGTTACCAATGTCTTTGTTTATGAATTCCATGATGATACGTTCCATGGCATTGCAAACCAGGCTCGTCAGGTTAGTAGGGTGATAGTTCCCGGGATTTGTGGTGGCTCCCCCCTTTGTGGAGTGGTATAACTGTTGCTGTGTGCCATTCAGTGGGTACAAAGCCTGATGTGAGGCTGTGATGGAACATGGTGCTTAGGTGGGGGGCCAGTTAATTCTGAAGTTTGTGTAGAAAGCAGCCTGGGATGTTGCCCAGTCCCTTGAATGCTGTGTTATTGGCTTTGGAGAGCGCAGTTTTTACCTGCTCAGTTGTGAGTGTAAGGGCACTGCATTCTTCCAGTATGGATATGGGCCCTTTGGGGGTGGGGGTGGGGATAAAGTTGCTACTGAACCTATCAGCCAGGATGTTGGTGATATCAGTTGGTTCCGTAATTTTCATGCCATTATGCTGTAGCTCAGAGCAGATCTGGGTGTTGCCACTAAGATTCTTGACATAGCTATAGAATGCTTTGTGGTTGTCCTTGGAATTAGTGGCAATCTTGTTTTCATAGCTGGCTTTGGAGGATTTTATGAGGGATCTCAGCTTCTTACTGAGGCTGACTAGGGAGCACCTCCACTCATGTGATTTTACTCTCTTTTGCACAGTTTCTTCCTTCTGTTGTAGTTTGTTTATAGCAGGGGACCACCAGATTGACCAGATTGACTTTCTTTTTTTGGAGGATAGTGTTTTGATTCTGCTAGGGATAGCATGATCCATGCACTCATGTAAATGCTTATAGAGTGCATTTGTATAATATTCGGTAGTCGTAATTGTATTGCCCATCTGCATGGGTGTCTTGAAGTTTGCCACTTCAGTCTTAAGCATGAAGTTGGCTTTGGAGAATTTTTTTATAGTGGTTTCCTTAATGGGTGGTGGGGGCGGGATGTGGATATCTACGGTGATTAGCTTATGGTTGGATCTGACCAACGAGGAGTTGACTACTGGTCATTCATGTTGGTAATGACTAGGTCTAGGATATTATTGCCCCTGGTGGGGTGTGATTTAAGTTGATAACAGGGCATTGGAGTTTATTAATTCTAGAAAGTGTTGAGCAAAGGAGTTGGAACGTGAGTAGTTTTCCCAGTTAATGGTGGGGATAGTTGAAATCACCCATTATTAGGGTGCTTGGTTGAACCCTAATATTTTCCAGTATATCAAGAAAAGTTGAGTGGGAATCCTGGGACATGATGGGAGATCTGTAGCAAGCTACAATATGGATTGCAGTTTTGCCCAGAGTTAGTTGTACTTGGATAATTTTGGATGCATTATGTTGAGCAACTAGCTTGGAGGTATCGATATCCTTAATGAATATGGATGCACCTCTGCCCTTGGTGTTGTGGTCCTGGTTAGGTGGCCGAAAGGTATGGTATGAGTTATATCCTGGTAATGCAGGGGTGCTCTCTGGAGCCTTAAACCATCTTTCATTCACTGCACAGATATCGCTGTTCTCCATTTTAAGGAGTGCCTCTAGTGAGTGCATTTTGAGGTTTAGACTTCTAGCATTGAGTAGCATTACCCTCAGTTGTTGCTTCCTGTATCTCTTACGGTGGTTGGTTTGTCATTTGAACCTTGCCTAAAAAAGGCACTATAGGGGCGACAAGAGCCTTAGCCAGTATCCGGAATCCCAGGAATGACAGGTGCAGGCCATCTCTGGCAAAGCATTGTGGCCTTTTGACCATGTTGTCCCAGGCAGGCAGATACTGAATCCCATTAGAATGACACCAGAAGCTTCGCCAATTGTTGAATTCAATCATTTTGTCCTTGTACTGTGGTATCAGTCTGGGTGATGGCAGGATGCTACTCAGGGCTAGGGTCATACCTGCCTGGATTACAAGATTGGAGAGCTCCTCCATGTATCTTTTCATGTAGTTCAGGGAAGTATGTCTCAGGTCATTCACACCAACATGGACAATGACTGAGTCAAATTTGTACTTGTTGTGGAGTGACCTGAGTGCGTGGGTTATGCGGTGGATCCTAGCACCTGACAGGCAGCTAACAGTAACTTTATCCTTGTCTATTCTGGTGAGTGGAACATCAGTGTGCCTGACTATAGAGTCAGCTATGACTAATGTATTAGGCATGTTGTTTTGCCTTATGGGCTGTGGTTGAGAGGCACACTGGGTCTGTGTGTTATGTGGCTTTTGGGTTGTGTTGAGGGGTGGAGGTTGCTTGCGTTTCTGCTTTGGAGGTCTCTGTTGCTTGGGCAGATTCTTACTAAGAGCCTCTGAGAATGTTTTTGTGTATTTATGTGTGGGTTTTGGTGGTGTAGGTAGAGTGGGACTATGTGATGAGTGTGGTGTGGTGCAAGTGTTTACCTTCTCCTCTTGACTGAGAAGTTCAGTCTTGGGTTGAGAGAGTTTTGCCTCCAGTTTGGCAAGATAAATGCTTCTCTCACAGGTTGTAGTATTGGGTGGTAGGAAGAGAGGGTTGTCAGTGTACATGAGATAATTGTGTTTGTGCCCCAAGATGCCCACATCAGGTAGACAGAACACTGGGAGCTGTCCCTTGGACTTGCCTGGGTAATCACTATTTCCCAGGTAGACAGGAGAGAACACCGGGAGCTGTCCCTTGGACATGCCTGGGTAATCACTGTTTCCCAGGTAGACAGGAGAGAACACCGGGAGCTGTCCCTTGGACATGCCTGGGTAATCACTGTTTCCCAGGTAGACAGGAGAGAACACCGGGAGCTGTCCCTTGGACATGCCTGGGTAATCACTATTTCCCAGGTAGACAGGAGAGAACACCGGGAGCTGTCCCTTGGACATGCCTGGGTAATCACTGTTTCCCAGGTAGACAGGAGAGAACACCGGGAGCTGTCCCTTGGACATGCCTGGGTAATCACGGTTTCCCAGGTAGACAGGAGAGAACACCGGGAGCTGTCCCTTGGACATGCCTGGGTAATCACGGTTTCCCAGGTAGACAGGAGAGAACACCGGGAGCTGTCCTTGGACATGCCTGGGTAATCACGGTTTCCCAGGTAGACAGGAGAGAACACCGAGCTGTCCCTTGGACATGCCTGGGTAATCACGGTTTCCCAGGTAGACAGGAGAGAACACCGAGCTGTCCCTTGGACATGCCTGGGTAATCACGGTTTCCCAGGTAGACAGGAGAGAACACCGAGCTGTCCCTTGGACATGCCTGGGTAATCACGGTTTCCCAGGTAGACAGGAGAGAACACCGAGCTGTCCCTTGGACATGCCTGGGTAATCACGGTTTCCCAGGTAGACAGGAGAGAACACCGAGCTGTCCCTTGGACATGCCTGGGTAATCACGGTTTCCCAGGTAGACAGGAGAGAACACCGAGCTGTCCCTTGACATGCCTGGGTAATCACGGTTTCCCAGGTAGACAGGAGAGAACACCGGAGCTGTCCCTTGGACATGCCTGGGTAATCACGGTTTCCCAGGTAGACAGGAGAGAACACCGAGCTGTCCCTTGGACATGCCTGGGTAATCACGGTTTCCCAGGTAGACAGGAGAGAACACCGAGCTGTCCCTTGGACATGCCTGGGTAATCACGGTTTCCCAGGTAGACAGGAGAGAACACCGAGCTGTCCCTTGGACATGCCTGGGTAATCACGGTTTCCCAGGTAGACAGGAGAGAACACCGAGCTGTCCCTTGGACATGCCTGGGTAATCACGGTTTCCCAGGTAGACAGGAGAGAACACCGAGCTGTCCCTTGGACATGCCTGGGTAATCACGGTTTCCCAGGTAGACAGGAGAGAACACCGAGCTGTCCCTTGGACATGCCTGGGTAATCACGGTTTCCCAGGTAGACAGGAGAGAACACCGAGCTGTCCCTTGGACATGCCTGGGTAATCACGGTTTCCCAGGTAGACAGGAGAGAACACCGAGCTGTCCCTTGGACATGCCTGGGTAATCACGGTTTCCCAGGTAGACAGGAGAGAACACCGGAGCTGTCCCTTGGACATGCCGGGGTAACCACGGTTTCCCAGGTAGACAGGAGAGAACACCGAGCTGTCCCTTGGACATGCCTGGGTAATCACGGTTTCCCAGGTAGACAGGAGAGAACACCGAGCTGTCCCTTGGACATGCCTGGGTAATCACGGTTTCCCAGGTAGACAGGAGAGAACACCGAGCTGTCCCTTGGACATGCCTGGGTAATCACGGTTTCCCAGGTAGACAGGAGAGAACACCGAGCTGTCCCTTGGACATGCCTGGGTAATCACGGTTTCCCAGGTAGACAGGAGAGAACACCGAGCTGTCCCTCGGACATGCCTGGGTAATCACGGTTTCCCAGTTAGACAGGAGTGAACACCGAAAGCTGTCCCTCGGACATGCCTGGGTAATCACGGTTTCCCAGGTAGACAGGTGAGAACACCGAGCTGTCCTCGGACATGCCTGGGTAATCACGGTTTCCCAGGTAGACAGGAGAGAACACCGAGCTGTCCTCGGACATGCCTGGGTAATCACGGTTTCCCAGGTAGACAGGAGAGAACACCGGGAGCTGTCCCTCGGACATGCCTGGGTAATCACGGTTTCCCAGGTAGACAGGAGAGAACACCGGGAGCTGTCCCTCGGACATGCCTGGGTAATCACGGTTTCCCAGGTAGACAGGAGAGAACACCGGGAGCTGTCCCTCGGACATGCCTGGGTAATCACGGTTTCCCAGGTAGACAGGAGAGAACACCGGGAGCTGTCCCTCGGACATGCCTGGGTAATCACGGTTTCCCAGGTAGACAGGAGAGAACACCGGGAGCTGTCCCTCGGACATGCCTGGGTAATCACGGTTTCCCAGGTAGACAGGAGAGAACACCGAGCTGTCCTCGGACATGCCTGGGTAATCACGGTTTCCCAGGTAGACAGGAGAGAACACCGAGCTGTCCCTCGGACATGCCTGGGTAATCACGGTTTCCCAGGTAGACAGGAGAGAACACCGAGCTGTCCTCGGACATGCCTGGGTAATCACGGTTTCCCAGGTAGACAGGAGAGAACACCGAGCTGTCCCTCGGACATGCCTGGGTAATCACGGTTTCCCAGGTAGACAGGAGAGAACACCGAGCTGTCCCTCGGACATGCCTGGGTAATCACGGTTTCCCAGGTAGACAGGAGAGAACGCCGAGCTGTCCTCGGACATGCCTGGGTAATCACGGTTTCCCAGGTAGACAGGAGAGAACGCCGAGCTGTCCTCGGACATGCCTGGGTAATCACGGTTTCCCAGGTAGACAGGAGAGAACGCCGAGCTGTCCTCGGACATGCCTGGGTAATCACGGTTTCCCAGGTAGACAGGAGAGAACGCCGGGAGCTGTCCCTCGGACATGCCTGGGTAATCACGGTTTCCCAGGTAGACAGGAGAGAACGCCTGAGCTGTCCCTCGGACATGCCTGGGTAATCACGGTTTCCCAGGTAGACAGGAGAGAACGCCGAGCTGTCCTCGGACATGCCTGGGTAATCACGGTTTCCCAGGTAGACAGGAGAGAACGCCGGGAGCTGTCCCTCGGACATGCCTGGGTAATCACGGTTTCCCAGGTAGACAGGAGAGAACGCCGGGAGCTGTCCCTCGGACATGCCTGGGTAATCACGGTTTCCCAGGTAGACAGGTGAGAACGCCGAGCTGTCCCTCGGACATGCCTGGGTAATCACGGTTTCCCAGGTAGACAGGAGAGAACGCCGAGCTGTCCTCGGACATGCCTGGGTAATCACGGTTTCCCAGGTAGACAGGAGAGAACGCCGAGCTGTCCCTCGGACATGCCTGGGTAATCACGGTTTCCCAGGTAGACAGGAGAGAACGCCGGGAGCTGTCCCTCGGACATGCCTGGGTAATCACGGTTTCCCAGGTAGACAGGAGAGAACGCCGAGCTGTCCCTCGGACATGCCTGGGTAATCACGGTTTCCCAGGTAGACAGGAGAGAACGCCGAGCTGTCCTCGGACATGCCTGGGTAATCACGGTTTCCCAGGTAGACAGGAGAGAACGCCGAGCTGTCCTCGACATGCCTGGGTAATCACGGTTTCCCAGGTAGACAGGAGAGAACGCCGAGCTGTCCTCGGACATGCCTGGGTAATCACGGTTTCCCAGGTAGACAGGAGAGAACGCCGAGCTGTCCCTCGGACATGCCTGGGTAATCACGGTTTCCCAGGTAGACAGGAGAGAACGCCGAGCTGTCCCTCGGACATGCCTGGGTAATCACGGTTTCCCAGGTAGACAGGAGAGAACGCCGGGAGCTGTCCTCGGACATGCCTGGGTAATCACGGTTTCCCAGGTAGACAGGAGAGAACGCCGGAGCTGTCCTCGGACATGCCTGGGTAATCACGGTTTCCCAGGTAGACAGGAGAGAACGCCGGGAGCTGTCCCTCGGACATGCCTGGGTAATCACGGTTTCCCAGGTAGACAGGAGAGAACGCCGAGCTGTCCCTCGGACATGCCTGGGTAATCACGGTTTCCCAGGTAGACAGGAGAGAACGCCGAGCTGTCCCTCGGACATGCCTGGGTAATCACGGTTTCCCAGGTAGACAGGAGAGAACGCCGGGAGCTGTCCCTCGGACATGCCTGGGTAATCACGGTTTCCCAGGTAGACAGGAGAGAACGCCGAGCTGTCCCTCGGACATGCCTGGGTAATCACGGTTTCCCAGGTAGACAGGAGAGAACGCCGAGCTGTCCTCGGACATGCCTGGGTAATCACGGTTTCCCAGGTAGACAGGAGAGAACGCCGAGCTGTCCCTCGGACATGCCTGGGTAATCACGGTTTCCCAGGTAGACAGGAGAGAACGCCGGGAGCTGTCCCTCGGACATGCCTGGGTAATCACGGTTTCCCAGGTAGACAGGAGAGAACGCCGGGAGCTGTCCCTCGGACATGCCTGGGTAATCACGGTTTCCCAGGTAGACAGGAGAGAACGCCGAGCTGTCCGTCGGACATGCCTGGGTAATCACGGTTTCCCAGGTAGACAGGAGAGAACGCCGGGAGCTGTCCCTCGGACATGCCTGGGTAATCACGGTTTCCCAGGTAGACAGGAGAGAACGCCGGGAGCTGTCCCTCGGACATGCCTGGGTAATCACGGTTTCCCAGGTAGACAGGAGAGAACGCCGAGCTGTCCCTCGGACATGCCTGGGTAATCACTGTTTCCCAGGTAGACAGGAGAGAACGCCGGGAGCTGTCCCTCGGACATGCCTGGGTAATCACTGTTTCCCAGGTAGACAGGAGAGAACGCCGGGAGCTGTCCCTCGGACATGCCTGGGTAATCACTATTTCCCAGGTAGACAGGAGAGAACGCCGGGAGCTGTCCCTCGGACATGCCTGGGTAATCACTGTTTCCCAGGTAGACAGGAGAGAACGCCGGGAGCTGTCCCTCGGACATGCCTGGGTAATCACTATTTCCCAGGTAGACAGGAGAGAACGCTGGGAGCTGTCCCTCGGACATGCCTGGGTAATCACTATTTCCCAGGTAGACAGGAGAGAACGCCGGGAGCTGTCCCTCGGACATGCCTGGGTAATCACTATTTCCCAGGTAGACAGGAGAGAACGCCGGGAGCTGTCCCTCGGACATGCATGGGTAATCACTATTTCCCAGGTAGACAGGAGAGAACGCCGGGAGCTGTCCCTTGGACATGCCTGGGTAATCACTATTTCTCAGGTAGACAGGAGAGAACACCGGGAGCTGTCCCTTGGACATGCCTGGGTAATCACTATTTACATCTAGGCAAATGAGGGAATTAAGTACTAGAGCTGTTTTCCTCAAAGTAGCTTGAGGAATATAAGTACAAAAACTGTTAACCACTAGGAAATGAGAAAGGTTGAGTGCTTCAGTAGTTTGTAGTTTTAGTGCTTACAACAGTTCTGAACCAGTGCTAAGCAAGGAAAAGCAGATTCAAGTGCTAAAATTAAGAAACTGGCTAGTTCTAAGGGAAAAACTAAAGAGCAAATTTTATGGTGCCAGAAATAGTTTAATTCTAGCTAAGCAGTGCTGTGTGATACGCAAAGCCACGCAAACACAGGTGTTTAAACAGAAAGATGAAAGGGATAGAAATGGCCCAAAACGGCCAATAAAACTACAGTTTCTGAGCTGAAACCACTCCTGCAGCAACAGATAGGCTGTTCCAAAGCTCACCAATCTTACTGACGATCAGAGAAGCTTCCATCTATCTTAGAAAGGTCTGGGTAACACAGGCACTTACAAACAGCCCAGAATTCAGCAAACTCCAAAAATCGGACTTTACTAGCTCTAGAAAGGTGGGAAACAAGTAGAGGGATAGTATTTTTTTTTTTTAAATTAAGGCAAATACAGCAAAAAACACTTTTAACATGGAAAATTGGCTATTGCACTTGAGTGTTTAGCCTTTTACAGTTAAACAAATAAAATTCATGTAAAAAAATGATACTTTAAAGTGCAAACAGTATTTGGTTTCAAAAACGGTTCAGATAAGTAGCAAAGTTAATTGTTTTTTTAAGTACATAAAAAAGAAAAAAAGGTTGCTTCACAAAATGTCTTAGTTTGTGAGTAAGTAAGGACAGATGGATTCTTCTGTTTCACCTGATTTACAGGCTGCACTGGTAACCACTTATTCTTGCAAGGCTCTGACTTCAACATTTGTCATGTGTACATCACTCCTTCTTCAGCAGTGTTTTCCATGTATCAACCAGTGTTCATTGCAAAACATCCTAGACATATTTCATCTTAGGCTGCCTAGAACTTGGATTGTCCCTTAGTTTTCTTCACCTGTTATAATAAAATAGGCTACTGTGTGCTCATTTTATTGTTTAGAGGAATGACATCCTCATTGTGCCGTTAACAATCCATGTTCGATAAGCAGCTTGAGTACTAGATGACCTGGCTTTGGAAGGAGCAGCTGACACTGGCTTGTCCATCTGATGAGAAGAGATTGATTCAGGTTTCAGTCCTACATCAAGAGAGCCACCAAAGGGAAGGCCTCAGATGGAAGCGCATGGAACATGAGGACATGAATCTGGCAAAGAGTGCTTCACATTTTACATGAGTAGGCCAGGTGTACAGAAGGGTGCATGCTTACTGGGCACAATGTAGTGAACATTGTGCCATATCTGTCAGCGATCAAGGAAGTAGTCAAGAGAGTGCATGGGATAGTTTTATGCCCACTGGTTCAAAGTCATGTTTCATGGTTCACATCTCCCTCAGATGTCAACCCTAGATGCATGGAAATCTGCGGTGTTAAGGATTAGGACTCGATAGTGGAGGAGAAGGGGCAAAAGACATGCACAGTAATTCATTACTGTACCATTCTGATATTGTAATGCTTGTATCATATCTGCTGTTCTCCCCTCATTTCTGACAAATAAATATTAAGATTTGTGTAAGTTCATATTTGTTGTGCGTGTGTAGTGCCATTTTCATCGCTTTCTTATGACGCCGTTACAACAATCATTTATGACGCCAGCTATTGTTGTTTCTTGGTTGTTTTTTTTCACGGTAGATGCCAAGTATCAGTTGTATACCACAGGGCTTAAAGGCTTTGCAATATTCTATAATCATAATTTTGAACTTTATAATGTTGAGGCAGGGCTGCAGTAGCTCATACTTGTTTTTCACCCCATCTTCAGATTTTTCCCATATATTTTGATTTCATCAGAAGATTGTCTGACTTGTCACATAGCGTAGAGCAACCCTCATTAGCATATGTTGTCTGATCTGTATGTAGCTTCACTAGTAATTCAAAAAGATAGGTTCAAGCACTAATGGTTCCTGTCTTTATCGGCAGGGAGAGCACGTCCACACCACCATCTGCTTTGTCTCCTTTCGGCCAGTTACTTATGTTTTGCTCTGTGCCAAAACTATCCGTGTTATCCATCAACTCTTTATTGATGTCAGTTTTTATATCGGAAGCTTTTTTACTTCCATTTTTGTGAAGAAAAACACCATGTTCTGATTTAGCATTTCTTTATTTTATTTAATGATTTACCGAGTAACACCGTATCTGTTACTCCCAGTACTAAGACTGTATTCATTTTTATTCTTGAAGGTATAAAATCTTGTAAAATCATGGCTAATGATTTTATTTTGAGCTGCTCTAGGACTGTTTTTTTCTATGAATTTATTGTTGGTCACCTACCTCTGACATTCATTTTACTTGTCTAGTTGGAGATTTTTGTTATGTCTTGCTGCTGGTTCATTATATTTTCAAGGGCCTCTGATGAGAGATTTGTTTTCACTTTTAAGACTGTAATCTTTCCTTTGAACTGTTTTCATTTACTGAAATATATAGCACTGCACCCTGTTAGTTTTTTCTGTGCTCTGCTTCCAAATCAACCACACAACATCAACTTTATATCTGGGTTGGTTCATATTTTTAGAATTGTTCTTTTTCATTCATAATTCTACTTATCGTCAGAAGCAGCAAATATGTAAAATCTACTGTGGACTTAAAACTATTCATAATTTGCTACTTATAAAGTGTGTCTCGGATTTTGGGTTGTATAGACTGTCTAGTTTGCATGCTCTGATCATAATTCAGTAAAAAAAAAAAGTATACCACAAGTTTCAGTTTCATGAGCATAATTTTTAGTTCCTTACCTCCTCCTGTGCCCCATGGTTTGCATTCTGTCTAATACCTAAAATTAGCAATGGCATCTGTTAGGCTACAGAATCTTGTATGTGTCCTCATTTCCGAAAGACTTTAATTTTACAACATAATTATCAGCCTCCCTTCACTTATTTTTGCCTGTGTTTTTCCTAGGTTCCATTTCCCTATTTTCTTTAACAGGTAACTCATGAAGAATCAAGAACAGATCTGAATCACTACGGTGTTTCTTTTCACTGATTTATGGATATTAGATTTTTAGCATTAAGTATCGGTCACTGTTAGCTATACTTTTATTTTTTGTAGCGTGAGTCCCAAAGCAGCATCTTTCTGTGAATAAAGCTGAGGATCTAATTCCTCATCCTTTCATTGATGTTCAAAACTGGCATACCATCAACAGTATCTTGATGAAACTGTTGGGGTGTACTGTCTTAATGTTATTGGAAAGTACACTTACTCCAGTGGATTCTTAAAAAGTCCTGTAAGAGCAGCATTCTGACCACTCACTTCAGGTAACTGTTATTTCCTTATCAGCATGTAATTTTATTTGTAGTTATTGCATTTAGTAATATTTCTGTTCCTTTTGCTTTATTTATTTATTTTGTTATTCATTTGTTTATGTATTTATTTTTACATTTGTTGATCAGAATAGTATGGCTGTGCTGTCAGTTCCTTTTCAGTGCAGTACTGTGGAGAAAAGGTCCCCAAAACAATAGAACAATTGAACATATAACTGAAATTTAAAAAAAGTTGAAATAAGAACACTAAAGAGGCACAGATACAAGAAGATCATTATGATTTAAAAAAAATTCACAAAAACCAACCTGGCAGGACACACCACGAGAACACGAAATATTTCCAAAGTTTCTTTTATTCAACACGATAACAGAAATGAGCGCTTTCGCATGCCTCTAGCACGCTTCTTCAGATATAAGTTACTCTATCAAAACCCAACTGTTTTATACTCCCATCAATGTTGAACATCTTGTTACATAATTAGGTAATCAATTAATCAATTAGTTGATTAGAATGTCAAATAGTTCCCTCACTAGTTATAAAACAGCAGTAGATAAATACATGGATATTCAGACTGACCCAAAACTCATATATGCTTCAAAACACTGGAATTTAAATCATCTCACTAAAAGCCGTTCCTCATTGTAATAATAATAATAAAAAATTCTCTAATAAAAATGTAAAAGTCTATCTATACTGATCATTGGATGTCATTCACAACAGGGTTTATAACAAACTCATTGGAAAATCTTTAAAAACTAGAAAAGTATGTATTTATAATCTTAAAAAGACTGTATCAAACTCATTTATGCTACTTTAAAATTCACTTCGTAAAAAACATCACATCTCATATATAGTGTGTAAAGCATTCACAAACAGTGTTCATAAACATCATCACGAATAGACATCGTACACCAATAATCTATATGTAAACATTATATCTGAATGCACGAACCCATATTTTTTGGGATTTAAAAAAAATGTAATAGCATCAATAGCAGTGCAATAATTTTAACACTAAGTAATATTAGCATATTCAGATTCATGTAAATGTTAGAAAAACTGGTTAGAGGCAACGGAAGAAGGGTGGTATTTTAGGAAAGTAGTAAGGATTGAAGTGAGGGTGGAGTGCTACACTGGAGAGTACGAGGAGGTTAAGAAGATTTTAAAAGATATTAGTGGCTTCGCTTTCAGGTGTTGCACGAACACATCCAATAACTAGATAGGTGGATTTCTGATATTTAATGGAAGACCGATGAGTGACTTTCTTTTCTCCTGGTGTGGTGGTTTTGAATTCCACATTTTTGCTGCCTCAGCAGTAGAGGGAGTTAATAAAGTCCTCATATAAGGAACAAAGTAATTTGGCTGGGGTTTATTTTGTGAGCAGTGTTGAAGCTACAAGTCATTTACTAGGGATAGTTATGTTAAAGGCTGTTTTCAGTGGGTGGAATGTTAGAACATTCTAGAGTTCTAGCCATTGTGCTCAACGAAGGGCTTGATAATGAGTACTGCCTCTCAAAAGGCGTTATTACTTAACATTTGTGCAGGACATCTTAATTACTAAAACTTCACTGCCTGCTGCAGTATGAAAATTAAGCAACTAACATATTTGCTCCTGGTGTTGTAGGAGCTATGTACAGCACAGTAATACACTTTTAAGAGGGATGCATGTCAAAGGTGATATTGTGGCTTCAAGCAGAAACTGAGTAATAAATGCAAAATTAACAACGTCTGCTGTATCATCTTGCCCCCGATGCTGAAGTTGGGTCGTGTAGTCATTGCAGAAGTACAGCAATGTGCAGTATTATCTCTTAATGCATTGACCGTACTAATGAGGATATGATAGCCAGCTTATTAAAGGAAACAGAATTTGCAATGCCTACACAGGGAGCACCAGCTAGGAGTGTGCACTACATATGTACCAAGCCAACAGAGGGTTACAACTTTCGTCGTCACTGTGTCAAACAAGTGGAATTAGCATGTGTAACCCACGGATGGCTGACTTTGTTGAAGAGCACTGAGCTTTTGATTGGAATCACAGTGATAGTGTTTTCCTCTGCTCAGTGTCTTGTCGATTAGTGTCTGGCGACACTTTAGATAATGGATGAAGCATATCTTTTCTGGTCAAAAGTCTGTAAACAGACATATTCAGTACATAATCTTCAGATTATATTACAAAAATGTCCCTTTACTGTTTGGATTCGTGCCTACTAAGAAATTTAATGCTTAGATATTATTTTGGAGCCAGTCGTATGATGTACTGGAGGTGAATGATATACAGGCATGTCTGAAGTATGTTCTGTTGGACTTCAGACCTGCTGCCTTTCATAACATTACTGCAAATATTCATCTGCAGTGCCAAATGATGCTTTTTTTCACTTTACTGACAACCTATGGAGTAAGATACAGTCTCTGGGTCTAGCTGCTATGCATAGCAGTAATACAATGTTCCAGTATGATGTCACATGACTAGTGGCACATGCGTTCATGGATGTCACTAAGTAGAAAGTGCTTGTTTGGAACTTAAAACCAAATTCTGTGAAGGTGCGGAGTCAGCCTAACAGTACTTTAAGGAGACATGTTTCTACAGCAGGTTAGAAAATGTTATAGCAGGTCAGCTATCATGTTATGTTTGAGAAACAAAATAAAAATATACCAGGACCACACACGGCTAGATAAAACAGTTTAATAAATGGTAAGTGCTTTTGTGTCCCACACTAGGTACTTAGACAAAATACAAAGCAATCCTACCCCCTTGTCTGTGGTCAGTCTGTGGCCTGTTACAGTACAGCTTGCCACAGACAGAAAAATATGTGGAAGGATGGCATAGATGCCTGTGATCTATGCCTCCTAGATGATTACCTTGCAGAAGCTATGTTAACAAATGAGCAGAACCAGACAGATGACCTACATGTATGACTGGGAGCAAGATTCCTGTCTTCACCACTAAGAAGGGACAGCCAGTTTCGAGAGGAGAACTTCAACAAGATACATACAACTAGATGTTCTTATAATATGCTGAATTACATATCTTCAATTACAAGAAACTTTAGCATCTAACCTCTATGACCTGATCTTAACTATGAGATGTTGCTGTATGTATATGTGATTAATAAAGTGTTTATTGCATATTCAGTGGAATGGATAAGTTGATTTATTTCTGTTTAGATATTATGGTAAGTAGATGTTTGGTTAATACGTCAGATTTAGATAATACTGTCATTCAGTCAAATGGTGTGAATGCCTTATATATATTTATGTACTCAAATGTTTCATCAAACATCGAATACTTGCAGTAACAAACAAATAGAATCTAAAGTGATCTAAAACAAAAATTAAAACGAACCCCCTACTAATTATATATACCATTTCTACAATCATGCAAAAGCAGTTTAAGGACAAAATTCCTTACCCTACTGCAGTACGATCCCATACACAAGGCTGCCACAAAGAACTCCATTGAAAACAGCATTCACTCATATAGGTTCATAGGTGTGTGTGTACTAGGCTAATGCCCCTGGGGCCTTTACAAGCCTAGAAACCAGAAAACATCACTCCCTTGCATGTATGGCAAGTGCAGTGGCTCAAAATTGCTCCAATACTTCAAAAACAAAGCCAGCACAATAATGTGATTGGAAAACAACAGTTTAATAAAAACTGTTCAAAACATCACTAGGGGTGTAGAAAGCCCATGTGAATACACTAATTATACAAAATATGCAGCAAACCAGTTTCGGCTAACCTAGCCTTCCTCAGTGCAACAAAGTTAATAAATGAAGGCAGAGTCTAAGCTGTATATAAAGACAGCTCAATTATGCAATTAAATGTAATTGAAAATTTACAAATGCTCATTCAAACCAGGGCTGAACAACCCGCCTAATTTAATTATCCATTTCTTCTCCTTAGAATTTAGTATGGAGTATGGAGTGGGCGGCCACGGTGGTGCAGCGGTTAGCGTTGCCATCTCACAGCAAGAGGTTCTTTGGTTCGATTCTTGGCTGGGATGCCTTCTGTGTGGAGTCTGCATGTCCTCCCCGTGGTCGTGTGGGTTTCCTCCAGGTGCTCCGGTTTCCTCCAACATCCCAAACACATGCTGTAGGTGGATTGGCACTCTAAATTGGCCCTAGGCATGAGAGTGTGTGTGCATGTGCCTACCATGGAAGGTTGGGCGTCAGGCTGGCAGCTCGACACCGTAAAACTCCACTGCCAATCATGAGCCGACAAGTTATCCGCTGTGGCGACCCCTAACCAGGAAAAAAGCCGAAAGAAGAAGAAGAATTTAGTATGGAGTGCCAAGCCCCTTTACAGTTTCTGTCCCTACCAATTTTATCAATAATGGTAAAAGGAAAAGAGGCTGTTGGATGCTTCAAAGTATGTTTATATAAAGAAACTGGTCAGTTTGTGGTTCCTGACATCACTCATATGTTCAGAAATTCTAATTCTCAATGGCCTAGAAGTTTGCCCTACATAGAATGCTGAGCATGAGCAGGAAGCCAGGTAAACAACCCAGTCTGAACCATAGTTTGCCAAAAGCCTGATATCAAATCCCTGTGCTGTATTTTTACTGGTAAATTGTTTGGTCTTAAATACTCTGGGGCAATGGGTACAATGCCCACAAGCATAAAATCCCATTAATTTCTCCCCAGTCATAGTACTATGCCAGACTGTATTAATAGATCTGTAGGAATGTTTATGATGGCTTAAATGGGAACCTGAAGTTTGTCCCCTGCGAAATGAAAAGTGGCATTTATCCCCAATTATTGAAGCCAGTCTGTTGTCTGCTAACAATATGTTCCAATGTTTATTTATAATATTCATGAGTCCACCAGTATTCCGACCGTACGTGGTGACCATTCTTAACACATTTTGGCTCTCTGCTGTTTTTGGTTTGTATTGTAATAATTGTTCCCTAGTTTGTGTACTTGCCCACCTGCTGGCCATGGTGATGTTACCTAATCTATACCCTCTATTATGAAATCTGCCAACAAGATCTTCCTTATATTTATTAAATGTGGAATCCTCTGAACATACACGTCTGACCCTCAGAAACTGTGATTTGGGGATGTTCCGGATCACATGTTGTGGGTGGAGGCTAGTGGCATACAATAAGGAATTAAATTGTGGATATTTCCTATAAATTTCAGTTCTTAAAGTGTTATCAACATTCCTTATTATAGTTACATCCAGGAATGTGATTTCTTGGGGATAAAAATTCAACTTAAACTCTATACCCCACTTGTTCTGATTCAAATATTCCACAAATTCCATAAGGTAAGCACTATCTGCCCTCCACACCAACCAACAGCCGTTCAAGTACCTCCTACAAATATCTACATCCCCCAAGCAAATGTTATGGTTAGGATCATATATCAATTGCATCTCAGTGTAGGCCATAAACAGATCTCCATAAATGGGGGCAAAAGAAGCCCCCATTGCCATGCCTTGTAGCTGCAAATAGCATGTTCTATGGATGTAAAAAACAATTTTCTCAAGAACATGCTCAGACAAGCATACTAGGAATGTATTAAACCCCAGTGGATATAAAGCAGTTCTGTCTAGCCAAAATTAGAGAGCTAAAAGCCCCACCCAATGGGGAATATTTGTATATAATGATGTCAAGTCTAACATGCATAGGAGCCAATCAGACTCCAACTGTGTATTGGACACAGTCCCCAAGAATTCCGTTGTGTCCTGGATACGTGACCTAACACAACCCAAAATAGGTTTTAAATATTGGGTCAGGAATTCAGATAGGAGTTTTGTCAAGCTATCCCTGTCTGAGACTATGGGCCTACCTGGCGGTTTCTGAGGGTCCTTGTGCATCTTAGGTAAAAAATAAATATATTGGGATTTGGGATCTTTAACTGTGAGATGATACACAGCCATTTCTGTAATGATACCTTCCTGTTTGGCTTCAAATAAAAATCTAGCTATCTCAGCTTTAAATTTGATTGTAGGATCTAATGGCATGGCCATATAGTATCTGGCATCCTGAAGCTGTCTGTGTGCCTACTCATAGTACAGGTCCCAATCAATTACTACTACGGCCCCGCCTTTGTCCGTTGATAAAATAACTAAATTGTTGTTGTTTTTTTAACTCCAGCAGAGCTACCTGTTCGATCTTTGAGAGATTGTGATGAAGGATGTCATGTTCATGGGAGCCGTAGTGTAAATCCTTTAAAACACTTGATTGAAACATGGACACTTGTGTAGACATGGGTGGCATAAAAACAGACTTGTGAAATTTGAAAGAACTAAAATTGGTAGTGTTGGACTCACCATCAAAAGTGTTGCTGTGTCTTTCGGCTTAAACCGGTTAGGGGTCGCCACAGCGGAACTCCGGTCCGCTAATGTTTGGTAGTGGATTTTTGTGTGCCGAGTTACCAGCCCTGATGCAATACCTTCAATGAAGGCATGCCCATTCACGCATGCCCCCACACAGAAGATGCTCTAGCTGAGAATCAAACGGGACAACGTCTTGCTGTGAGGCGACAATGCTAACGCAGCACCACTACCGCGGGGACTCACCATCAAAATACAGTTTTATAATACAGTTTTAAATTCAATAATCTACAGAATAAAATCACATCAGAAGCCAAAGAATCTTCTGCCACAAAAAAGCTGGGAGCATAATTAAGGCCTTTATTTAAAAGTGATGTTTGTGCCTCAGAAAGTGTCACAGATGAAATATTGTGAACATTATTACATTCCTTTAACATTTGATTACTGCTTTGAGTATATCTTCCAAGGTGTTTACTGTGCTTGTGTTTCCTTCATCTCTTCTATTCCTTGCTCTAAAGGGTGGTCAGTGCAGCATCTTTTGGCAGTTGGAGACTGTGGGGAGTGGTTGCCATCCACATCGATGGCTGATTGAGTCCTCAGGCGAGGTGAAACTGAGTGTTTGGTTTTCTTCAAAATAGATTTGGGCCTTTTGCGTTTATTAGTATTACTTCTATTCTGCATAACACCCACATTAGGACCTTTATATGGCATAAAGGGTTGTCCTCTTTTGTAATCACCTATGTCACAATGGAATTTTTTGTTTTTTTTATCTTTAATTTGTTGCTCCAAAAATAATAAATCAGAGCTTAACAAATTCAAACATTCCATATAAACTGGTGAATTTTCATGGATCTTAATTTCCTGACATTGATTTTCAACAGTTTTAATACCATCATCTACCCTACATTCATAGTAAGATTTAAAAGTATCTACAAAGCTCATGGAGGTTTGTTGGATTTTGGCCCATTGTTCTAATAGTATATTATCAGCCTGGCTGACAAGTGGTTGTAACCTGACTCTTAACCCTCGAGGGGGTAATGCTTTTGGCCTGATAGGCCTTAAATAATTTTAGGTGCCAAACATTGGTTCTAAGTCCTTTCATGTGTTTGGTAAGTTGCTGAAAAGCTGACTTGCATTGGGTTATGGGATCATTCAAATTCAATTCTGAGAGCCCTGTGTTGTTCTCCCCTAGTCCAAAGACCTGTAAGTCATCTTTGTCAGATGACAATCCCTTAAGGATGGTAACCAGGTCCACGTTTGACAAAAACAAATGTTAATAGTAATTACTCCCACCCAATAGTTAGTAAAAAAGAAGAAATTAAACCACAAATCACAAATCTGCCAGTATTTAAATTCAATTAGTTTAGATAATATTACAAAAACTCTTGCTTCATTCAAAAAATATCAAGGACATAACAAACAGGACTAGACGTTGGTCAAAGAACAGAAAAAAATATACCAAATTCAAAGTGATAATATCCAGTTGCTAGCAACCAGATAATGAGTTGCCACTGATTCAAAAAATATACCTGAAAAATGTGTACATAGAAAATGGGGGGACCATAATAGCCATCCCGTATACTATTAAAAATAAAAATAAAGAAATGCTAAGTCCCTCACAATAAATGATAACAATGGTACTAAGACCTCCTTGTATCTCGAAAGATGTTCAATTTCAAGACCCAAAACTAGGGAACAATGATAGCCCTTATGTGCAAAAACTTCATTAGATGATAAACACACACAGTACTACGTTCCCTAATGCCAAAATTGACCATATAAATGGACAATTTAGTATATAAAGCTGTTTAGTATTAACTTACTTATGCCAAAACATAAAGGGACAATATCAGCCATTTCTTAAAACATATCCAAAAAATCAATCAAACGAGATAGTACATCCCCCTACCTATTTAACAGACCCAAATATCTTGGTCCACAAAAATATCTGAATATATATAATGGCCTCATAAAAGATATTGTATTAAGAAGCTGATTGCTTGGATGAATTTTGATTCATAATATTGATGAAAAATTTGGGTCTATATTAGAACACTGAACGTTCAAAATTTCAAGTGTTCTAATATCGGCCCGTTTTCAGTGAACGCTGAAAATATCGAAGAAATAGAAAAATTATTTTTTTTCCTAGGGAAAGAATTCGGTTGTCCATTTCTGTTGCTTCAGTATTTTCAACGCTGTAGTGGAAAGTTACGGGTTGGGTTCAGGTAAGTGTGCAATTGTGTGGATGTGAGGGTTAGTGTGGGTTAGGTGAGTTAGGGTTAGGGCAAGGGTGAGGTGACTGTGCAATAGTGACGGACCTTAGGGTTAGGGTTTGGGTTAAGGTAAGTGGTTAGTTAGTGGTGTATGTATAGTTTAGTGTAGGATTGGGTGTAAGAGTTTAGGTGTATGTGTGTGGATTGCTATTTGTTTGGTGTGCTTGTGTTGTGTGTATGTGTTTTGGAACAGCAAATTTTTTCCCTAGGAAAAAATTCTCTGTTCTGAATGTTCGATGTCTTAAATTTCAATTCATAGGGTTCGATATTAGAACACTCGAAATTTCAAATGTTCGGTGTTCTAATATAGACCCAAAAATTCAAATGATCAATCATACTAAACCTGAATGTTAGCCCTGATAATTCAGTAAATATGAATATAATACTATATTTATATACTGGCAGTCTATGATTAAATATAATGGTTCTTCTCTGATCAAAACTACACTATGTCAACCTGATACGCAGATATATCCATATAGCCAACAGCCTTGATATACATAAAAATGTACAGTGTAAGCTGATATACCCCAACTAACTGTAAACCCCTCATATAATCAACACAAATGCTGAAGTAATGTCTACCTACTAATACAGTATTGTCCGAAAGAGCAATGCTCAAAAATGCAGTTGGATAAACATTGGTTGTATAACAGAAAGAAATAATAATGTCCAAAGTTTCAAAAAATTATGCTTCCAAATTCTTCGCTATGCCCATCTTCAAAGCACCAGATGAAAAGTGTAGAGACACATATATATATATATATATATATATATATATATATATATATATATATATATAGGAAACCCAGCTGAAAATAATGTGAGTATCACATTTAAACTCAAACTTTTTGACACTAAACTATTAAAAATCAAAAAACTACAGCTTGAGTTGCAATATTTTGAAATATGTATCAAAGAAAACATTGTCCCTAAAGGACTTTGTATTTGGCAATATCCCATGGGCTTAGAACCAGGATCTGAGTTCTATAAAGACATTATTAACTTGTTTAACACTCAAGGCCTGGAATTGTTAAAGATCATGTGCAAACACTACCAAATACAAATAAACAAATTAGCCGAAGAGGCCACTGAATTAGAAAAGGAAATTAAAAGAGACACTGTTTTCGATAGGTATCAGTATGACTACCAACATATTTTTTCTAGCATCTCTCAACAATTAGAGAGAATGAAAGAAATTAAACTTAAAAAACTTAGGAGGGATTTGAAAGATTATGAAGAGGGTACAGCTTACCCAAAACCACCCCTCTCTCAGTCACGAAACACCTCTATGACTAATAGTAATCCTCCTTTTTTCAACTACGGTGTTAATGACTTAGACACTGGTAATGTGGACACAATGCCATTAAGATCAGGTACAAGCCATGAAGAACCCTTAGAGAATCTCAACAGGGACAGAAATGAAAACATCGAAATAGATGGCTTTTCCAACAATTACCAACATCAGTCAAAACACTTTCAGGGGCGGATGGTGAGAAACTGGAACAATTATGGTGGAAACCAAAGGAAATTTTACAACACACGAGCTGCAAGCAACGGTATGAGACAATAGAGAATTCCCTTGAGCTTGATTTGGACGTAATGGATGTTATTCCTACTAACTATAAACTCATTACAAATTCAAAAGGGGACTTTAACATCTATAACTATACTGATTTTACTATGGATGACAGTTTAGTTGAGTTACTTGCGAATGGATTGACTTTTGTACCTTCTAATAGAGGTGACGTAGTAGAAACACTCTTAGATTTTAAGTTATACATCAGAAAACTTAATTTAACAGTCTTACTGGGTGTTGGAACAACTGATAGGCAGGACTTTAGGGTAGCAAGTACTTACAACCCACCCACTCACCCACCCACTTATCCACTTATTTGACCATATGTGTGAAATAGAAATGAGGAAATTATTTAACAAAAACACTTATTCTATCAATCATTATGTTTCCACAGATGATAAACTGAAGTTAACACAGTTTAAGAATTTACCAGTCCGTATAATGAAACTGGACAAAGGTGGTGGGTTAGTGGTAATGGAAGTGAGTTACTACACTGATAAAATGATGAAACTCCTTGAAGGACCAGCTTACCAAAAAGTGAGCCTAAATGAGTTAAACATAGCTCACAACAGAATAAAGATGTTCATCAATGATCTGTTTATAGACCCACTGACTGATATACATAATAACAACTATTTAAACTTGCCTTTACCTAGACTTCCATCTTTGTTCGGGGTACCTAAAATTCACAAAAATCTCAGTGACCCTCCTATGAGAGCTTTGGTGTATGCTCGTCAGTCTATCACATACCCCTGCGCTAAGGTGATTGATTCTATACTGAAAACATATGTAAGTAAGGAGAAAGATTCATGGTCATTTCTTGAACAAATCAATGCACTTGATTTTAACTACGATAAAAATTTTTTAACTATAGATGTATGTGACCTTTACATATCTATTCCCCACCATACCGGCATTGAGTGGGTGATAGAATTTATTAGATTCAGAGGAGCAAGTGACTCTGAGCAGAGATTGATCGAACAACTACTGGGAATAGTTTTAGAGTACAGTTTCTTTGCATTTAACAACAGTATTTGCTTACAAAAAATCGGGGTAGCTATGGGGTCCCCCTGTGGAGGCAGTTTTGCCAATTTAGTCATGGCTTACTGGGAACACAAGTATGTTCTTGAAAACACGAACTTGAAGAACAACATCTCTTTCTATACTCACTACCTGGATGATATTTTCCTTATCACAGGGGGCAGTATAGTAGCAAAAGAATTAGTTGAATACTTTAATAGCACAACTGAATTTTTAAAATTCACCAGTGTTTTCCAGGAGTTGAATATCAGTTACCTCGATGTCCTTTTATCTAAAAACATATCAGGACAACACTATACAGCTAAAATCCACAGAAAGAGTACATATTCTAACTCACTCTTGCATTTTAACAACGCCCACCCCTTGCATCAGAAAAAGTCTGTTATGAAGGGATAGATAGTACGGGCTGCAAGAATGATTACTATGCAAAGTGATTTTTTGGCAGAATGTAACAACTTGAATGACATGTTTACACACAGGGGCTACCCTAGTGAATTAATTGACAATATAATAACTGAAGTCAAGACCAAGAGGGACAAAGGAATATACAAAACCATTTTGAATAAGGGAACTTTCCTAGTATTTGGAGAGTTAGAACTTGATCTAATTGAAGTAGAACAGACTAACCACATGAACACCTCAAACCACAACCCACTTGAGAATTAGGTCCTACTGACACAATTAATAGAAACATTAATTTTGTTTTCACCTTTAATCTAAGAGCAAAGGGAATTGTTGGCATTCTGAAAAAGAACTGGTATTTGTTCACAACTGACAGAGACATCATTAAAAAAGTAGGAACATCTCCAGTTATTACCTACAGGAGGGGTAAAAACTTGAAAAACATTTTAGAAGGTCACCACAACAACACACATAGGACAGTGGGCATGTCTCGATGTGAGATGTGTAATTACTGTAAACACATAGACATTGGTAATTAATTTGTCATCAGGGACAGGAATTACATATTGAAAAATAAGTTCAACTGCAATTCAAAAGGTGTGGTTTACTTAGCTCAATGCCAACTGTGTCCAGCCTTTTATGTAGGTAAAACTGATAGGAGGCTGCACGACAGGATTTATGACCATATATATGCGATGAGTAGACATAGACAAGAGAATGCATTGGCAAAACACTGTATGGAACAACCAAATAATTCATTCAAGTTTAAAGATATAGAACAAATTCAAGATCAAGAAAATTCTGTTCAAACAATGTTGGTGGTTCAAGCTCATTATTACTAGAAAAAATAGAATTATTATGGCAATTACATTTAGACGCATGCCGACCACCAGGATTAAACAAATTTTATTCACTAATTTGTATATTAAAATTAAGAAATTGGCTTTGTTAAGATTTGGATTCTCCTTATCCTAACTACGTATAATGAATCCCTTATAGTAATGTGAGTTAGACACCAGATTGAACGGAGTCCTTTCATCAAGTCTCCGTACTCAAAATTATTAAAATGGTCAGGTTAAGGTTAGAACTTCCTTCTTCCACTTCATAGGATGTGTAAGAGATCAAAATACAGTTTACACTATTGTTAGGTATGACTATATTTGAAAGTCAGGTAACTAGTTCACCTATAAACAGACCATTTTCTAGTTTATTAATTTTAAGGACTCACTATCCACCACCACAATAAGAAGTTATCACTATTTTTTAGATGTTATATCTCATGTAGATCAGGGTGTGAAATTATTTACTCTAGTCACTATTAGCCTTAGTGCTTAGTGTTTAAAATATGTTATAAGTCATATTAACGAGCCCACCATAAGTTGCATAATTTGTTTGGCATTTGTGGTGTTTATACCAATCGTCATCAGTAAGGTGGTGCCCTTCATTGGTTACGTAACAGTGATACTGACTTCTATTTTAGCATTAGCTTAGAATTAATCACAGTACTGACAGTGTATATCCACCAGTACTCTCTGTTCAGTAGCATAATTCTTTATCTCTGTTTTTTTAATCTTTATTTTTTAGTTTTTGTTTTTGTTTCTCAATGCTTCGTTTTAGGTTTCCCATGCGTATATAATGTAGTATTTTAGTTTAGGGTAATAAGATGTGATCTGTAACAGTTTTAACAGTTAAAATATTAAGTAGAAAGTAATAACTTCTTTGTACTTTACTAGTTGTTATATTCCATTAGTTTGTATTACGTGGCTGTTATGATTCTCTGAGCACATTTGCACACCGTTTTTTGTAAACAGTAGGTCAGAACTAGTTTTGAATTTAAAGTGTTAATGATAGGTTACATCTATCATGTGACCACTGTATTACATTTAAATGGTTTGAAATGACGCTGTGCTACCATCTGAAGAAGTCTGTTCATTTCACAGATGAAAAGCGCTTCATTTGAACTTGTTGGTCTTCTCGTTTTAACTTTTTGTGGATACAGTATTTACCGCAACTTTGTTTTGTTTGAATTTTATTAAACTTTTACAAGTACGCTGCCGTTGATCCTGTGCCGTTTCTTGTTTTTTGCACATATATATATAAGTTCACCAAATGCCAATTCGATTGTTCCCAATTCCAAATATACAAACAGTCATAAATATGGGTTTACTATACTCAAAATGGCACCCGATAGATTCAAGGAATGGACATGCAACAAATAGCTGTGAATAGATGAAATAAATTCTTATAATGTTCCAAAATTCCAAAGGACCTGCACTTCCGAGTTATTCTCCTTTAGCGATGTCAAGAAATTATCAAAATTATTGTGAAAAAATTTTGATACACCCACACATAGACTTGAAAGCCCCATGTCCATTAATACTGAGTTAACAAACAGTTATTAGACAAAATTTGGTGTGCTCAAAATGGTCTGTAATGTGTTACCTGAGCGAGACCCAGACAAACTAGAAATAATGTTGATGTACATGCAGATCATCTTAGAGCGCCACTCCTATTAATTCCAAGTTTACCAAGCCTAGCCCATAAGATTATCCTGGCATCGTGTCACCCGACATTAGTTCCCAGTGCCTCTGTCGAGCAAAGCCACTGTAGTGATCCCCAGGGTGAATTTTCTATTTTCCATCCACTCATCAAGATTTCTCTTGAAGAGGGCCAGTGAGGTGCTGTACTTGACATGTGTAGGAAGTCTATTCCATAGCATGGGCAGTCTCTGGGTTATGAACCTGTCCCTCCAGCATATTCTGTTGATTGTGGTAAAGAGGTTGAGGTCTCTGGAGCGTGTGGTGCGGAGGGATTGGGATTTCTTTAGATGTAGCATTTCTAACAGAGCTGGGTCAGACATGGCTTTGTAAGTCAAACATAGATCACCTCTAAGTAGGCATATGAGACAGACAATAGTTGGAGTTTTTTTAGTCTGTCCATATAGAACAAATGTTTAAGGCCTAGGATCCTCTTTGTGAGGTACTTTAGCGGCCTCTCCAGTTGTTGCAGGTGTTTAGTGAGGTACGTGCCAAATGGGGCATTGTACTCGATGACTGGCCTAATGAGAGAAGAGAAGAGAAGAGTAGAGGGAGATGATGACCTCTTTCTTCCTGGATGCAAAACCCTTAGTAATGAGATGTGCACATAGAAGGACTTTCTGACCACAGTGGCAATGTGGTGGTCAAAAGAGAAGTTGCTGTCAACCTGTGATCCCAGATCTCTTATAATGCCTTCTGTGTTCAGTGGACTACCATCGATGTGATAATTCATGGGAACTGGGTTTTTCCCTAATGGGATGATTACACATTTTTGGCATTGAGCTTAAGGCCATGGTTCTGACACCAGTCGTTGGTCTCAGGGAGGCCTTTCTGTAGAATATGAGAATTCACGGTTATTCACAGCCTGAAAAAGTGTTTGCTGATATATATAGCAAATCTAAAGAGTTCTGTCTTGTAAATGAAAACACAATCTTTTCTGTAAATGTTGTAAAAGAAAAATACAGTATGTTATACAAGTACTATATCTGCAGTCAGACTATATTTTCATTAAAGCTTATCTAATATTGCTTCAAAGCTTTGAAGTAGGCCGTAATTGACACATTAAGTTTACACATTTTGTGAGGCGACATCCTCCTTTGTAACACATTCGTTGCAATGCATTCCTTTTCTCTGTGGATGGAAAATACCTCTGTGGAAATGAGTCTCCTCAGCATAGTATGAATGTATGTTAACTGATGTATGGCTTGGGCCTGAAGTTTTTCTTTTTCTTTTTGGTATATATATATATATATATATATATATATATATATATATATATATATATATTCTTCAGTGTATTGAATTGTGTCTAGTGACCTCAGAAAAGTCGTTATAAGCCAACATCCAAGATTCTACAGTCCAAAGGCTTTGTCACCAAACCACTCATCAACATTGCTTTTGAAAATTGTAAGAATATCAGCAGATTTTATGTATGCACGTTATTTTTTCCATCCTTTCAGTGTATGGGCACTGAAGGACATGATACAATTAAACTTCTAATTCCAGTTATTGGAAACCATTAGCTCATTATTTCTGGCTGATTTCCAGTGTGAGTTGAAAATAACATCTAAGGTTAAAGACACTATTTCATTGTGTAAACACTTAACTCCATCCATCTATCCACAACCCCTTTCTCCCATTTTGCACGTGGGGTTGGGGTGTCACTTCAACAGGATGATTATCTAGAGCCAAGGTTTACATCTCCGCATGGCCAGCCCTGACGCAGATGCCCATATTAAATCAAGTCTGTAATAGACCGAATAAAGTTTTAACTTACTCAAGTGATCTTCATATTTACGGTCTGTCTTTAATCTTATTATTTTAGTAAAAAAAACGTTTGACCATATTCAAGTTTATGCATATTGTTCAGATTGTACACAGGAAAGGACTAGTCCAACTTTTGGAGGCAGAAGAACATGTGATCATTCTCATTATGCTATGGCACTTCCTTGTTTCTATAATTACACAAACATCTGACTCAAACTCAAGTTATTTTTACAACAAGATCACTATAGTTATAATAATCACTTACGTAATGTACAAGAGTATTCTTGGCTGTTGCTTCCAAAGTGTAGTAGTTTGGTATTTTTGTAATTAAAGGTGACTTTATTTATTTGTTTTGAAACACCTTTATTTAATTATCATTTAAGACATAGGCACACATACATTAACAGAAAGTAAAACAAGCCGTATTAGCATTTGTCTTATTCATACATTATGTATTACATATCTGTTTTCTTTCCTTTTAATAATTATTCACTCCAACATTGCATACATTGTTCCACTCCTCCCTTCCCTTAAATCTCACTCGTCCTCCTCCTGAACATTATTCTGTATGTATTGTGCTCACAAATTCCATTTATTTCAATGTACTTTGCTTCTTCCATTTTCTAAAGATTCCACCCTTCATTCTTTAATCTCCTTTAAAATATTCAGTACAGTTACAATTGATTTTGATTTTGATTTCCAGTTTCAAGTATTTGCCTTTTTAGCAGCCAGTAGCATTAAACTTAGTAACACCTTAATATGTACAGACTTCAGATTCCAGCGGCAACAAATGATTTTATTAGTTACAGCCATTTGCTTTCCCAGCATTTCTGATAAAGTGCTCTGCAGGGATTTCTGTTTTAAATCTGCCAACTTATTACACTTCAAAAAAATATGCTTGCAGTTACCTCTGTCTTTTCCATCATACTTCCAGTTTTTGCTATCTACCTGACAAAAAAACCCTCTAAAATTTGCTTGGGTTATAAAGATACTTATGCAGACACTTCCAAGCACAAATCCTAAATGCTCTGGTCTTTGTGTTATACTTGGAAGACATGCTGGTCCCCTCCCATTGTTGCTTTCGACATTTCCTTTCTAATCTCTCTTCCCAATCTTTTCTAACCTCCTGTGAATGATTTTAATATAGTTATCATGCATTATTTTACATGCCTAACTAATTAATCCTATTTAACAACCACTTCTATTCTGGACTGAATAAACACTCTACCAAAGCTGGTCTTTCACTCAGCACTACCCTGTCCCTTTCTCCTTGCCTACACTCTAATACCAATCAGTGGCAGAGAAGGTAGTCTCTAACTTGCAGTCCAAAATTTTCTTTGGTCTCATCCCAGTCTATTACTTTTCCCTCTCTAGTTATTTGCTCCCAATTTCTGGGTTCCTTTACCAATAATCTCCAGTAAATTATAGTCCCCCCTTGTCTATATTGTATACCCCTAGTTGCAGTCTTCCCTATTGCCAAAGGGTCCCCTCTCCATTCCCATGTTGGCTTAGCTCTTACAATATTTTCTGCAACTTTATGAGTATAATATTTTGCATGCTTGTTGCTGTCTTCCTAACTAAATAAACCCATGCTATCATTTTTAAACTTTCTCTCCGTTTCATTGTCATCATCATCATTTCTTTCCACTTTGATTTCTAACCTTTTTACTTCTGTTATGTATATGAGCCTTAACTGCATAGCTCTAAACTATTCATTCAAACCAGGTACTGCTAAACCACCTTGTTCTTTGGAGATCAACTTATCCACTTAGTTGTTACCCTTTTTCCCCTCCAAAATAAATTATTTGAACTCTTTATTAATTACTACCCATAACTTCCCCTGTGGTTGCTAAAAATGTGCCTTACCTGTATATACAACATGTTCACTGTTTAAATCGTATTGATGTTCATCGTGCATACAGCTGCAGTCATAACAGATGGGTTATCCTGCCGTCAGGCGGGTCCTCGGTCGGCCGAATTCCAAAGTCTAGGTCCGGCGTCGGTTGTCGTCGCTTCCTCCCTGACGTCAGTGCGGCAGGGGTATAAAAGAGGCAGCCAACACCATTTTCTTCAGTCTTAATTGCCGTGCGGTGCCTGAAGCAGAAGCAGTTCGTAAGTGCCGGTCGGCCAGCTCCTGAGATTTACGAAAGTATTTCAGCCGAAGTCTTCTTGAAAGCTAAGTACCCCATTGGGGAAACTTTTCTTGCCTCAGACTGATGTCAGACAAAGTTAATAATTGCATTTCATGTGGGAAGCAAATACTGCATAAGGATTTCCACTCTTACTGTATACCTTGCTTAGGCCCAGACCACGACGTCTCGGCCTGCCGTTTTTGTGCTAGATTCAACAAACGCACTATTAAGCGTCGGGCGGAGTCCACCCTTCACTTTTTTGGCAAAAAATGTAATTATATTATGTCGTCGGATACTCCGACTCCAGTTTTGAGCAAAAAACGCAAAGATAAGGACCGACATATGAGGTCCGCACCACCTACTGATACCACGCTAAGGCCTACTACCGGTTCTGCAGTACTCAGCGAGGCGCCTACGCAGCCCCTGAGTACCGATGACAATGCATTACCGGTGTCTTCAGTACCCAAGGTCGCAGGCTCCTCGGCCCCCATTCCTACTACAGATACCGACGCCACTCCTGGCGGGGAAACTCAGAATTTAGACAGGCCTGCCATTTCTCAAGGGGTCTTCAGGCCTTCCTCCTTTTCTATTAAAGCCTTCACTAAATCTAAAACAGCCATGAACACCCTCTCAAGGCACCATGCCTAAAAAACAGATGCTTAAAATCGCTGAGGATTTGATTACTCTTATCAGGGGTTCTCAACCCTTCTCTGACAAAAGGCCCAGATTAGAGGAAGACTTCCCTTCCTCAGATCAAGCTTCTATTACCTCAGAACTATCTGAGGACCAGGATTATGCCTATTCTCCATTCCAAGACTCTGATGCAGAGGAGTCTATTCCCTCGGTCTCCCCCCCTGAGGACTTCTCTTTTGGGGAAACCCTGCATACATTGAGGGAACACTTTCACTGGGAAGGCCAAGATTACTCAGATTCCAAGAAAAGGCTCAGGGAATTTCTTCTGCTCCCCCAGCATAGGCCTCTGGCTATCCCTCCTATTTTAGATATATTGGATGATGTGTACACAGAAGCCAGCCTTAATCCTGATTTTTTGCCTCCAGCTCCTGTTAAACCAGACAGGTATTACCGGGTTCCTGATTCTCACCAGTTCCTATATAAAAGCCATACTGCTGACCCAGAAACTATTTCACAGGGTCCCAAGGGAATTAAGGCCTCTACTGCTAAAAACCCATTACCTTCAGAGAGAGATTCCAGAGCTTTAGAAAGGTGGGGGGAAAAAGGTGTGCACCTCGGCCACTTTAACCATGAGGGCATTAAACTGTCAGTTCCATATGTTAAAGTATCAACAGTTTTTGATATCTCAGCTGAAAAGCAAGATGACACAACCAGAACAACCAGATTTAAAAGAGTTGCAGGATTTGTTGCATGGTGCAGAGCAAGTGGGTAAACATACCTTGCAGTGTGGTTTTGATGCTTTAGAGGCCTCATGTAGAGCTGCTGTTATGGGGTCTGTTATACGTAGGCATGCTTGGCTCAAAGAGCAAACCTTACCAGATCATGTCAAAGCTAAATTATTAGATGCACCTCTTCAAAAAGATGTATTGTTTGGTGTTAAAGCAGAGGAGGTGCTAAAGAAAATGGAGGAAAAAGTGAAATCAATGCAAACAGTGAAAGATTTCCTGCAGGTACAGCCTCCACATTTCAGCAGAAACTGGCCTTCAAAAAATTGGTCCTTTCCAGCCACGGACAGACCTCAAAGGGGCAAATACATGCGTCCAAGGGGTAGAGGGCAACCTCAAGGATCTTTCAGAGCCAGACAGTGGCAAGCACCAACCCCAAGAGGTGGAGAAGATAGATCACAGTCTTTTAGAAAACAGACACAATGACTTCCCCCTACACCTGCCAAGCAAAGCTTTAATGGCAGCACCTTTGGGCGGAAAACTGACATTATTCTCAAAAAATTGGCATATTGTTACAAAAGACAAATGGATTCTGGACATTATAGACAGAGGCTACAGGTTCCACTTTCACACCCTTCCAAAAATGAGAGGCATGCTAAACCTGCCACAAAATCAAAGGGCAAAGGCACAAAAACAAATTTCAGCTCTCATGGACATGAAATCAATTCAAGGGGTATCTGCAAAAGAACAAGGTCAAGGGTTTTATTCCAGACTATTCCTGGTACCAAGGAAAGACAAAGATTGCAGACCTATCTTAGACCTATCCATCCTAAACACATATCTACAGGTGCCAAAATTCAAGATGCTCACATTACAGCAGCTTCTTCCCATGCTGGGCAAGGAGTCTTGGCTGGTAACATTGGACCTCAAGGAGGCATACCTGCATGTCCCTATCAGACAAGATTGCAGAAGATACCTCAGATTTCTTGCAGGTTCAACCCATTACCAATTCTCTGCATTGCCCTTTGGCTTATCTACTGCGCCCAGAGTGTTTACGAAATGCCTGGTATCAGTGATCGCCTTCTGCAGACTACAAGGAATACAAATCTACCCATATCTGGACGACTGCCTGATCCAAGCGGACAGCAAGGACATACTACTGCAGCACCTGGTGTTTGTAATAAAACTGTTGAACTTTCTGGGATACACAGTCAACAAAAAGAAATCAAAACTAATACCCTCTCAACAAATAATTTTCCTGGGTGCCAGCTTGGATACCACCACCCAGATGGCCTACCTCACGCCAGACAAGCAAGGGCAACTGTCTCAATACTTCAGAAAAATGGCAACTTACACCAGGCTAACTGCAAGGAAAGTCCTGCAGGCTCTGGGATTCATGGCATCTTGCATCCTACTAATCCCATGCGCAAAGCTGCATATGAGGAAATTCAATGGTACCTAAAAAACTTATGGTCTCAACACAGCCACAGCTTGGAAACAATTATACCACTCATTCCATGCCTTCAAAAGGAATTTATGTGGTGGGCTCAAGCTTGCCAAAGAAACACAGGTCTTCCTTTCTGTGTACCTCAAGCAACTCAAATCATCACAACAGATGCCTCAGACTACGCCTGGGGAGCACACATGACAGATCAGTGCATTCAGGGAAAATGGGCACGAAAAGAAAAGCTCCTTCACATCAACCAAAAGGAAATGCTAGCCGTGCAAAAGGCTATTATGACCTTCAAAGACCTACTGCATCCAGGCCAGCTATTGATAAGGACAGACAACACCACAGTGATGTGGTACATAAACAGGGGGGAACTCATTCATTCCCCCTGTGCAGGCAAGCCATGACCCTATGGAACACAGCACTGGAACTGAAAATTCAACTACAGGCACAATTCCTACCAGGGAAGGAAAACACACTGGCAGACAACCTAAGCAGAAATATGACAGATCCACATGAATGGAAGTTGCATCCTCAAGTTTTCACAAAGATAACTCAGGCATGGGGACAGCCAGACATAGATCTCTTTGTTACCCACAGAAATTGCCAGTTGAAAAAATTTTGTTCAAGGACTTATCATCCACAGGCCTGGAAAGTGGACGCACTTTCCTTCAATTGGGCAACGCTGACAGTCTATGCATTCCCGCCTCTTCCTCTGCTGCCCAAAGTTCTATTAAAAGCCAGAGCAGAGAGGCTGAAAATGATTCTCATTGCTCCAGACTGGCCAAGACAACACTGGTATCCGCTCCTGAAGAGCCTGACACATTCCCCACCATGGATCCTACCTCTAGTCCCTCTTCTGTTGTCCCAGCACAACTACAAAACTCTTCACAGCCATCTCAAAACTCTAAATCTAGCTACATGGAGAATTCCTTGATTTCCCATCAGACTCTCCTCTCCAAGGAGGTGCAGGATGTCATCTTGGAGGCCAGAAGACCTTCTACTAGAAAGGCCTACTCAGCCAAATGGAAACAATTTTGTGCCTGGAATCAAAAGAAGGGACAGAATCCTTGGGTAATAAATATACCTCAAATTTTACAGTACCTAGCTGAGATGTTAAACAATGGACTTTCCTTCTCCTCCATCAAGATCCACGCTTCAGCCATTTCTGCACAATACAACACAGATCCTCCTTTATTCTCTCATCCTCTCTTAAGGCAGTTCCTCAGAGGGGCAAAGAATATAAAACCCCCAAGGAAACTACCAGTCCCTGCTTGGGACCTCAACTTCGTATTGGAAAAGCTGACCCTTCCTCCCTTTGAGCCAGCTTCTTCATCAGAGTTACAGTACTTGTCATGGAAAACAGCCTTTCTTCTGGCTATCACCTCAGCTTGCAGGGTTTCTGAGCTACAGGCCCTCATGGCTGTGCAACCATTCATCATTTTCCATCAGGACAGAGTTTCCTTATGAACCCAACCTTACCTTTATGCCAAAGGTAGTATCCAGTGTAGCTTTGAATCAGACTATCCACTTACCTACCTTTTATCCTAATCCACAAAACAAAGGAGAAAGACTACTACATTCCTTGGACATTCACAGACAACTTCATTGTTATTTGGACAGGACAAAGCCATTCAGGAAATCTGAGCAACTCTTTGTGTCCTATGCTGCAGGTGCTCAAGGAAAGGCTATTTCCAAACAGACAATTTCAAAATGGATAGCCCACTGCATATGCTTTTGTTACTCATTTCATGGAAAAACTGTGCCTACATGCATCAGATCCCACTCCACCAGAGCCACAGCTACCTCTGCAGCCTTCCTCGGGGGGGGGGGGTCCCTACCAAGGATATTTTGGAAGCAGCCACCTGGAGTTCAGTGCACACTTTCTCCAAGCACTATCACCTCCCACTATACTCTAAATCTAGAGCAGGCTTTGCCACAGCAGTCCTGCATGTGTGGCTTCTTAGTTTACTACTATAGTTTGTTTTATCTTCATTACTTTTATTTTAAAGGTGACCTTATTTTTGATAGCCCATAGGGGAAATTATCCTAGTAGTTCTGCAGCAGGTTTTGATCAGAGTTAGGAAGTCATTGGATAGGCAGTTTTGAAATTATCAGCAAATTTAGCTTAACAGTGCTGATTCACTGGAAGAATGGACACATAGATCTAAAATTGACATGGACCAAAAACTGTCCTCTGGTACACCACTCAAGATTCAAAAGTCATCAGATAAAATGTTCTTAATTCAAACCAAGGAGCTTCTACAATTCAGCCATTCAACCACCCACTTAATATACCAATTAAACTTACTTCCAACCAAAACTGGTAATACTGAGTCATGGCTGATCGTTTTAAAAGCCCTAGACATAGCGAGGAAAATGCATCCATTAGAATTCCAGAACTGATAAGTTTGGCTACACCTGAATACAAGTATGTTAAGTTTTTAATGCACGATTTCCTTTCTAGGACCAAAGTTAATTTATATCCAAGTGTGAGCTTTATCTTGATTCATACCTCAGTTGTATTAAAGCATGCACATATTTTTTTCCCATTTAAACAAGGTAGACTAATAGGTCAGAACTTATGAAAGGCAATCTGACATACACACACACACACACACACACACACACACACACACACACACACACACACACACACACACACACACACACACATTGTGTACTGGACTCAGGATCGCTTTCCTTCAACCTCAGGTACAAATCCAAATTAAAATATTTGCTGGAAAAACTAAGTCAAGGCTAGAGTAAGTTAGTTAGTTTTTGTTCTGTAATAAAAGATTATTTGTGTCATCTGATCCTTTTATTTCTGTCTAAAGTTTCTTTTACCTTAACCTCACAGAGAGAGAGAGAGAAATCTAAATCAGTACTGGAAAACAATGTAATAATCTTATCTTATAAATTATTACAATATTTGTCAAAGCTCAGGAAAAGGCAATTAGTGGCATATTTGCTGCGAGTCACATTTGTATCCATATATTTTAGTGAGACATTAGAAGAGTCTTCCTTAGTTCTTTCTCTAATATACTTAAATGTTTTTTTTAATCGTCAGTGGTGAAATCAGCTGCATTGAATTCATGTTTTTCTGAGCACTCCTTGTAGATTTCCATAGGTGTATCTCAGTTTGCTTCTGTCTAAGGGACATTTGTTTATACTTGTCCAACATCTCCTTTTCCTTCTTCATAGTTTCACTATTTTTTTGTTCCAAAATGCAGAGTTATTTTTGAGGTCTTATTTCTTGCCCAAGGAAGTTAGGAGTTTTCTAACTCACTCAGTTATAAATATATCACATCCCAATTATCTTATGTGCTTGTGTTCATTTGATTATACCAGTTCCATTGACATGGATCATTCTTAATGGTGTCATAATCACCTGATTAATATATTTGTTTTATTACTTCACTTGGCTTAAGTGGCTCATGTAATAGTTTGAAAGTTACACAATTGTAGGTAAGAATTTAGGAGAAGGAAAATTTTGCAGAACTCCTCAACGCATTGTTCCGCTAGGCATAAGATGAAATCTAGAATATTATTAAATCTGGTTGGCTTACTTACTACTTGGATAAGGGATAACTTATTTATAGTATGTGATGTTATAGCATCCCTCAAATCTACCAAAACAAATGTTTCCCGTGAAATCCATGGGCTGTGAGTTTGGAATAAGCTAGCATTTTATCATTTCTTTTGAGAAAACTCATTGCAGTTTGTGAGACTTTTGAATTAGCAATGTCAAATCTGTCAGTGCCCATGTTGACACAAAGTATTCAGGTACTTCCCTGTTGTAGTCTAATGTTGTAGTTACAAAAGGATTCACATAAATTGACACACCCATTAATTTTGACTTAGACCTAATATTGTGCAATCCGTGAGAGTCAGGTAAAGATAATGGCATAACATTTTCACGGTACCGGTTTTCATTAATTATTGCAACTTTGATATTCCTCTCATTTTTATTACAGTTAAATCAAGAATTTTACCTTTGGGGCTTCTGGTATTACAGAGGATTAGTTTTCTAGTATCACTGCTTGTTAGAGGATTTACAGATTTTTTTTGTTGTAATTCTAAAAAATTCCATTGTAGTCTTTCATGTCTGTGACAAATTGTTCTATCCTAGGTGACTTAAATGATATTTGTCTTTTTCAAAGTAAGAGTCTTCCCCAGCTTGTATTCCCATAGGAAGAGGTGTATATTACCACATTCTAGCATTAGCCTTCTTGCTTTTCCATTGAAGTGACTGGTATACTTAGAATGCAACCATATTCTGGCAACTGTCACATTTATATATATATATATATATATATATATATATATATATATATAAAAACACATATATATATATATATATATATATATATAAAAACATATATATATATATATATATATATATATATATATATATATACACATATATATATACACATATATATATTTCTAGTACCAACCTTTACAAGAAAAAAAAATTGTTTTCTGTCCTTAAAAAGTATCTGACCCCATTCTAATATAATCTAAAACATGTGCGAGCCCGTGACTATTATTTGCTTCTGGTCAAGTAGTTGGAAATAATTTGTAATTCCATTTGACACCGAGTCCCCAATCATTAGGATTTCTGGCTTTTGCAAACCTTTAAACGTTGGATTCAGACATTTTTTTGATCTGGTCATCTGAAATGCCTAGCAAATAGGAGTTCTTAGTGAAACTGATGGTGTTAGTGCATGCTCAAAATGATGTCTATCACATGCATCATTACTGTCATCAAGCAAGTTTGGCATCTCATTTTAATCCTACTGATTGCTTTACAAGTACTTTTTTTTACTTTTTACAGTTCTGACCCTAAGTAAAAGCTTTAACTGAGGAAATAGAAACCTTTTATATATTTATTAACTGGGTAAAATCACTGTCCTTAACTTTTTCTTTTCAGAGGCTTCCTAGGTGCACTTTTTGGTCAAGCAACTTTCTTAGTCACAATATACAAGGCAGATATAAGGAGTCAAACCCAGTGCCTTTTGCAGCAAGAAGCAACACATTAGCAGCTCAGAGCCTTAATATTCTAAAAGAGAGAAAACTTCCCTGATAGCTGAAGAACTTCAAAGGCAGAGAACAAATCCAAATACAAATAAGCCATAAATCATTTATGCACAGAAAGAGTCACAGACTCAAAAGCTTTGCTTGTTGGATACTTTACTGCTACTTCATTAAAGTTTGTACATTGAACTTTTGGCTTATTTGTTCTTAGCCTTACTAGTCTGTGCTAACTGCCAGATGCAATAATCACAGAAGTCAGTCCAGCACTGCTGCTGTACACTAAAGACCTACCCGTAGTCAACTGTGGTAATCCTAACCTTGCCCCTAACCCAGTAAATTGCCTTATGAAATATCTTTTCTCTAACAATACTTTTATACAGGGTTTGTCCATGTATACTGTTCGTTTTTCTTTTGTTTCACAATCACAAAAAGAGACTGTTTTTCTTGTTTTTCTTGTGCAGGTAGTGTAGTTTTTGCCATTGTTTTGTCATTTAAGTCTACTGTCAACATGCAGAAATAAATGCAATGTACACTGATATTTCTGCACGTCACTAAATCATAGCCTTCACAAAAAATACACATATATATGTGTGTGAGTAAGTAGTACAGCTGCACTATGAGAGGTTGAATGTTTAGTCAACTCGCAGAATAATGACTTAAGCCTAACAACACACAAATCATCAGACAGTGAAAATACCAAAACATAAGGGCAGATTCACAAAATGTTACAGCATCATGCTAAATTAGTTTGTGTGAATATCAGCCACACTCAGGGTATATGCAATTCAGAAAACTAAGCTCCACATCATGGCTAGCCCAGATAACATGGCTGG
Source organism: Protopterus annectens (assembly GCF_019279795.1). Classification (NCBI taxonomy): domain Eukaryota; kingdom Metazoa; phylum Chordata; order Ceratodontiformes; family Protopteridae; genus Protopterus; species Protopterus annectens. The sequence continues at coordinate 237,889,737 of NC_056745.1, forward strand.
TTGCGGTGTTTACCAATGGCTGTATATTGAGGCACTTTGAGCGATAATGAGGCAAAACAAGATGTCATACCAAGAAACAAAGGCACCAAATTTATAACAGAGTGGGAAGAGAAATATGAGGCAGCGGACAAGGTACATGAAACATCATACTGTAATACTAACTGTGTGTAACCTGATACACTAAAACATTTGCTATGAGCAAAAAAGTGCCTTTAATAAAATGGTTTTAAAATTTCAGAACAGTTTGTCCTCCTGTAGTCCTTAGCTTTTTGATCACATTGTGCAGTCATATGGTTTAACCAATAATTTGAACACAATAATTCATCTAACTTTGTTGTAATGTCTCACTTCACTTGTACATTTTTATTGTAAGAAATATGAGCACTTTCACTGGTGTATACTGACACCACACTATCTGGCGTAAGAGAAGATCTGTATCTCCATCGTACTGGTAGAGTAAAAGCTGACACTCATCTCCCAAGCTGGCTATGTATGCATAAATGCATGGTGACTGCAAAGAGCATGGAGTTTTATCTGTAGTTTCAAAGTAGCAGGAGGAGGGACCAAATGAAGGATTTCAACACGTATGTGTGGCTACCTGTTTATTGCAAACACAAAGCAGGAGGAGTATGCCTGTCAAAACGTTACCCGTAATGTGGCCCAATTCATATTGTATGTTAAACATTGAAGTCTTCTCTGCTAGGCCATTGTAATCTTTGCCAATAGTATGGTAAGAAGGAATCCCTATGCATAACAGTTTTAACTTGCTTGATAATAGGATAACGATATTCTAATGAATTAAGTGGTGAAGTGTAGTAATCCGTGTGTACCTTTTACAGCATGACCCAGGCAGCAAGGGGAAATAATAAAAGTCAAATGCAGTGTGAATAAAGAGTTTCAATTAACTACTCAGTCAGCAGGCATTTGGGAGGTGGAAGTATAAAAACAACATGGATATAGTGAATACAGTGGGAACACGAAAGCCATGAAGGCATTAGCTCTTAATCACGAGCAAACACCAAACCCTGGAAATGTGAAGTATCAACATTGACCATTGACCACATCATCCTTTAAAGGACAAACACTGAGCTTAGATTTAAGAGGTAGGCATGACCCTAGACAGTGAGCACTGAATATGTATTCATAAGGTAGGAGAAGCTGACTCTGGACAGAGGACATTAAACATGAATTCAGGAGGTGGAACAGGTTGACCCTAGACAGCATGAGACAAAAACTTTAATATTATTCATCTTATTGGTCTGTTTCACAATGTCATCATTTGTCATTGTGCAGGTTTGTCTCAAAAGATTAGTTTTTGATTTTTGCTTATTTTTGTTTTGTTTACAGTATACATAAGTTTAAGTTTTTGGTCTGAACTGTGTATACAAGTTGAATTTTAATATACTTATGAAGAATTATTTACCAAATTTAAGACAGACTCAACTTTGACAGTTATTAATAGTCCAAGGCAGCATACTATTATGGCATATTGGAACAGCTTTGCTGCCTTTTGTATGCATACACTTCCATTTACTAATAGTTGCCACTGATAAAAACCCTGGGCCTCCTAGGGGATGCATAGATATAACTGGTTCATTTTGGTTTCAGTATGATGTTCCTCATGTCTCACTGTTGCAGATATCCCAGCTGTGGTAGCCCTTGGCCAGCCTAAATACCAGAGTCAGTGTTTTTCTGCATTGGCTGCTGTCGCTTGCTGACTGACATCAGGGCATCAGTGCTATAAAGCAAGGCAGCCGACGCCATTACATCAGTCTTCCTTGCCGTAGAACCCATAGCAGAAGCAGTTTGCAAGTGTGCCAGTCGGTCGCTACCAGAGTTTGAATTACAGCTGAAAACATCTAAAGCTAAGTACCCCATTGGGGATCCTTTTTTCTTGCACTAACTGATGTCCAAAAAAGTTAACAATTGTCTCGCCTGTGGAAAGCAGTTCCCACATCGAGACTTCCATTCATAATGCGTCACTTGTTTAGACCCAGATCATGACTTCCACTGTTGCCAGTTCTGTGCCCTCTTTAACACGAGAACCATTCGTCGTAGAGCTCCTATTGCAGACAGGTATTTTCGCCTTCAGTCTTCGCATTCTGAAATGGCATTCATCAGCCAACAAACTGTAGACATACCTAAAAACGTAGAGCTAAAGATAGACTCACATGAAACAAATGAAAAGCGCTTCACTGTATTTCATTAAATAAGAGTTTGGCTTGCACTCTTGCCATTTTTTTTTTGTGATTTCTAGAAGTAAAGATAGAGACAGACCACACAAGGCTAAGCTTTCCGACGATGCTACCGCTAAGCAGGTCATCAGTTGTCAGGAATTCAGTGAGGTGCGTTTGCAGCCCCTGATGCCCAATACAATATCTACACAGGCCTCTACCGAAACCTTTTTGGAGTCCGGTATGCTGCAGAAATCTTCTTCATCTTCCGAGCCTTTAGTTGTCTCTGCTTCAGTTGGGACCAGAGCCATGACGCAGGCACTGGCTTCCGAGGAGGCCTTTCACTCTACAGATTCTAGACAATAAAATGACATCTTCTCATCCACTACCATTTCCTGTCAGACCGATGGATACTCTTAGGCCTAGAAGCCAGGCCACTCTTAGAAAATCTACCTCTACGCACCATCTTACTCCTGCTCCACCACCCCAAGCCTAAATGCTTAAAGTGGCGGAGGATCATTTCTCCCTTATCAGGGGTAGTCAGGGCACAACTTCTAAAGGGAAAAGATTCCCTTCTCCTGAAATAATGACAGAACAGGATTCTGAGGAATCTGATTATTCAGATTTTGAAGAGGAACAACAACATCTGACTGCTTATGAAGATTCAGATGCAGAGGAATCTATCCCTTCTGCCTCCCCACCAGAAGACCTTTCCTTTGGGGAAGCCCTTCACACCCTCAGGGAACATTTCCACTGGGAACCTCGGGACTTCCCCCAGTTTAAGAAAAGAGTAAGAGAATTTCTAGATCTGCCACAGCACAGATCCCTAGCCATCCCCCCTATCTTAGAAGTGGTCGATGATGTTTTCCATGAATCCAGCTTAGCCCTCCCACCTGCTCCCAGTCAAACTGATAGGTATTACAGAGTACTGGATTCTCACAAATCCCTGTACAGAAATCCTGCTGCAGACCCGGAGGTCATTACACAGGGACCTAAAGGAGCTAAAACGGCAAAGAATCCTATTCCTTCTGACAAGGATTCCAGAGCTCTGGACAGATGGAGTACAAATGTGTACTCCTCTGTAACTTGACCATGTCACTTCCATATGTTAAAATGTCAACAACACACTTTGGAACTATTAAAGCAAAATATTTCAACCTTTCCTGACTGTGCCAATGCAAAGGAGTTGGCATATTTACTGCACTCCACTTGTCAAATGACCAAACACTCATTACACTGTGGATATGATACCCTAGAAGCCTCAAGCAGGGCAGCAGTGTCAGGATCTGTCATTAGGAGTCATGCATGGTTGAAGGAACAACCTTTCCCTGATCATGTCAAGCCTAAATTAATTGATGCACCCTTGGATAAGGACCACTTGTTTGAAGTAAAAGCAGAAGAGGTGCATAAAAAGATGGAAGACAAAGCAAAATCTATGCAAACAGTAAAACATTTCTTTCAGGTTCAACCTCCTAGGTTCAGCAGGAATTTTCCCTCTAAGCAGTGGTCCTTTCCTGCACCTAGCAGACAGGGGCAAGGTAATCCCTGCAAGGACAGACCATCCAGGCCCCTATACCAGGCACAACAGAGAACCAAACAATGTACCACTTCTGCCCCAAAGGCAGGGAGTTCTAAGCGATCCTTCTATGTCAAAAACTCTCAGTGACTCCCTCTGTCCTCCTTTCAATCACCAAAAGCTAGGAGGAAGGCTCTCCCTCTGCAGATAAAATTGGTTTTCATTAACAAAGGACCAATGAATCTTAAAGATCATTTTTCAGGGATACAAATTCTCTTTCAACAAACTCTTAATTCCAAGGGGGTACCCAGACTTACCTCCAAATCAGTGGGCAGAGGCACTGAAACAAGTCCAAACTCTCATATCCCAGGTGGCAGTCGAACCTTTTCCCCCAGATCAAACAGGCAAAGGCCTTCATTTCAGACTATTCCTTGTTCCCAGAAAAGAGGACACTTGGTGCCCCATTCTGGATCTATCCATTCTAAACACCTCTCTGGCGGTTCACAAATTCAAAATGCTAGCTTTGCAGCAGCTGCTGTCTATGCTGACAAAAAATGCCTGATTAGTGACCCTAGACCTAAAGGATGCCTACCTCCACATCCCCGTAAGGGAATCCTGCAGGAAATTCCTGTGCTACTGGGCAGGCTCACAAGGTATTCACCAAATGCTTAGCCCTGGCCATAGAATTTTGCAGGCAGAGAAACAAGCAGATTTACCCTTAACTGGACAACTGCCTCATTCAGGCAGAGTGCAAAGAAAAGCTGCTCCAGGACCTCCTCTTTGTGAAAACTCTCCTAACTTCCTTAGAGTTCATCATCAACGAGAAGAAATCAAAGCAAATACCCTCCAGGAAGATAATTTTCTTGGGAGCACTGCTGGACACAGCATCCCAAATGGCTTTCCTATCCCCAGAAAAGCAGAGCTTCCTGCCTCTCTACTCTTCCCAGCTGGCTTCCAGAAGTCACCTCACTGCGAGGAAGTTCCTGCAAGCCTTGGGATACATGGCATCTTGCATCCTTCTGATTCCTCCAGCCAGGCTTCACATGAGAAAACTTCAGTGGTATCTAAAGAACCTTTGGTGTCAGCACTCTCAACCTCTAGAAACCTCTATCCCTCTGATCCCTTGTATAAGGGCCAAGTTTCTCTAGTGGGCAGGGGTCTGTGCCAAGAACAAGGGTCTTCCCTTCACCCTTCGCCCTTCTGGGCAGACCATTACCACCGATGCATCAGACATTGCTTGGGATGCTCACCTAGAAGGCAGGTGCACCCAAGGTCTTTGGGATCTCAAGCACCTTCCCTTACACATCAACCAGAAGGAAATGATGACAGTACAAAAGGCTCTGACATCCTTCCAACCACATCTCAAGCCAGGGGTTCTCCTTATCAAAACAGACAACATCACAGTAATATGGTACATCAACAAACAGGGAAGGACCCAATCTTACCCTCTGTGCAGGCTAGGCATGAACCTCTGGCTGACAATATCTTCCATGGGACTACACCTAATAGCCCAATACCTACCAGGGATTAACAACACCATGGCAGAACACCTAAGCAGGAACTTACTGGGCCCCCACAAATGGCAGCTTTACAGAAAGATCTTTCTATAGATCACTCAGGAGTAAGAGACTCTGGAGGTGGATCTCTTTGCTTTGCATCTCAACCATCAGCTGAAAAAATTTTGTACCAGGGAGTATCACCACCTAGCATGGAAGGTGAATGACTTGACCTTCCCCTGGAACACCCTCTTTATGTACACATTCCCTCCTCTGCCTCTTATTTCCAAGGTACTGATCAAAATAAGGGAGGAGAGACCCAAGGCCATACTCATTGCTCCAGATTGACCCAGACAACATTGGTACCCCTTACTGCGCAGCCTGACACTACAGCCTCCCAGGCAGCTTCCCCTGATCCCAGACCATCTGACTCCGGTTGGGGGGGTGAATGCTACACCCAGACTTGTAAACTCTGAAATTATCAGCATAGCTGATACTCTAAAGGCAAACAAGGGGCCCCAGTTGAGCAAACAGGTCTTCAATATTATCACAGAAGCTAGAAGGCCCAGCACGAGAAAATATTATGCTGGAAAATGGAAAAGATTCTGCTCCTGGAGCCATTCCAGAGGGGGCAATACCTCTCAACCTTCCATTCCTCTTATCCTGGACCACCTAGCAGAGCTACTTAATAGTGGCCTCTCCTTCTCTTCTATTAGAAGCTACACCTCACCCATTTCAGCTCATTTTGACACAGATCAGCCCCTGTTCTCCCATTCTTTGATCAAACAATTCCTCAGAGGGGCTTCTAATATCAGACCTCCCAGAAGGCCACCAATGCCAGACTGGGACCTGAATTATGTTTTGGAAAAACTAACCTTACCACCCTTCGAACCTGCTTCCTCACCAGAGTTAAGATTCCTCTCCTGGAAGACTGCTTTCCTGCTAGCTATCACCTCAGCTAGAAGGGTTTCACAACTTCAGGCACTGATGGCCATTGAGCGCTTCATCATTTTCCATGCAGACAGGGTCTCCCTGAGGACTAACCCCTCCTTTATGCCCAAGGTGGTATCTAATGTGACTCTCAACCAGGCCATTCATCTGCCCACCTTCTTCCCTAACCCTCAAAACAAGGGAGAAATAATTTTGCACTCACTAGATGTACACAGACAGCTCAGATACTATCTGGACAGTACTAAACCCTTAAGGAAAGCAGACCAACTGCTTGTCAGCTTTCCCCCAGGGGCAGTGGGAAAGCCCATTTACAAACAAACTATTTCCAAATGGATATCACACTGTATCCATTTCTGCTATATGTTACATGGGAAACCCCTTAAATCTATTCAAACCCATTCAACTAGAGCAGCCTCCACTTCCGCAGCATTCCTCAGAGGAGTTCCCACCAAGGACATCCTGGAAGCTGCCACCTTGACTTCTGTCCATACGTTTACCAAGCATTACCACCTATCTCTATTTTCTAAGGCTAGGGCAGAGTTTGCCTCTGCAGTTCTACGGGGCTTGCTGACCCAGGCCTAGGTCTCTTACTAATCCTACCACCCCTCTCCTCAACTTTGGGAATCCTCCCACAGGTGATGACTGCAATAGTGAAACATGAAGAACATAGTACAGTTGTGTACACTTACCATAAATGTAGATGTTCGAGTGCATTCACTGTTGCAGTCCTGGTTTCCCTCCCACCTTCCCCTTATATCTTCTTTCTTTAAGGTGACATAAGCTTCTCTAGGTGGCTTTTAGCCACCAGGACCTCTTTACCATATTACCTGGGCTTCTGACTGGTTAGGGCAAGAAAAACTGATGTAATGGCGTCAGCAGCTGATGCAGAAAAAACATTGACTCTGGTATTCGGGCTGGCCGAGGGCTATCACAGCAGGGATAAACCCACAGGTGATGTCTACAACAGTGAATACACTCAAGCATCTACATTTATGGTAAGTGTACACAACTGTATTTTCTTTTTTTCTCTTACTGTACATATGTATACATTCTGAAAGTAATATGAGTAATCACATGAACCTAAGTGGAAAAAATTGTTAGACATTTTCCCTTGAGTGTCTGTGATAAGGTATCAAAGACAAGAAATGAGCTTGTAACCAAACTGTTGCATACATAGTGTTTTTTCTGCCTTCCTAGTATACTGACAGAAAAAAAAAAGGCCCATTCAGAAATATGCAGCAGTGCAACCTCTCGTAAACATAACCAGGATCATTATAAATGTAACAAAAAGTACTTACTTTGGAAACTCTAATTAATGTACTTAGGGCAACAAAAATGATGCCAGATTAAAAGCATTTAATGTCAGTGGCATCTTTCAATGGCCTTAAGTACTAAACTAATCATAGAAACATTATATGCCATACAAGGTTGTTTATCCTTCCATCCCCCTCTTACTAATATTTTCTTTAATAATATCCTAAGTAATATTACAACAGCCCTACTACACAAGCTGCTACCATATCCCACTTCGACTTTAACTAAGTCGACAAAACAACACTTACAGAATTACTTGGAAAATGTATATATATATATATATATATATATATATATATATATATATATATGTGTGTGTGTGTGTGTGTGTGTGTGTATACATACATACATACATATATATATATATATATATATATATATATAGCTTCAATCCCGAATACCCCATGCTGTACACAAAGTTACCAATGCTAGGTGGCACTTTACCATGTAAACTGCAAGAAACAACCACCAATATCTTCACTAGAATCAGAGTCTTTGCTATGTAAATGCATAGTGCACATTTATAGCCTGCCATTAACCAGTAAATCCATTTTTCACATCTATAAACATGCATTTATACTCTTATATCCAAAAGTATCCACACCTTCTCAGTTAGGAATTGCCATTGAGTAGCAAACACAAGCTCGCTAGCAGGAATTATTAGAAAAAAGAATTTACAAAAACATGGTGGGATACGTAGTAAAATATATTGCATTATTTCCAGTAAACATCATGGTTCACACAAATGTAGTACCTGAACTGCTCTTTACACTGTATCTCATTAAATGTTATCAAATATGGAACAAGGCTTATTAATAGGGGCTGTATTTCTGCACCAGAATTTTGAAACATTAACCAGTCAGTTCTTTTACAAAAACTTGCCAGCTGTAGATTCTCAAATGAAGTAACTCATTGGTTCACAATTTACTTTTCCGACAGCTCATTCACAGTTATAGCTGGCAATTCCCACACAGATGCCAATACATTCTCCAAAGATGTCTCCAAAGTTGAGTAAATATCATGACTAATTTTTCTCGTTTTCATAAATGGCTTTCCTTGAGATCTGCCACAAGTTATCTACATTTTATAAATCAATTACATAACTGTAATTATCTGCATTTTGTAAACCAGTTACACAACTGTAATTATCTGCATTTTGTAAACCAGTTACACAACTGTAATTATCTGCATTTTGTAAACCAGTTACACAACTGTAATTATCTGCATTTTGTAAACCAGTTACATAACTGTAATTATCTGCATTTTGTAAACCAGTTACACAACTGTAATTATCTGCATTTTGTAAACCAGTGACATAACTGTAATTATCTGCATTTTGTAACCCAGTTACACAACTGTAATTATCTGCATTTTGTAAACCAGTTACATAACTGTAATTATCTGCATTTTGTAAACCAGTTACTTAGTAATAACTAGGATAGCTGCTACTAAACAAAAAAAAAATGAATTGTGATACTTCTTGACACTCCGTAGAAACTAGCCACTGAGAAAGCATCGGCATTAACAGACATAACAGAGACATCTCTTCTGTTTACAACATAACAGACATGCCAAGGAATAATACTAGATAAAATCTTTCACTGCTTTCACATATCGAATGTAAGAAGGAAAAGTTTTAACTCAATTTAAATTCTGTTATGAGAGATAATCATTTTAATTATGGAAGCAAAGCAAACCGTAGCTGTACTATTGCCAAAAATGGAGTATGTGTTATCATTTGCCAAGGATGGAGTATGCGTTATCAGTAATTGTTTTACTTTCTCTTCGAAACCACAGACAACAAAAAATAAAGCTGTCAGATTTCTCCACCTTTTAAACAGTAAGGAGGACAACTGTATAACTTTAAATGAAATAGAGCAGTTCTTAGCAACAATCAAGTTAACTTTTCTTCTTCACTTACTAACAGTTAAGCTCCTCAATGCAAGTGTAAGAAATATTAATAGTATAATAAATAAGTAGAATTGTTTTTGACCAAATTACAACACCCTTACTACTGTATTCATACCAATCAAAATATTACACACATATGGAAAATGAGATGCTAACTTTTGTGGTACTTTCCTTGACATCAAGGAAGCCTATAAGAATGTAGATCATTGTTATTTATTACCAGAATTATTGTCTGTTTTTTGTTTCTCTAATGAAGTTGCCTTTTCATTCAGAAAGTATCTGTCAAGCATGACTTACAGACTTGTGGGACATTATGTGTAAAAAGACACTTTATCCACGTGTTCCTGCAGGAGCAGTACACGGACATCTGTTGTTCTTACTATTTGTCTAAGATTTATTTATGTATTTAGTTCTTGCATTGGTTTACTGAGATGGTATGAATGGACTTTCTTAGGAAAAAAGTATAGACAATTTGCAAAAATGCAAATATCACATACTTTTTAAAAATGTAAAATATTAGTAAATTCAGTTTGATGAAAGTTTCAGTACAATACAAACAGTCTTGAAATACAGCAGCATGCTATTAACCAAATCAGTATCCAAAACAGCAAAAAAACGATGGCAGCACCAGGAAATGACGTTCAAAATTTAATCCACAAGTTCAAGACAATATTTCAAGTAAAATACAAGCCAAAAGTAAGCGCTTTCGTCTCCTGCAATGGAGACTTCTTCAGACTAATGGCTTACACTTAAACAAAACCTTTTTAAATACTAAAATAGCAGTCAATTAAACTTAACTGACAATTAATCATTAAAAGCTGAATTAGCAGTTTTAAAACAACAGTCAGCCTAATGCTGACAAATACCTCTAACTAAAATCCCTGAATTAAATGAGGAGTTATGTCAAAGGAAAACCAAAAAGTTTTATAGAGATAGAAATGAATACGCAAATGGCATTGCTACAGCATATGGTTTACGGTTACAAGCTAATGCCAGCAATATTACACACAAAGATGCTAGTGCAAGTGCTGTCAGTTTAGAAGAAGAAGTTAATACTGTAAGGAGGTCGGAAAGACTGGGCAGTAAGAATAATATGCAAGTTGTTGTGGCTGATGTTCATTTCAATACTACAGGGTAAACTAAACAACAAGCAAATGAACCAGCAGTGAGACCCAAAGTTAAGGATACCAGTAAAACTAAAACAAACAGTGAGGAAGCACATCTAAAAGGAACTTTGAGAGATGAAAGCAAACAAATTATAGAGGTATATCAAAGAATAGATAATCAAAGAAGAACATGGGCCCAAGTGACAGTAGATGGTCATAATGAAAAAAATAGACTATAAAAAACAACAGCCACAAAAAAACTGGGGTGGCAGGAAAGGTCCAAGAAAGAACTGGAACTACCAACAAAAACAATGGAAGACGTAAACAGTGTGAACTTTAAAATTATTAACTTATGTAGCAAGAATATTTCTTATGATGACTGCTGTGTACTGAGTAAGGGGTGGAATTTTGCCCCGGTACAAAGGGCAAATAAATTAGTGATGATCAATGAGTTAAGAGATTATCTGAGGAAATTAAACCTCAAATTAATATTTGGAAATCAAAAACAAAATAACTGTGAATTTTATAAACCTAGCAGTTATAATCCACCTTTATCTAAAGAACTGGGAATGTTTCTTAGTATGTGTGAAATGCAGATGCTCGAAATGTTAGAAAATGATACCAACTTTAAATATTATAATTTAACTAAAAAAGAGAAAGAATGTTTTGATGCCTTAGTTAAAGATGAAAACATACTTATTTTTAAGGCTGACAAAGGAGGTTCGATGGCTTTGTTGGACAGGGATGATTATGAAAGAAAAATGAAAGAAATGTTATCTGACTGTAATTTTTATAAACCAGTTAATCTAATAGAAATAAAGAAGGGATTCTTATTAATAGAATCTTGCATAGATGAGTGGTTCTGTGCTGGAAGAATCGATGAGAAAATGGAAAGAAACATAATTAATAATAATCCCAAGATTAGTAGGATTTTTGGAACACCTAAAATCCATAAAAATATCGATTCTCCTCCTTTAAGACCAATAGTAGCCAGTAGAAATAGTAAGACAGAGGGAATGTCTATTTTAGTAGATAAACACCTACAAAAAGTGGTACCAAAGAGCGTCACATATATAAAAGATAGCTATGATTGTATGAATAAACTTAATAATATTAAGGTCTCTGACTCTGATATATTACTAACTTTAGACATTAATTCTTTATATACAATGATACCAAACAAAGAAGGTATGGAGATGGTTAGAATGGAGCTACTGAAATTGAGAGAATTTTCTACTAATACAGTGGGACTGTTAATGGAGATGATAGATTTGGTTTTGAGCTACAATTACTTAGAATTTTATGATCAACTATTTGTGCAAACAAATGGGGTTGCTATGGGTGCTGCGTTAGCCCTTAGTTTTGCTAACATTTTTATGCAGGGATGGGAGTCAGCCAACATTTTTGAAAGTGTTTTTGCAAAAAATATTATCAAAATGTTGAGATTTATCGACGATGTTCTGATAATATGGGATGGCACTGTCGACGAACTAAATACATTTTTGAAATATATCAACAATGTCTGTTCCTATATTAAGTTTACACATAACTTTAATACAGAAATAATTAATTGTTTAGATCTTATGATCTATAAATCTGATGGCAAATTAGTTTCTAAAATTCATAAAAAAGAATTTCAAAACAACATGTATTTACATTATTCAAGTTTACATCCAGAAAAGACCAAGTGGAACATTGTCAAAGGTCAAATAAATAGAATTAGTAATTTGATAAAAGATGATGAAATCTTTCATGTTGAGGCTGACAGTTTTTGCAAGAGAATGTTAAGTAGAGGTTACCTCCAGGAAATGGTAGATAAGGTAATGGCAGAAGAAATTATGAAAAGGAACAATATAATTGTAGATAAACCAAAGGAGAAAATATCTGTAGATTTTACCACAGCTTTAGCATTACAGAATAGTACTGATTCTAATACTATTAAAAGTATAGTTAGAAGGAATTGGGAAATATTAAAAGGAAATAGTGAAATTATAAAGAAATTAGGAGATGAACCAAAATTTGTACAAAAAAGAGCAAAAAATTTTAGACTTTTTTCAAAAGAAGTTAAATAAAAATAAGGCTGTGGAAGGAAAGAAAGGAATGGTAAAGTGCTTCAATTGTAATTATTGTCAATATTTATACATCAAAAGTCACGAAATTACACTTGGGAAAACTTTAGTAGAAGTCCCAGGTAGATTCACATGTAGATCTAAAAATGTTGTTTATGTATTAATATTTGTATAATGTAGCTCCTTTTATGTAGGCAAAACAAAAAGAGAATTGTATAGGAGAATCTATGAACACCACTATGCTATTGGTAAGGGTGATGTAAAAAATGCTATGGGTAAGCATTATGTGGAAAATAGATGTAAAATTAATTTTAAGTGTTTGGTAATAGATTCAGTGCATCCTAATGTTAAAAGTATTAATGTAGAAGAAGAATTAGGGTGGTTGGAATACTGCTGGCAGGTTAGATTAAATGCATGTTTTCCCCCAGGACTTAATAACAGAGAATAATTTATTATGTATTTAAAAAGGAAGGGACTGAAGCATTAGGGATTTTAGTTAGAGGTATTTGTCAGCATTAGGCTGACTGTTGTTTTAAAACTGCTAATTCAGCTTTTAATGATTAATTGTCAGTTAAGTTTAATTGACTGCTATTTTAGTATTTAAAAAGGTTTTGTTTAAGTGTAAGCCATTAGTCTGAAGAAGTCTCCATTGCGGGAGACGAAAGCGCTTACTTTTGGCTTGTATTTTACTTGAAATATTGTCTTGAACTTGTGGATTAAATCTTGAACGCCATTTCCTGGTGCTGCCATCATTTTTTTGCTGTTTTACAATACAAACAGTATTAGAATGTTGCAGAACATTGTTCAGAGGAAATAGAGAAAATAAAAAGGTTAGAGTCGCAATTATTGAAAAAATTGCAAGAGAGCTGGAGATGCAATGTTAGATTAGACAGGTGCTAAACATGCGCATATCAATTTAACTGTCTTCTTTATGTGGATAATGTTGTTATTACAAGATCTGGCAGTAGATTGCCTGCTTCTACCAAAATCTTTTAAAAATGCCTTTACGGCATTGTAGAACTGGTTAACCAACATCAAACTGATAGTGTTGCTAAGAGTTAATCTGTGCTCTTGGGTACATCACAGCACCTGAAAAAATAGCGTTTTTACCATAATTTGCCCAAATCGGTTATCCTTATATGTTTCTACTTAAAATACTAAGAGGACATGATCTATATCTGTCCTTTGTGCACATAGAATTAACTGCCATCAAGGTGAAAAATACAATTCAATGTCTGATACAAAATACCAAATTTTTTATTCTTGAAGTTTGGCGTATTACTAGACTAGAGTACGGTCTTGTAATCATTGCTTTGTGCTCACCCCAGAACTTAGTATCTGTAACAAACCACTGAAAACAAAATGTTTTTGTTTATTCATTTATCCAGTCATAGAGGACACCATACTACTACTTTAAATAATTGCCTTCAGCTATGTGCAGATGTGACATGTTTACTACTTCTAAATACTCGCAATTTCAACAAGATAGCTATTGTCCCTTCAGGAAAACAAATTAGTTGTAAGACATTATTCTCTTCATGGAACTACATAGCTAACATTATCTGGACTGTCATTCATACTTCAATAGAAAAAGCTATTGGAAAGCCCTCCACAGGTTGATGTCGTTTTGTTTTTGAAGAAATTAGGAAGATTGAGGATATAATGAGACTTAAGAAAATACTAAAGTTTCACATGCCAGTTTTTCAGAGATGCACATTAATCACATAATTGCAATGTTGTATGTTATATTGGACAACAGTGTACATTTTAACATAATTAGATGGACAAACTCTTCCTGCCTTTGTACAAGTAACTCTAATGGTAGTTCTCTTAATTTGTGTATATTGTATATGTCTTTGCTTATTTACTGCTAAGCTCAAAAATACTTTTTTACAGCTCTGTTTTCAAATCCCACCTGTGTACATACTTTCTGTATTGTACCTCCTCATTTATGTATTTATCATCTCTGCCATTTATTATCTGTATTGCAGTTGACATCATTGTGATTATATGTGTATTGTGATTATTGCATTTATTGTTTATCTAACCATATGGCCTGGTTCTTAACTGAGAAGGGCCTGCAGACCAGTTCACGTACCTGGTTAACAAGTGAAAATAAAATAAGTAAAAAGTTACCACTCTCACCAGTACAAAAATATGCAAAAAACCCAGTCTGTCTGCAAAATCCAAAGGTTATTCAGCTGTTTGACCCATTATACCAGATCAGCAGGTGAAAACATATTTCCTAAAATGGCCTAAGTTGAAATAACATCTCGTATGAACTCAGAAGAATGAGCAACCTATTGTTTTATTATCTCAGAGAAAATTATAAATGCACCTCCTTTAATGTCCCAGGATAAAGTAACTAAGTAACTTCATTTTTGTTTACATGAAGGAATTCATTAATTCATTATAGCCACATTTACTTCATTCTAAAGTGGTAACACCAGCTGACAGTACTCATTTATGTATGTTATAACTGTGGTATATACCCTTCATCTATGAGAATTAAAATCATTTTATGAATGGTAGGAATTCAACTTTGTAAAAACTCCTTGTATAATGTTTAGATTGGCAAAATCAGTATATGCTAAAGCATAACCATATTGTTATGTTTTCTGTGTGTATGTATTTTGGTTTACTAAGAGTGAAGTTCAGGAATATTGCATTTATAGTAGAGCTGCATTATTATTATTATGATTTGTTCTGTTGAGCTTTTAGTTTTTGACATACAGTTGCAAAACTTGTCTAATTGATCTATTGCTTACATTTCTTATATTATTGGTACTCAATGTTTTTGCTTTGTGGCTGGCCAGGTAGAACTTGAAAAAGGTCCATGGACCAGCTAAATGTTGATTAAGTAAGTTAATAAATTATTTTAATGAAAAGAGTAAAAGTTCACATTGCTTATATTTTTTTTAATTTCTCATAAAATAAACCTCCGTTCACTGTCAGTCTTATAATTTTATATATACTGTATTGCCAGTTTAATTAAAAAGTCTGCTACGCTGTCTGTGCTTTTGATTATATATAATCATATAACTAATTTGCTACATGGAGATGATGCTTTACAGCCTGATATGAACACTACCCAGATGATGTTTATTTAAAAGTAAGAAGTAAAAATTAATCTTCCCTATATTTTATAATTGATTGTTACTAACACAGTAAGTTATGCATTCAGTCAGATATACTGAATTAATTGGGCAGTTTAAGTGCCAGTCTGCTGTTAATGTTTTGTCCATACACACAGTTGTAAATATTCTCCAGTTATTTTATTTTATTTATTTAACATTTGTTTACCTGGAAAGTCTGACTTGGAATGAGCCAATTTTCAGTGGTGGCCCAGAGAGGAAAGGTCCAGATGCATGTCTTTGTAATGTGGGAGGAAACTGGAGCACCCAGAGGAAACCTACATGAATGCAGGGAGGATGTGCAGACTCCACGCAGAAGGTACCCCAGCCAAGAATCGAACTGGAGAACCTCTTGCTGTGAGGTAACAATGTTAACCCCTGTGCTACTGCCCCATCCAATTGTTATTAGTATATGTGTGTATAGTGTATGTCTATTGTTTATAGTCATGTAAAAGTAACTAGTGACAGTTCATGTGACCCATTTCTACCATCTGTCTATGATATAGTACTGGGTTCAAGGGGAAATTGCATAGGCAAACTGTACAACATGGCAAGTGTCTTACTTCTGTTGTTTATACTTGGCTAGTACCTCTCACTTTTTGGGTATTGAGGAATACTACTTATCAGACAATCAAGATTGTGTTGCTGATTGTTGCTTCTCCATTACACAGTGCACTAAATCATTGTAGGCATCTAAAATACAGTAACATATGATTTTTACTTATGTATGACTGAAACTTCTTACTTTTGAGTGTCACAAAATAACATTAGTAATTCAAGACCAACTTACTTTTCCATTACAAGTACAGGAAATGACATTAAGATTAAAATAATATAAGGCATTCCTCTAGCTTATACTTGGCTATTTACCTGTTGTTATATAGTAAGGATTCCTTTATAGCACAGCACCTGCCTGAGTACATGCTCTACATCTCACTTACTGCAGCAGTAAAACTTAATTTTTCTTTTCTTCTTTTTGAGAGAGACAGATGATTTGCTTACCTTGGAAAACACATTCTAGAATTTTCTTGAAACTTTTAGTAGGATGCTTAACAGCAGCAGCTGGAGATTCTGCTTTGTACAGGGAAAATGCCTAGTGAATGGTAATAGCTTTTCCTTTTTAGTCCTTTATGACTAGCATCTCTCACCACAGTCTTGCATTATACTTTCAGGCAGAGGAGCAGTTTTGTGGAAAACACAGAGCACTTCTGTAGCAGAGGGTGAAACTGCAGATTGTCTGTGGATGTCTGTTTGCGATACTGATTTTGTTCCCATTCTTAAGATATGTAGCTCAAAAATATTTTGTTTTTTGTGGAGTCAAAGATGGCCGCTGTTCTGTAAGCTCTGCTAATCCTTAGCTCTTCTAACTATCTGGAATAAAACAAACTAACCTAGAAGATAAACCAGAACCAATTTCAACAAGATATCTTGGATTATCAAATCTAAATAACTCCTAAATAAAACCATCAAGAAGAAGTGCCTGGTCTAGCTTCTAAACAACTAAGATTGAAAAGGATACAGTGAGGTTAATACGCGTTGTGTGCTTTTGCAGCCTTGCATACTGAAAACTACACTCAAACCTGGAGATAACATCACTGCAAGATGTCAAAAGAAGATAGAAATATGGACACTACCACATCCAAAACCAAACTTTCTGACTTACTATCTCCTGAAAAAGATATAAACTCTAAGAGACAGAAGATAACAAAACAACCAGATGCCTCTAAAACTGGAAACAAAAACAAATCTGAACAACCAGCAAACCAGGAGGATATTAAGACAGCTCTACTTCCCATCCAAGAAGCAATAAAAGATCTTTCTGTGCAACTACAATCATTTGGAGATACTTTTAACCAAATAATGGGCAGGTTGGATAAATGCGAAGCCAAAATCATCGAAAATGAGGAGAAAATAACTTTAATAACAAAAAAAAAATGACTCTCATGATAAAGAAATCCAAAATATCCAAGCGAAGATTACAGATCTGGAAGCAAGATCCAGAAGGAATAATATCATCATAAGAGGCATCCCAGAATCTGTAACTCACAACAAACTGATTTCTTCCATCACCCAAATATTCAGCATCCTGCTCAAAGAACCTGGAATAGCTAAACAAATAATAATAGAAAGAGCTCACAGAGTTCTGAGAGAAACCCAAGTACCATATTAACCCAGACCTGTATATGCCAAACTATTAAACTTTCAAGATGTTAACACAATTTTGTTGACTGCTAAAAAAAGTGGAGGAACTGTTAACTGGAACAATAACGCAATATCATTGGCAAAAGTTCTTCCCCTTCAAATAAGACAAGCAAGATAGCTTATTTTCCCTTACTGATTCCTGATTGAAAGAAAAATAAAATTTCAAATGAAATACCCAAACATACTAATTTTCCACCTGGAAGGAGTTAAATATATGATCGCCAATCAAAAAGAAGCCAGAGAAACCTTTCTTGCTGTTTTCAAAAAATTCCTCCACTGGATCATTAAATACACTCACTGGAGTGATGATTGGGTATCAAATGGATGATTACACACATTTCGGCACTCCGAGACTGGTTCTTGACTTCTGGACATATGCTGGGCCTTCTTAGACCTCTACCAATGGTATTTTAGTATTTTTTCTTCATCTCCCAAGCCACGAGGCTTTGTTGAGGAAATACAGATCTTCTTCCACCTTTGCCTTTTCCCACACTAGGAAACAAAATGCTTCTGCATACTTTATACTATGCATCTTTAAAGCACGACACTTCTGGGACATCCAGCATGCTTAAATGGTCCCCCTACATCCACTTATGCTGTTGGAACTCTCCTATACTCAGAGCGCGGACTCCGAAAAATCTCCTGGATACAGGTAAAAATAAATAAATAAATAAATAAAAAATAACGAGACTGTTAAAAAGATCATCTCTCAGCAACGGAACCTTTAAGTAAGATCTCTATCTGAATTTAAAAAGCTTAAATCTGTTCTTTTTAATCCAGCTCGACACAGTGTATAAGCCGATGTAGGAAGCAGCAGTTCTACACTCTCGAGTGCCAAGTCTGGTCATTTAAACTGAAACAGCAACGCCTCTGATAGATAAGAAGCATTGTACTGTAACACTTGCCTTGAAATAGAGACAAGATTAGCCTTATTTTTGTTGGCTACCTACTTTATGTAAATAGATTATTTTCTACAAAAACAATTTCAGCTGCCCGAGTTTACTAATTATACACAAAGGTTTATTAATGCTCACTTGTGTCCTATTGAATTCTAATAGAAATGTTTGATGTTTTGCATTACATGGAGGTATACAGCCATACAGGGGCCCTTGCCAGTAAGCTCAGGAAATCCAGTAAGGGGTATTATACCCCATCATTAACTAGTTACTGGTGAAAAAGTCTTCTACTTAGTTGTTATAATTCTGCTGACATTGTTATTACTGCCATTTCTGCTGCCTTTTTCTTAGTGTTATCAGTTCGCTATATTGACTTGCAATTACAATCTATATATTTTAAACCTATACTTAGGCTGTCAGAAGAAGAGGATTGTATGCCTGGACAACTATACATATATCCTTGTACATTTCTCCAAGTGGGCTTCTTTATGTGTACACATTTTTTTTGTGTGTCCTTAAGCATGGATATGTACATATTCAAAGATGCATGTCATTCCAACCCATTGTAAATTTAGTTGATCCACAAATCACAGCCTTAACCATTTATAACAACTGTCTGAACTAGACAGCCAGTCACTAAACAATACAAATGAGGGGGTAAAAGACTTTGATTCCTATGGATTTGATACAGGAAACATCAATATTACATAATTGAGCTGACAAACAAAAGAATCAAAGCCTGCCTTGAGCCTCATTTAACTTTCATCGGGCAGCTTAAATATGGGAAACTTCTTAGAGGTATCAATAGTACGGCCAAATGGACAGGGTTGCAGGGAAAATGCCTGTTTCCAACTCAATGATAGCTAGATAACATTTTGATGTTGCTTCAAGTGAGCTTATGTTCAAAAAGCAGTCATGCTCTACTCCCACATTCCCCTTTCTGATGCTCACTGTTATGATAAAGGGACAGATATATACTTTTTAAACGTTCTATAATCTCTTGAATGACAACAAAAAGGAAAGTATAAAAACAGCTTTCCTTTTCAACATCTCAAAATAATTAGGCAGGTACCATTAAATCACTTTTCTTTGCCTCTTATACTGCAAATGATTTAACCTAGTTACTGTGACGCTTCACAGAAACATACTTAATATTTTACACACAGTGGGGCAAGAATATTAGGATGGGTAATACCCCAAAATACAGATGAATGCTTGAATACATTCCAAGATCTTGACATCCAGTAGTTAAAGTTCATAGAACTGAAGAAAATCTTTAATTTGTATCCTCAGTGTACGAGATCCAAAAATCTCAAACATTGTATGTAGTAGGGAAATTCAGAATAGAGGATCTAAAATAAGGAATAGAGACTGTAGTGGAATTGTCTTGATGAGGGCAGCAACCATAATATTTGTCTCATATAAA
Source organism: Protopterus annectens (assembly GCF_019279795.1). Classification (NCBI taxonomy): domain Eukaryota; kingdom Metazoa; phylum Chordata; order Ceratodontiformes; family Protopteridae; genus Protopterus; species Protopterus annectens. Next base: position 237,909,932 of record NC_056745.1, read on the forward strand.
TGCTAAACTGAGTGTTCAGTCGTGTATGGGATCACTTCTACAAGTATAACATTAAGTGCTTTAGGAGATAGGTTTTGATCCTTAAACTATTGTGGTTCAAAACGAGCCAATAACTTGTTATGTGAAATATACAGGATGACCCTAGACATATAACCATCCACACATACATGCCTGTTCACACACACTTGTACATACATATATTGGTACATGTAACACTATTTATATTGCAATTATTCATTTTACCTTTCGCCTAACAATACAAAGGATATAAATGAAATTGTTTTAGAGCTTATTAACAGCTCAATGATAGCAATAAATGTTAAAAAATGTTAACAGTTCTATTAACAGCTTCTAATATGATACACTACCATACTAATACTCATCTGTGCATTCCTATAAAAATTTTGGAACCTACTATGATTTAAAAAGGTACTTTTAAAAAAACTTGAACTTGTTTAAGGAATAAGAGGAATTTGTTCTGTTATCTGGAAATGGCTTATCTTGATACTATATAGGGAACAATGAAGATTTTACCCCAATCTGAATAACTTAGACTTCTTCCTAGTAATGGAAGGACAATCCCTTCTTTCCTTCCTTATACTACTAGTTTTGATTGTTCATGTTTTTTATTTTTTATTTGATATGCTCGGAGTAATAACTACTATAGACATAACAAGATTAAAAATAATTATCTAACTGTTATAGAATACAGATCTAATACTTGTAAATAATGGTTCTACTAACACCTTTCAAAATTATATCTCTTAATTATCGTTAATCTGTTAGGATATACACTTTAGATGTTCTAACATGTTCATATAAAAATTATTGAGGTGGTTAGGGATGCTTTCTAGGGAATTAGTTTGTTAAGCTTTGTCAATGTAGAGAAAATCTATGCAGGGATACTCGTATACATTTCTTACTTAAATATTAAAACCCAATATGTAAATACCGTATTGAACTATAGATCTCTAAATTTAATAACCACTCACTCCCTGCTTTATTCCTGGTCCATGGGTTAGTGGTTCGGCACAGGGTTGGGACGGGAATAATAGGATGCTTTCTTAATCTTATTTTATCAATACATAAACAAAAATTATTAACCCAAACTAACACACAAGACTTATTTCACCAACATCTCAAACACATAAATGTGTGAATTTGACTCATGGAATATCAAAGGGCTCCAGAATAAGAAGAAAAGAAAACTTTTTTTACATCTCATCCTACAAGCAAAAGCGAACTTCATATTAGTTCAGGAAACACATCTAAATCTTGAACAATGGTCAGAAATTAGCAAAAAAAATGGATAAGGGATATTATAGCTTCTGAAGGCAAAACTAACAGTGCAGGGGTAGCTATAATAACTAAAAAGCAATTCCAAGACAAAATTTTAGAAACTAAAGTGGACAAGGAGGGGAGGTGGTGCTATGTAACACTTCTAACCCCAAATCTTCCTAAACCTCTTCTGGTCCTTAATGTCTATGCCCCTTGTAAAAATAAACACATTTTCTTCGCTTCATTATACCCTATCCTAAACAAATTCCAAAATTAGTATATGATCCTAGGTGGTGACTGAAACACATATCAAAATCCCGACCAAGACAAAACGAGTACGACTATAACACCTAACAAACAAGGACATCTAGCCCTAAAAGAACTTATACAGGATTACAAACTATATGACCCCTTTAAATATGGAGATAGTCCAAATAAATCTAGAAAATTCACATTTTAGTCTCAATGCCACAAAATGTGGTCGAGAATAGACTTTTTTCTAATCTCGGACTCATTCATCAAGCTAGACCCAAAAATGACCACCCACACTAGATACCTCTCAGATCACTCCAAAATTGCTCTAAACCTTAATGGAAATCCAAAGAATAGTACAATGAAAAGAGGCTACAATTGGTCCCTGAACCCCAACCTTCTAACCAAAAAAGAGATAATAAATGACATTCAATCCTTACTCAAATCAACCCTGTCTAACATTCCTAACTCTTAATCACCTTTGGATATTGAATGTGTGCCAACCAAAGCACAAATTAGGGGAATACTCATTAAAAAAGCAGCTTACTATAAAAAAATTCAACTTAAAGACGAACAGGACTTAGAAACCAAAATACAAAAACTTGAGAATGACCTATTAACTAATTATAAAACTCAAACAGAAACAAATCCTGAAATTTTAAAAAGACCTATACCTCCTACATAACAACAAATTATCCTTTTATGAAACCAGAATGTTAGCCAACTACGCTAATGAAGTACAAATACCATCTCGAGCACTGGCCACAATTATAACCCAAACTAAATCTCCCTCCCAAATAGCTGAAATACTTTATGGAAACAAATATTACAGTAAAATTGAAGATATTACTAAAACTTTGAACTAATGTATTCACAGACCTATGGAGATCAGCTATTACTATCCTCAAAAGAAGATAGAACACGCTTTCTCCAAAAACTCAATTTCCTGAAAATAAACTCAAATCAACGGGAAAAATTAAGCGAACCTATTTCTATTAATGAAATAACTTCAGCAATTCAACAAGTGAAAACACATAAAGTCCCAGGCCCAGACGGCCTCACTGCTGAACTTTATAAAACTTTCTCCCCCTATTAGCTCAATTTCTGTTCCACATACTGAACTATATAATAAACAATAAAATCAATTATATACACTTTAATGCATCCAAAACTATTTTTGTACTCAAAGAACAAGCTGACCCAAAAAGCCCAGATAGCTATAGACCTATCTCAATATTAAACATGGACGCCAAAATTGTAACATCTGTACTTGCAAACTGACTGAAAAACCTACTAGATAAAATTATTTCCCCCGAACAATCTGGTTTTACAACACTTAGACAAATGAGAGATAATACACTAACTCTTAATACACTAATTTTTTTTTACGCTAATCATAATAACTTAAATATATATGCAGTAGTTATTGATGCTCATAAAGCCTTTGATAGAGTAAATATAGAATTTCTACTTCAAACGTTACCTTATTTTAATATACCCCAAAAGTTTATCCAGATCCTACAAATACTATACAATAACCCCTATACATCTCTATATATTAACAAAACTTGGTCAAAGAGAATCCCAATTAAAAATGGAACCCATCAAGGATGCCCTCTATCACCTATACTCTTTAACTTATACTTGGAGCCACTCTTCCCAAGTATTAAAATCTATACCATAACCCCCAAATAATTTATAACACCAAAATCTTCCTCTCAGCTTTTGCAGATGATTTGAATATTTATTGTACCATGCCAATCTCAGATATAAATAAAATATTATCTGCCATTGAACACTTCCCGAAGATATCAAACTACAAATTAAATCTCAAAAAAACTAACAACTTCCCCTTAAAAACTCCTAAACCATTCTCTCTTTTACCTCTGGTAGGAAAATTAAAAACAAAAGAAGTAATCAACTACTTAGGCATTATTTTTCCACAAACAATAAATATTTTTACTCAAACAATATAACTCAAAAATAGCAGAATATTATTTTAGACCTTAATAGATGGAAAAATCTAAAATTACCATTTCTGGCCAAAGTTTCTGTAATTAAAATGAATGTGTTACCCAGATTACTTTATATCTTCATGACTACTCAGTTAACCATACCCAATAAATTTTGTAAACAAATTCACACCTTGCTTGCAAAATTTATATGGGAACCAAAAAAAAAACAGAATCTCATATAACAAACTCATGACCCCAAAAAATAAAGGTGGCTTAGACTTTCCAATTTTGAGACATATTACTTAATTATGAATACTAATAGAGTGTTGCGAATAGCTGAATATAACCCAAAGAATAAAGATTGGTCCCTGCTTTGGATAATAATATACCAAAGACACATCAAAAGCCTAGATATCCACCCCAAAGCCTTACCATTCCTAAATACCAGATTAATGAAATCATGTAATATAATAGAACCCCTTAAACACTCCATCTCACTAACACAAAAACTCTTTAAATACCTAAACCTTACACAAGCTATAATGACATTACAACCTTTACACAAAAATCCCAACCTTAAAATAAACAATCAGACCCCCTTTCCACGATTAATTAATACAACCATCCAAGACATATACCCATATCTAAATTGTTCTATACAAGAGATGAGGAACCAATTGAACCTCCCCAAATCCTATCTAGTGATTTTAAGGCAAATTAAAAACTATGTGCCAGTTATCTCCATGACTATAACATAACCAACAAAGATATAATAACCTGTAATTTACTTTGGAAAACCATCCTCTCAACTAAGAAATCTACCGCCAATACTTACAAAATAATCAAAGACATTAAATTCCACAAAGATATACTCGTCTCTCACTATTGGAGAAAGAATAATTCATCCATTGATAACCATCAATTGAACCAAGCAATTAACCTAACAATTAAAGCTATACCCCTTAAAAAACTAGCATTTACTCAACTTATGATTTATAACAATGCATATTTCACACTTGCTATCTTACATAAATTAAACCCTATGAAATCCCCATTCTGTCCACACTGTAAAGACCAAACTGCTGATATACTCCATCTTTTCTGGAGCTGTAAATGTGTATTTAAACTTTGGAACTCCCTTAAACTTCAACTAAAAAAAATGGGCTATCAGACATCTACACTCACCTGGGAATTCACTCTTTTACATATCCTCCCAAACAATATTTCTAAAACCCAAGCAGTTACTCTGATTAATATTTTTCTTTTAATGAAACTTTATATAGCAACCAATTGGCTTAACCCAACTAACACTTCTTGGGAGAATGTTAGAATGATGGTGACCAAACATCTATTAGCCCATAAAATACTAATCGACAAAGGGAACAAAAATATTAAACTCAGGAAGTTAAGGGAACAAGTTTTTAATATTATTCTTGCTTAACTCATCACAAATATTCATACTTAACTACAACTAAGAGATCTCATAACAATCCATATGCATAACTCACAAAAGTTTTTTTTTTCCTTTCTCGTTTATATTTTTACTCACAATAACCCTTGCTGAATTGTAACACCCTTTCTTCCGAATATTGAAAGCATCTATGTATATAGTGTAGATAGTATTGTTTGATTGTTTTACTTCTCTTTGTATAACAACTGTTTATTGTGCATATGTGTTCCCTCTCTTTGTTGCATTTTACTTGCTATTCTGTATTGATGAAAAGAATAAATAAAAATTATTGAAAATATATATATATATTTTGGTTTTATTTGCTAGCAGGAAAATAAAGTAAAAAAAAAAAGATAAAGCATGAAAACGTACTGAATGTACCATTATTCCTTACTCTAAGATGTGAGTGCCGCTAAAAGAGAAGGGAAGTCTTATCTTCAATGTCAAAGGAATCTAGTTAGCTTATCAAGGCCAAATAATAGTCCTTTTTAGACTGAAAAGGTAATGCATTTAATGGAAAAAGTTATGATCAGTCTTCCTACTCAGATATTCATAGGGATATTTTAAGGTGTTTATAATCAGTAGTCCATACTGTCTTGTCATTTGTAAGTTGTGACAGTACCCCCTAAAAATTACAATGCAGGAGGTAAGAAACTTAACATTTCTTTCCGAGATATACCACTATCCAAACTACATATCAGTGGTACATTTTTATAACAAACGTTTGGAATTTGTGTGTCACTGTTCTAAATTTATAGGTTCTTTGGGTTGAGATTTACGTTGTCTTTTGAGCTGCATGACTAAACATATTTTTTTTTCCTTTCAGTTGGCTTGTCATAACAGAACATTACAAGGTATGCTGAAGCCAGGTTCTGACCCAGGGGATGGTGATGAGTCTTTAACATATTATGCCAACCACACTGCCCAGATTGAGGTAAGATCCTTAGCCTCTGTAATCTCTGTCATATTTCAGGTTGAGCAAAATAAAGCATAAGGCAGTTGTTTTATAAACATGTCAAGCTTTTTAACTAGTCTGAGATATTCGTGTGTAGTCATGTAATCCAAATTGCATTATCTAACATAAAGGCAAGTTGCATAAATGAGGTATTAATTCTTTAGGTTTAATTATTCAAGTGGAATTGCAGTAACTAATGTTAAACTAAGACATGAAGGAAAGACTAAAATAGTACAGAAGTCATTAAAAAATCTGCTTTGTAATGTAGGTTATTATCATGTAATGTATGGATGATACAGATGGTAAACAAATGCAAGTTTTCCAGAAGCATTATGCATTGTATAGCTAGTTGTTGCTTCACAGGAGTCAATATATGACAGTTAATTAGGTTGTAGAGGGTTTGTGGTTAGAACCAGGAGTAAGGAATTAGATTGCTGCATGGCTTAAGAGTCGGATTTAGGGCAGTGTTAGTAATAAGGAAAGTAGCTAGTGGAATATCACAGAGGGCATTCAGAGGTCCAGTGTTTGCTTCCCATATACGTGGTGGAACAAGTTTATCCTTTCCAGTGATAACTCAAGTTATATGCAGCAATGTGGAAGATGGGAAAATATTCTAATAAAGAATTTAGAAAAGACAAATCCAGATGCCCTAAGGTTTACTACAGGAAGTTCAGGATGTTAGTCTTAGGCCACAGCTGCCTCAGTGTGAAGGTCCAGAAAATGGCTGAAGCCTACAACAGGAGAATTATCTGCAGGTATAGATCTCTTCAGGATGGGGCCAAGAAATGAGAGTGAGGGGGTGGTGGTGATGGCAGCACAGAGAATGATGTGGTGTATCCTCCTGGTATAGACTGCAGTAGTAAGGAGATAATTCTGCTGTTCTTCCAGGCTTAGGTCAAGCCACACCTTGGGTAGCATAGGTAGTTGTAAAGGTCACACAAGAAGGTCATCATGTTGCTGGAAAAGAAACAGAAGGGTGTATCTGACAGAAGAGAATGAGTATGAAAAGAAGCTTGAGAGGCTAGGGTCCTTATCACTACAGACCACAAGTAATAGGGGTGGATATATGTGTACAAAATCCTGTCCGGGAAATGGGAATGGCTCATCTTGAACAGGAAGACCTAGGGAAGAGGAAGAGGGACAGACAGCTGACTGTGGGGACCATCCTTCCTCTTCTCTGTATGTCTGAAGATATTCGTGAAAAGGATTATGCATCAATAGATTGAGCTACCAGAATGGGTGATGGAGAACTAATTTACTGCGGCATTCAAGATGGCATGAGACAGGAGGAGAAAGAATGAATGGGAATGTAGGGATGAGGGGGAGTTAGGATGACAACTGACATCTACAGTGTCTGACCAAAACTAAAAAAAAAAAAAGTTCTAAATATTTTTTATCATAAGTGATGTCATGGAACCCTCAAGCTGAGTGCACAGATGATTAAATTGTGTATACTTGAGCAACTGTGATTTTCAAGCAAACGAACACAGAAGAAATATCAAATGTTTTTGCAGAAAGGGGGATCCCCCTTGTACCCTCTACAATCTCCTTACTTGTATGTTTTTACTCTGAGGTGACTCCAAATTGGAAACGTGGAAAAAGAGGGATCATTCAGAAAAAAATTCTTACCCTTTCTGTGAAATTCTGGTCACAAAATCTTTACATCTGGAAATCACAAACATCACTATGTTATGTTATAGGCAAAAAAAAAAAGCCAGCATAGTTTCAATCAGTCATGCTTGACTAACAAATGAATGAACATTCTGGGACAAGCAGCTCAGCTGAAGCCTGTTAAATTCTTTTACAATTCAGCAACATAAGCTTATTGCCTCCCCTGCTGTTAAAAATGTTGAGCTGTGGAGGCTAAAGCACTAAGAGAATACTCAGTGTAATTCAAAAAACAGTTATTTTATTTACAGTTTGATGCTGAACAATGAATCTATTCCTTAATGTTACCACCGAACCATTTCCAATGTTGTTTTCCTTCCAGCTGTCTAGCAGTGCTGCAGCACTGTAGTTAAAGTAACTAGCTATGAATAAGATACAGCTTGCATACTTGCATTTTGATCCCACATCCTTTGCTTGCATAGTATGGGATTGTGGACAAGTAACTTATGATAAAGCAAGCAGGTTTAAAATGGTTAACACACATAAGTAAATTAAAGAAGTAGTGATTAAAATATTTTCTGACTGGTGCCCTTTAAGCACTAGTCTCTCATCTTCTGAAAGCCAGCATAGACTCTGTCTCTCATGTGAACGTGAACTGAATTGAGTATTTTGAGTATGAGTACATGAAAATGCTAAAAAAACTTGGTTGCTCATAGGGCTTGAAATTTCTTGTAGCTTAGATTGTATAAATAAGCAGTTTGATGAATTATCTGACAGTTGCATCTGAAGTTCTGTTATGGTTTTAGATATTTTGATTTTGTTTACATGAAGATTATTGGATGGAAATATAACTCCATAATATAGTTTTTGCTGATTTGGTACATTATGAGTATTTTATCTTTATAAAAAGTTTCAACCAACCTATATGTTTTAATTTTATTTACTTATTTATTAGTTGAGTACAGTGATAATTCCTCAGAATATTAATTATTTCAAAGAAAACATGGTATGACTTCAACCATTGGGAATTCACTCACTGCAAAGGATTTTAGCAAAAAGCTAGAAGCTGTAGCTACAGGAACTGTTTATTTAAAAGAAATGCCCTTTGTATGCCACCAACATATGACAGTTTTCACCTCTAGTATATAATTCCACAAAAATTACAGACTGGCAACCAGTTTAAAGAAGTAACATGCTGGAAATATGGACCTAATTTTGCAGTAATTGTTTTCATGCTTTTGGGATTGCTAGAGAGCCCCGAGTAGATGGTGACAATATATAAACAGGTAGGAAGCTATTTTTGGTATATCAGTAACATAGTCTTGGGAATTGTTATACTTGCGTTCAGAGAGTGGGACTACTGGCACAAATATATTGTTGAAACAGGAAACACAATTTAGACTTTGCTTGTCTTTTTTGCTTCACTAACAAAAGCAAGGAAATGGAAAACCGGGACAAAAAAAATAGCTAAGGTGCATGCAAACAGAATCTGAAACTCTTGGGATGTGTTGAGCAGCACTACAAAAATAAATGCAAATATTAAGAAACTAGAAGTCTAGGAAAAGATTAAATACTCTGATCCAGCAGTTGTTATAATAATATGAGGCAAGACAGTAAATGTAGATGGATTTTTATAAATTGCTGTCTTTATCACTAATGAAGTAATTTAAACACTGTGTTTATTCTTCACTATCAACTGAAGAGCTAAGTAGGTTAAAAGTAAAATATGCAATATTTGTACATGTTTCAGGAAAACAAGCCTTGAGGACATTTAAGTCTTATGATTTTTTTTTTCAGAAAATAGAAAAACAAAACTATATCAGTAATAAATGATAAATGAATGAATGAATGTTTTTTTTATTTACTTGATATTTATTTACTGGGAAAGTCTGGCTGAGTGATATAGTACCCATATTCAGTGGAGGCCTATGGAGAAAAGCTCCACAAAGTAACTCTACAAATTTATTAAAATATCATGTAAGGTGATATATTAATATGAATTGTATTACATATGTATTAGCATGCCTTTGGCATACAGGAAAGCATAGTTAAGACTTCACATAGTTATTAAATAAACAGCAAACAATAGCAATAAACTTTATACTGTTTCAGTAAGGATGATAGGAAGGCCAGTAATGAGAAACAAAAAGAGGAGATAGACATGCGTTAGTTTGGGAAGAGTAGATGTAGAGCAAAAAGGGGCATGTCTAAGATTAGGGCTGATTTCCAAGAAGTTGAAGTGGGTATTACTGAGGTATTGTTGGATAGAGAAATGGTATAAATAGAAAATAGGACATAGAAAAAAAGGGGAGGGGAGAATTAGAGAGGAAAGAATGTGAAATGGGGCTTTCAGCTGAATTATTTTGAGCCTAGACAAATCCATTATTTATTGGTAATGTATTCTCCAAAGGCATGCCGAATTCGATAATAAAACAGAATGAATTCATTTGAGCACTGAAGACTCCAACATTTACTCATAATGTATTCTTTAGAAGAAAATAGGACTCAGTAGAAATTATAGATGATTATAGAAGATTATGTAATTGATGTAACCTCTTAATGTTGTGAAGTTAATTAGTTAAAGATAAATTAGTTTGCGGTATAAAACATGATTGGGAAGATCAAAGTTTTGGCAGAAGCATACCTAAACTTTATAAAAAATGCAGATGCTTGGTGAGTTAGTGAAATAAGAATAAAATTAAAGGAATTCAGAAAAATGACGTGCTAGATTAAATGCAATTCAAATAGTAAAATTAAATGAAGCATTAAGTGAAAATGCACAGTTACAAGAATAATGATAGTAATGAGGGGGCTGAAGAAGTTTGCTGCAGATGAAATCAAGATTCATTTTTTAGGTTTAACTAGGAGAATGAAAAGAAAAAGTGCCCAACATTTACCTACATTTGTAGAAGTTGTGGTTGGCAGAGTCATTCTACAGCGATGCACCCAGGACCAATAACTGCAAAACTATTGTGAATATTGCAAAGAACCTTATCAAAAAATGTCTTGTGTGATTGTGCTCATTTATTTACAGGTACAGCAAGCTTACCAGAAGAATGTCATACTCATATAAAGCCAGATTCTATGCCATTAATACATCTGCCATTGAAATTAACAGTAGCTGTCAGGCATAAAACTGAACAGGAATTAAAATAAATGGAAAGGTTGCTTGTCAGTAAAAACAGAGAGAGCCAACTATATGAGTGAATAGTATAGACATCTTTATTGGTCTCATTGATCTAATTAAGTGATTAAAAGAGAACATTATACACATTACCAATTGCTTACCAGTGGCAAAGTGGTCTCAGCTATGCCAGATGTTATGTACTCAAACCAAAGCATTAGGCAGCTGAAGAAAGATGTTGAAAAGTGTGGGTTTTATACATTTAGCCTGCAGTTATGAAGGATATTTTTCTTAGGTGTTTCAACAGCACAAGAGGTATTTCAAAGAGCTAGATGAACACTTACAAGGTATTACAACCATAACTGATGACCTCTTAATGTGGAAGCAGGCATGGAAAGACCATGGGAGAACAGATTGAGACAACATATGTTTTGAAAGAAATTAGAGCAAGTGTAAGATAAGAGAAGTCTGCAGTACAGTGGTCAAAAATTAAGAGACTGAAACCCAGCACAGAGAAATTAGAGCAGTCATGCAGATGTTATAGTTAAAAGACAAATGCATTAATGAGATTTTTTGGAGTGATGCAATATCTAGCAAAGTTTATTCCAAACACAATTGAGATAGTTGAGCATCTGAAAGATATTGTAAGAAGGTATACAGAAGTGGTGCTATAATCAGGAATAGTTCTGAATTACTTAAAAATTTGTAACAGAAATGCATATGTTGCATTAGCATGATGTAAGTAAGTCAGCTGTGTTACAAGCAGGTGTTAGTCAATAGCATCGAAGCAACAGTCTTTCAGAAAAAGTAGAGTAGTTGCTATTTCTGTAGATTTGAGTGTTTGTAGGTGACCAAAAATATATGCTGAAATTGCGAAAGAGTTGCTAGCAGTAGTGTTAAAATGTGAAATACATCTTGTGAACATATTTATTGCAAAGAAGTACAAAAATATATCATAAACTATTGCAAATCATACTTAGAAAGTCTCTGTTCTGAGATTGCATATGCTTCTTAATCTGCATTATGCAAAGGTATGACCCAAAAGTGGACAGATCAGTCAAATAGCTATACCTAGCAGATGCATTGATTAGATTATTTTTGCCAGAGGAGAATGAAGATTTGCTGGAATACCCAAAGACTCTTTGATTTATGCCACAATTTCCAGTTACAGAAGGAAAACTAAAAATGTTTCAGGGATGTATTGATATGGACACAGAAATGCAGTTATTGAGAGAAATGACATTGATAAATTGGCCAGAGCAAAAACCATCAGTAAAGAAATCCTGGTTTAATTTTTCTTTCAGAGAGACAGAGTAAGTTTTGTCTAAGGCAACATAATATGATTTTTCTCCTAACCATTTGAAAGAAAAGATGCCTTTAAGAATGCATGTACCACATTTTGCAGTACTGGAATCTAAGGACTGAACAGACAGTATAATGTATTGATCAGGAATGTCAGCCCAAGTAGAACAAGTTGGAATAAAGCTACAATGCCTGTATTTAATACAATCCAGTGGAGCAGATGAAATCTTTTGTTGTACTAGGATGTGCACAGGGCAGAGACGACACAGATTTTTTTTCATTTCAAAGACATTTCATATGTGAGAACTGTGCAATTCAAAAGCTGCAATTACAAAAGCTTGAACAAGAGTTATAGTTTCAACATATAACCAGCAGTCCATTCTACCCATAGACTAATGGGCAGGTTGAGAAAGAAACCTTCAATCAGTGCAGAATCTGATGAAAAGAGCACTAGCAGCAGATGCAGAGGGATGTGTTCTCAATGTTTTAGAATGTAGGGATATTCCATCGTAACATTTTCAACCACCAAGCTCTCAATGGGCAGAAAGATGAAGACCAGATTACCTATTTCAATTTCTTTGTTGATGTCAGAGAATCAAGGGTGTTGGTAAGTAAAGCAAAACTACTTCAGTTTGAAGGTATACTATAAATATGTACAGTAGTTATTATCACTTTAACTATTATATAGCAGTGTCATTCTAGGAGTCTGTGTATTCCATAATGCTTTGCTAACAGATCTTACAATTATTGTATGTGAGATGACTAAAGTGTTAATTGTTTTGATTCAGCTGTGATTTTTGTTCAGAATAAAAGTTGCTTGCTTGTATAAAGTGCTTATTTCCTGACACTGGGTAGCCATAAGTGCACATCATAACACAAGATGAAGTAATAGAATTTCTGGAAAGAATCAATTGACATACATATACTATTATGATAAACAGTCTAGGTAACTGTGAAATCTGCAGGAGAGAGAGAAGCAACAATTCAGAAGCCATGGAAGTATTAGTAACCTAATGCAGCTATTTTTAGTAAACAAAATTATGTAGAAGGAATAGATAGCACATATTCAAGCTAAGTATATCTAAACAAGAGAAATCTATGACACCTGAGAAGATGCTGTGATTCAGAGAAGAATCATATGAGAATTCAAAGTTGCATAGGGAGGTCATTCAGTTGAAGACTTCCAACCAGAGGAATAAGTGGAACTGAATCTGAGATGAAGACGCAGTCCCCCCTCATAGTAACTACATATGGAACAGTGGTAAAGTGACCAGACAGATAAATGGACAGTTTTTGAAGCTACATCACGGTTCATGCCTGTGTAGACTGAAACGTTGCAAGTTGTGATTTTTCAACCTTGCGGCCTTTTTCTAATATAAACGCTGCTCATTGACCCCCTTGTACAGAAATAATGCTGTGCATTTTAAATCAATGTATCTTAAGATGCAGTTATGCATAAATGTATTTATTTTATATGAAAAAGGGAGATGAGTCGTATTTCATCATACCTTTAAGAAATGGGCGGTAATGGTATTAGGGAATGCATGTCAGATTGTCTTATTTACGGTATTTGACAGTTACATTAAAGACATCTGGGGGCACTGGTACCACATTCCTGTTGCCAGAGTCTTTCTTGAAATTCCTGACATACATTGCAAATCTTTCAGTTATAGTGCACAAACTTTTTGTGCGTTGCCAGTTCTAGGTTTACTATCATTTTTTTTTTACATACATAAACACGTGTGTCCTCTTCTCTTTCTGACTTCTCTGTTTTTCATGTAAGCACAACCTGTTGAATCATTTTTTTTGACATTCTGTATTAAATAATATTCTTATTTTTAGGAAACTTAACAACATGGGCTTTATTTGTCTGTGTTCTATGACTTTCCATCTTGTTTCCTGCTCTATCCTGCAACTGACTCTAGTCTTTGGCTATCCATTTATCAAAATGCAGTATGATGGCCAGGGCTTGTGTCCAGTCTTGTCCTACTTTGTTATCATTATACATGTTTGACTACCCCCAACAATCATCAAGCTAAAACCTTTGTAATTGATCAGAGTGTTGTCACTCTGTGCACTAGCCTTATCCCTAAATTGCTTTATCAATATAGTGTATTTACTAATGTCCGCTTCACTTTGTCTCTAAGCTTGATCAGACTTCCAGTAAAGTTCCTTAAGGTTGTAGGTCATCTTCTTCCATTTTCTCATCACTGCACACCCCTGACTGTCCTGACCCCAAATCCTGCCTTCTAATTGTTTCATTTCTAACTTTTACATAAACCTCATAAATGTTTAACTCTGGGCTGCCTACTCAGCTGATAACCCAGCTAAGAGACATGTACAGCTTCAGTGCTTACTTTCTAGACAGGCCTGGTATTCACAATGAATTGTGGAATTCGCCTTTGCATTCATTGTATCTAGAGTATGGAACAAACTACCTTGAGCCTTCTGACATTCTGCCACATTACATAATTTCGAATGATCCCTGAAGTGTTGTGCATCTAAACACCATCACCACCACCGCCTCTATTGCCTGGACACCTATGTCTCTGAGCCATTTCTCTGTATTACATTTATAGCCAAGTGGTATTGTCAGTGGATCTGTTAAACTGACCACTCTGCACTTACCTTCTACTTTTTGTGCATACATCCTCATAATTCATCCTCTTTGTCCCCCCCCCCTTTCACTTCTAAGCACTGACAGTCGCAGTCATCGTTCCTATTAATTGACATAGTCGGGTCCCAGTAGAACTTATTACTTCTCTTATATATTACTGGATTGTCTGTAAGGTACCTGCTTTTTATTAAATATTTGTACCTTTTATGAACTACATCTCTGACATCCTCTTCTGCCAACATCACCTGTTCTTCCATGCATTCACATGGGGCTGGTAATGCCATCCTGTATGATTTAATGTTCAACTTACACTTCTGCCATAACTTTCTTCAATCTCTACTTTTTATTACTCATTGAGACCACTGTATGCTTTCCTGTTGTAGCAGGTTGTTTTAATTGTAGATTCACTGCATTGTTATGGGACCTACTTGCTTCCTTTCCATGCTGAAACATATACCCTCACATGTCCAGTGAAAACAGATTCATCATAGTCATCATGAGTAATAAGGATTAAAAAAAAACAAAGAAACAAAACAGTTGTAGTGCTGAAAATTATCTGTGCTAGTCCTAAAAGAGCCGGGAAACAATCTGTAAGGAACTGTAAATTTATCTAAGTTCCCAAACAGCATTAGATTAGAGAGCATGTGTATTGAGGAAATTTCTTAGTTACGCTTACCATTTTATTACATCTAAGAGAAACTTATTCTTGTAAGTTATGCTTTTACATAACATGTTCATATGATATTCTATATATAGTCCCCTCCCTCTCACAGTACTGCATGACCTGAATTGTTTGTGCAGTGACTTTGCATGCCTACATGTTTCAAAATTCCATCCCACCAGAGTTGTAAAGATAAGTCATGCTTTGCTAATGAATTCTTCAGAAGTTACAGAAATGAGGTGTTTTTGTAAAACTTGAGTCTGCTTGGACCTTCCAGCACAAGTTTTATGCCCTAGTAAAATAACTTTTTACTTGTCATACAAAACAAATGTTTCAATGTGACACTTGGGGGGGAGTATTTTAATATTTGGTATTTGAATTTTCCATATATTCATATATCGCAGTGAATGAATTTTAACAATGTAGCTTGTTTTTACCTTAACAGTTTAGGTGCAAAATAAGAGGCTCATACATCACCGTGGCGTAGCTTCCAACATTCTTTCACAAAATATAGCTAAAAACAACCTTGTGCTGGGATGGGATGTAATGCATAAATACCCATATACAAGTAATTTTGAGGCTCCTAACTGGTTTGCTCATGTTTGACACTTAAGGTTAGACTATATATTCATTGACATGTTTTGACATTGTGAAATTACGGCTGTGTTATCTTAGCCAAAACCTCTTATGATGTTTAACATTTTAGTAACTGAAAAACTTGAGAAAAACTGGCTTTTATGTCATATATATTTGTTTTTACTCAATGTTCTCAACTGTTATTTCAGCAGAGGATTATTTAGTGGAACCTGACACAATGCTACTTGATTAAATCAGCATTTTTCTCTATTTACTAAAGTCTAAATGGAAGGCATTAAAACAGGATGCCATTATTATGTGACAGATGACAGCTGTTGGAGCATCAGTGCTATCTTTGAGTGACTTTGTGAATCTTAGTGTCATTGCTACTTGTATTACCTGTAGTATTAGTTTGTCTCTGGAAAGGTATAGAATAAGTACTGTGCATGTGCTTGGATCAAGCACCTGTAAAGAAGTTTGACACCTGTTGTACCTCAGAGGTACGTATTTTAATTAAAATGCAATTAATTACAAGAGAGTAAGAGGAAAGTAGCACCTAGAATGTGATAGGTTGTACAATCCACAGCAAGCAAAAGTATAGTTATGCTATATAGTTCTGTTATGATACTTGGGGGAAAAAAGGTTTATATAGTAATTCTACCCTATCAGACAGCAAAGTTTATACTAACTTGTGAGTGTAATGTACAGGTCATTCCATGTGCTTTAGAAAACAGTAAAATAATAAATCAGGTTGTTTTATCACAAACAGGAGTTCTAACTTTAGTTGATAATAATCCACTTTCTGAGGTCTTTGACTTCCTGTTGTTTTTGAATAACAGTTGATATGCAGTTTTAAGTAGTATGTGAAGGATCCAAGGAAGTGAGGTCATGACTTGGAGGAGCACTTCCTGGTAACATAGATCAGCCTCCTTAGGAGAACATACTGGGCTCACAGGACATTTTGGGGGATATCGGCACCATTATTGTTTTCTTCAAGGTCATTAGTGAGAACCTTACACAGCATAATCATGCTTTCCATATAGATATGATGTAGCTCAGGACACCTGGAAAAGTCTTGAACCCAAGCACCCTTCATCACATCAACTTCCAGCAACAGTTCAGTGGATTCAGAAAGACTTATTATTGTCTATAATTACTTATCTTACACTATTGAGACTTGTTATATTGTATAATTACTTTACTTTACGTTGCATTGTTGGTTACTTCTGTATCTCAGGCCAGTCTACCAAATTCATATTGGGGAACCATCTAGCACTTCATCAGGATCTTATTATTTATTAGCTTGAGTGCTTCTTGCTTCTTCCAGCTGGCTGTATAATTCAACTCTATCCAGAGTGAAAAGTTATTTAAATGTACAACTAGAAATATATATAGAAAGGTTAGTGACCTAAACCACTCCCCTTTCTCGTAGTCCTAGATTTCTTAGTTATTGTATGGAGTATGAGGCCTAAAGAGTCTTAATAATGTTGCCCCTTCTGGTGTTTACCTGTGAACTAGATGCACAGTTGTAATTCACATAGGGTGTATAATATGTTGTGGTGAAGGACTTAATGATGATTTTTGTCCATGTGAGTGCCGGAAACAGATGGAGTGAGATAAATGCCTCGCCTCCTCATTTAACCATATTTCCTTCTTCAACTTAGGTGTGATTATGCCAGTTTAAATTAGGTAATGCTCATGCTCCCAGATAGTCGGCCTACCAGCCAAAACGGGAAAACTCTTCTGAATTGATTAGCAGTGCTTCATGAGCCAGTCTTTGGATAACATCAGCATGAAAACGATTCTATTCTCTGTCACTGACATCTGCATAATTCCTGTCAAAACTCTTTAAACTGACTTGGAGTGTAAATGGCTTTCATTCCAGTGTTTCCAGTCCACAGATCAGTTGTGTTTTCCATTTGTAGACCTGACATCAGACCTAACTGACACTTCATTTGTTTTTTTTATCTTATTTCTGTCATTTGAAAATTGACTAAGCTGATAACTGAATTGGTTAAGAGGTGCTGAAACTGAGTTGAAAGCATTAATTACAGTTGATATCAGTGTATGAGGTTGTTATAGTCATAAATAAATAACATTAAAAATTTACCTTGTATGCCTTCAGTCAGGAACAGCACTTTAGGATGTGCAAACAGAAATTATTATTTACAGCACTGGGAGACGGTCTTCATAGCAGTTGGTAAATCATTCTGTCTGGACAAAGAAAAACTGCATCTTTATACATTTTTCTTATCAAACCAATATTGCAACTTTTTACGTTTATAATGACTCTAACGAATCACTGACTCTGCAAATTCTCTCATCCCCTCATGATTTTCACCTCGGACTTCACGTGAACCCCTTCCTATACATGACTTACATGCTTCAAGGGGTCTTATTTTCTGATCTTGGATGTTTCAAACCTTCCCTAGCAACAACACACTCATAGCCTGGAGAAGTCAGGCTAACAAATTCTTACAGTAGCTAACAGACCTCTGCTCATACAACACTTACTTTTTCCTTGTTGCATATCAAAAGAATGCAGTTAAAGCACACCAGTAACTTCAGCTTATTTATTTATTTTATTTTACATTTGTTTACCGGGCTAGTCTAGCTGGATACATGTCCATTTTCAGTAGAGGCCCGGGGAGAAAAGCTCCAAGAAGAAGGTACAGATAACATAATAGATGCTAAGACAATAAAAATTACTATAGGCTTTACATATATTTGAAATAGAGATAAAAATAAAACAATTGGCTATACATGTAGTTGAAATAGAGAATAAAAATACAACAATTGGCTTTACACACTATATAAAACAGGCTTTACACACTATATAAAACAGGCACAGAACTTAAGTAAATAATCTCACATGCTTCAATTGCAATTGTCGTCCTAGAGGAAGTGGTGGAATTCTGGGGTGGTACAGGCCTGGACTTTTGTTAGTCAGGTTTGGTACAGGGGCACAGCCAGTGTGACTTGAGGAATTCTTTGAGGTGTTTTTGAATTGGTTGAGTGAGGTAATAATTCTTAGGCTGGTTGGGAGGGAGTTCCAAAGCCTACCAATGGAGTTGGTGTAGAGAGCATCACCTCCAGAGTTATTAGATTTGACGGTTTGTACCCGGACAGTTTTAGAAGATCTGAGGCAGGTTAGGTTGGAGTAGGGGTAAGTATTTTATTAAGTGAGGGGTGTTGTCTGGTTGGTTAATTATCTTAAATGCCTCAGTGAGTTGGTTGATTTTGAGAATATTGGGCAGTTCTAAGCATTCAAGTGCCTTTAGATTTAGGCAGTGGTGGGTTCGATAAAGGCGTCCCTGTTATGAATCTGGCTATATGGTTATAAGCTGTAGAAAGTTTATTTAGCTCAGTCTTGTTGAGGAATGAAAATATTGGGGAGGCATAAAGGAGGGTTGAAAGGAGATGGAGTGCGAGCTATAGTTAGTTTGGTGTGTGGGGTTAGGAAGTTATTTATTCTGTACATGGAGCCTAGTTTCTTATTGACAGAGTTAATGGTTAAGCTGATGTGTATGTCAAATTTGAGCTTGTGGTCGATGGTCACACCAAGTAGTTTGGTGTGGGAGACAGGCTCTATGATGGTTCCATTGGTAGAGATCACGTGGAAAGTAGGGTTGTTGGCGTTTGGAGGTTCTTTACCTTGGCCGATGGATGCAGAGGGAAAAAATAGCAGTAACTTGGTTTTAGTAGGATTTAGTAAGAGTTTTAAATCTGAGAACCATTTTTCAACTATAGTAAAGCACTGCTGGGTTGAAACTTGGAGTTTGGTGAGGGAGATGTCTGAGCAGATCAGGGTGGAGTCATCTGCATATTGAATACAAGAGGTTCTAGGTTCTTATGAAGCTGTATTTTTCCACAGCCCTGCATACAACTTATATTTGCTTTTAACAATCATATTATAACATCATTAATGAAACTGAAATTAATATACATTTTAATAAGCTGATCTTATTCCATAACAAGGTTGCTCTTTCTAAATGTTTATAAAATGGAATATAAAGCAGAGAGACAGAAAAATGAATTTTACTGTGATGAGATGGTAGCAATTCTGTGTAATAATTGTTTTCCTTAGTACATTTTAATATATCATTTGCCTATGAAGTTTGGCAATTTGTAACTATATTATTTGATGTACAGCTTTTTTCTTTTTCCTTCCTTGCTGTCTTGCATAACATACAGAATTGGGTCCAGCATTAGACAACCTAGGCAGCTGCCTAGGGGCCCATGTTGTTGTTGATGGTTGTGGGGGTCATGGCTTCATTAGAAAAATCTTGGAAATCTTTCTTCACCATACCTGTAAACGAAGGCAGTAGCTCCACAGACCCATCAAACTGCATACCCATTGCTTTTCCTCTGTCCACTCTCCAAAAGCTTTGAAAAATATATTCATAACCAGCTTCTTAAGTACCTAATTGATGAAAACCTTCTGACCCCTTCACAGCATGGGTTCAGACCTAATCATAGCACTTCCACTGTTCTCCTAGCCTTCACTCTCACTGTTGCTGCATCCAGAGATAAAAATCTTCTTGTATCTTGCGTCTTCTTCAGCCTCATTTGATATTGTCGCTTATTCCAAGCTGCTTGCTAAACTAACTGATCTTAACCACTCCCCCCCCTCTACTATTCACTGATTCTCAAGGTGTCTCTCATACAGGCTCCAGTCTGTCAAATGGCAATCCGCCTGTTCCCCTTCCTACCTATCTAGACTGGCATCCCTCAAGGCTCAATCCTTGTTCCTCTCCTTTTCAGCATTTTCACTAATAATCTACACTCCTCCTGCAACACTTCCTCCCTCATACAATATGCCGATGTTTCTACTCTCATCTCTTTCTCTGACAACATCTGTAACCTTCTTTTCATCACTCAAAACACTTTTCTGCGGAAAAGTGGCTAACAGACCACCAACTTGTACTTAACCCCAAAAAGACCAGGTTCATACTATTACTTCCCAAATCTCTCACCCACCATAAAGTCGCCTTCACCATTTCTTCTTTTGCTAACATCCTTATCAAACCAGAACCCCACACCAATCTTCTTGGTACTATAATTGATGACCAGATAAAATGCAACGTTCATATACAACATTATATTAAAAAAAACTAGCCAGAAATTGGGTCTTCTCTATAGAAATAATAAATTCCTAACCCCCAACTCTAAACCCACTCTAGCTCAAGCCTTCCTCCTTCTATGCCACCCCAATTCTTTCCTATCTCCAGTCACCCTACTAACTAAACTCGAGCAAATTTATAACAGTATAGCCAGATTTGCCTTTGACAAACCATGTAAATCACGTCATTGTCTTGCCTTGAAACAACTTCAATGGCTTGAATTCCCCCAGCTCCTGCTTCTTTCCCAGCTGCAGCTCATACACTCCCTACTAAATACACCCTTAGCCTGTCCCTCTCATTCTTCCGTAGTATCCCCCTTATACCCCAACTCGTTCACTTTATAGCTTTGACCAGAACCTTCTAGACATCTATAAACCAAATAAAAATATTTTAAATCAAAAAACCACCACAATGCCTCAGAAAAAAGTGAAACACAAAATAATAAACAATATCACTGTGATGGAGCACAGACACCACTGAGACATGCAAAATAAAATTTAATACCACAAAGATCAAAATTAAGCACGTTCAGCCTTCCACAGAGGCCTTCCTCAGAATAAACAATACAAACAAGAAAAATGGTGATATACACAAGCCCAATTAAAATACACCAATCAAAATACATCAGTTAATCAACCATCAATTGATTAAATAAACTCTTAGGGAAACAATATCAATCATGTAGTTCCCTATGGAAAAAAATGTTAAAAAACAAACTTACAATAAATGTTTCTTAAAAATGTCATTGTAAAAGATGGCTTTATAAATGCAATGTGTATGTTAATTCTAAAAAACTTTGTTTACATTTGTCATAATTTGCTTTCCTATGTAGAACTACTTAAGCAATAACCCACGCGTGGGTGTTTGTAATGCTGGATTTACCCACAGTTGATGTAGTTTGGTCACAAGGGCGAAGCCCGAGTGGCCAAACAAAGACAACTGTGGTTAAATCCAGCATTACCCACACTCAGAAGTGGGTTATTGCTATTATACAATGACATTATTTAAGAAAAAAATACTTACTTTTCTTAAATAATGGCATTGTATAATGCCTCCGTGCTGCCCTTCCGCAGCTGTCCGGTATTCTGCTGCAGTTCTGATGTACTGCGCATGCATATGGTTATGCAGCACATCAGAGCTGTGTGTGGAAGCAATGGAGAAAGGAAGATCTCCGTTGCTTTTTTTTAAGCTACCTCGCTATGTTAAACCCGTTTAACATAGTGAAATAACAGCAACGGAGCTCTTCCATTCTCCATTGCTGTCTAACACACACACAAAAAAAAAAAGACTTGTACTAACAGAAAAAGTCCGGGTGACTGGACCTTTTTCAATTAGTATAAGTCTGATTTACAATGGGCATGCTGACCAATCAGCGTGCATCTTTTCGAATATTAATGGGGGGTCGTTATATAATTTATAATTTACACCACCATTCAGGCCTGGTATATTATAAGCATTAATTAAAACCTGCCACTTAAATTCACTATAATCCAACTCTCCTTCCCTATTTCCATTGAAATCAAATGGTACATGGTCAATAACAGTAAAATAAATTTTCTTGTAAGTTTTACATAGTAAAGCATGTTTCACTAATGCATTCTTAATGTTCTTACTTTTAATGGCAATCAAGTGTTCATACATTCTCTTTCTAAGCTGCCTGTTGGTTTTTCCGATGTAAAATGCAGTACAGGCTGAACACTTCACCAAATATACCACATAAGAAGTACCACAGTTAAGCAATCCTGATACCTGCCAAATTTTACTGCTTATACTAATCTCAAAATACAGGCCATCAGCAATATGTCTACAACAATTACAATTCAAATACTTAAAAGTACATCTGGTTCTTACCTGTCACTCCTGATGTTCTCTCTCTAACAACTCCTTGAAATTACTAGCTGACCCCAAGACAATTTTTAGATCACTATGAGCTTCTAAAATCCTCCAGTTATTTTTAATAATGCAACTAATGGCACTACTGTCCTCTGTAAAAACCAAAGGCATAAACGTAGTCCAATCTTGTGAAACTGGGTAATTGCTACCATTGACTGTCCCATCCTGAATACAATTTTTATCATTCTTGATGGATACTCTGGTTGCCTAAACCTGTTGTGTAGCTCTTCTACAAGTTGGTCCAAAACTGTAATGTCAGTGGTTAGCCTCTTCAATCTAACCAATTGTCCTTTAATAATATTGTGTTTCACATAGGATGGATGCATGCTGGAATAGTGTAACAAGGTATTACTAGCCACATTCTAAAAACTAATAATAGAATCAAATTTAAAAGTTGTAACATGTTTAAACACTTCCAAATCCAAAAAAAAAATGTTGATCCTTTCCAAACGTGAAAAATTCAAGAACTGAGCACTGTTGTTCATTCTATGAATGAATCCAAATCATACTCACCTTATCCAAGCCATGTAGGTTACAGAAAATTTGTGTTTCCCAGTAAGCCATAACAGAATTTGAGTAATTGGGGGCCATCCTTGCCCCTAGTACCACACCTCTCATTTGTAAAAAATATTCTCCCTCAAAAGTGAAAAAATTGTTCAGAAGAATTTGTTCTATACACTGAAGCATAAATTTGCACTCACCCACTTCAAACTCTTCAATGCTGATCAATATGCGGCCTACCCATTTCAAACCCACTTCGTGTGGAATGGACATATACAAGGACTTAATGTCCACTGTCACCAGCAAATCGTCAGATCCCACAACTCTATCTCTTATTTTAGTTAAAAAAATCAAAAGAATCTTTAATAAAAGAATCACCTTGTTGGACTAATTTTAATAACTCCCTACTTATGAACTTCGAAACTGGTTCTAACTCAGATGCTGGTGCTGATACAGTGGGCTTATAGGGAAGATTCCTTTCATCCTTATGTACCTTGAGTATTCCAAACAGACAACCTATTCTAGGTTTGGAAACCTGAAAAAAGGATAACGTAGAATTTGAAATAATACCCTCAAAAAAAAACTTAACCATAAATCAATATACCTTTATGCTTTAAAACATCACTCCTATGAACTTTTTCATAAAAAACGTCATCCATCAGTAAAGCATACATACTGTCAATATAATCATTCTTACTGGCCATGACCATAGCACCCTCTTTGTCTGCTGTCATTACTCTAATTGAAAGATCCGTCTTAATTGACATAAAACATTGTCTATCTTCCTCAGATAAATTATAAAATTTATTGACACTTTTTTATTTAATAAATCCCTTATCTCTTTTTCACAATTTTCCTCAAAAGCTTTTATTGACGAATGCAAAGGAGGGTTAAACACACTGGGTACAACAAAGTCTGGTTTACTGTCCATGCTGTTATTACCAAAAATAAGTCTCAGGTTTAATTTTTGAGTGTATCCCTTAAGATCAATTGTAGTTTGTACTAAGTCCAATCTACAAGAGGGGACAAAAGACAAACCTTTACTTAAACCTTGGTTTCTCTTTCAGTGAAATTTCTACTGGACAAAATACATACTTTAAATTCCAAAGGCATTACCTTACAGTTGTGAACGCCTTGTTGTCCTTCCTTCTCTGAAATTAATGGATACATGTCCTTGTGAGTTGTTGAACTGGCTGCCTTCACCCAAATGTTCCTCATTTGCCCCATGTGGTTCTCCCTAGGAACAGCTTGGTTCACTGTCGATTTTTGTTTCTGACTCAAGTTGTTCTCGGTTCCCCTCTTCTCCTCTAATTGCTTAGATCACTGAGGGGATAAAACAGTATTTTTATTCATTGTACTTGTTATCATGGATTCACTAGTGCTCGTGGGAAGCTGTTCCTTTTGGCGCACTATGTCATCTGTTTGTTTGGGAATAAAATGAAAACACATCAAAAAACATTACAATACCTTGGAAAAAAAGTGAAACAAAAAAATAATAAAAACATGCAAAATAAAATGTAATACCACAAAGATTGTGGTATTAAATTTTATTTTGCATGTCTCAGTGGTGTCCATGTTCCATCACAGTGATATTGCTTATTATCAAAAATAAATTTTGGAAAACACCTCTACAAAAACTCAGTATCCCAAGCTTAGAATAGGCTTCCTCCTAACATTCATAGCATAAAATAAAACCAACTTATTCAAAACTGAAGGCAGAAACTGCTTCCTGAATTCTAGATCCTGCCCTTGCCATAATCCTCCCTATTTTCCATATTACTTCCACCGATTTTCTGCTTTTCAGAATATGTTAGTCATACTCCCTCCATTCTAACATTTGCAATAACTCACTATCTCATCCCTGAATATCTACCCTTCTATGCATGGCAACCTAAAAAACACTCAATCTGTTGAAAAATTCTATATAATATGATGCTAACATGTAAAAGATATACTTATACTGACTCTCTTTCCTCATATATGAACACTACATTTTTATTAGTTGTAGCATTTCTTTCCTATGTTTTTGTACTTTTTTCAGCCATATTTTTCTTCACTGGATGTATATTATATTGTACTTCTCAACGCATGTCAACTTTTGTATTCTTTACTTATATTACTTCTAGTTTGTAATACATTTATCTATATGCTGGAGCTTTTCTGCTTGGGTATCCACTGAAAATGGGCCACATGGCTCAGTTGGACTAATCCAGTTAACAAATGTCAAATAAATAATAAATAAAAATAAAAAAAATGTAAATTAAAAAGCCCCAGTATTGGGACCTTGCAGGAGAAAATGCATTAAGCAGTAGGACCCTCAGAAGACCTTGAATTTCCATTAAGCCCTAGAAAACACAGCAAGCATTAGGACCTAATGGGGAGGAAACATTTAAGAACTTCTGTAGCCCTAGAAATGGTAACAACAACAATATCCTATACTGCAGAAAATTTAACTGGAAGGTGGAAAAGACGACAACATAAATAGGTTCATAGGTTGATACTAGGCTATCTGCCCTAGGACATATACAAGCCTAGCCATAACAGTTCCCTGGCTATTTCTTCCCACACTATTTACTTCCTGGACCCCTGTCTAGCAGGGTAGCTGACATGATCCCCGAGGTGAATTTCCTTTCTCCCATCCAATCGTCAATGTTCCTTTTGAAGAGGGCCAAAGAGGTGCTCTGCTTGACATGTATGGGCAGTCTATTCCAGATTCTGGGGAGTCTCTGGGTCAGGAACCTATCCCTCCAGCATGTTTTGTTTATTGTGATGACAAGGTTTACCTCCCTGAAGCGTGTGGCTCTGAGGGATTGGGATTTCTTTAAGTGTAGCATGTCCAACAGTTCTGGGTTTGACATGGCCTTGTATGTTAAGCAGAGATCACCTCTGAGTAGATGATATGCAACAGAGTATAGCTGAAGTTGTTTAAGGCAGTCAGCATAGGGCATCTGCTTTAGGCCTGTGATTCTTTTAGTGAGGTATTTCTGCGGTCTTTCCAGTTGTTGCAGGTGTCTTGAGAGGTACATATCAAATGGGGCATTGTATTCTATAATGGGTCTAATGAGGGATGATGAGTACAGTGGGGCAATGACTTGACTGTTGTGGCCATGTGGTTATTGAAGGTGAGACCACTGTCCACCTATGTCCCTAAGTCTCTTATCACACTTTCGGTATTTAGTGTACTGCCACCTATGTGGTAATTCACGGGTACATGTTTTTTTCTCAATGGGGATAACTATACATTTCTTGGCATTGAGCTTGAGCCCATGGCTCTGGCACCAAGCATCTGTTTCTGTAAGGCCCTTTTGTAGATTATCCACATCATTTAGAGATTCAATAATGGCTCCCAGTTTGCAGTCATCTGCGAACTTTGTTAGCCAGAGTCCCTTAGTATTGGCCTGTACTTCAGAGAAGTAGATGCCAAACAAGAGTGGCCCCAGGACTGAACCCTGAGGTACTCCACTTGTCTGGAGCTGGATTTGGAGTCAGCTACTTTTACAGTGTGGGTTCTGTAAGCCAATTGGCAACCCATCGAGTGACGTAGGAATTAATGCCCAGCTTAGTATGTTTATGTATGATTCCAGACTGGGGGATGGTGTTAAAAGCCTTGATGAGGTCCAGGTAGGCTGTGTGGACCGCCTTACCCTCGTCCATGGCTCTGTAGACTGATTTGAAGAAGTCAATCAGGTTCAGGAGACAAGATCGGCCCTTCACGAACCCAAACTGGGAGGGATCTAGAGTTTGAAGGTTGCCAATGTCTTTGTTTATAAGTTACATGATAATACGTCCCATGGCCTTGCAGATCAGGCTCGTCAGACTGAGGGAGCAGTAGTTCCTGGGATCCAAGGTGGATCCCCCCTATTGGAGTGGGATAGCTGTAGCTGAGCGCCACTCAGTGGGCATGAAGCCTGAGGTGAGGCTATGATTAAACATGACACTTAGATGAGGTGCCAGTTCATTTTGTAGTTCATGTAGTACACAGCCCAGGATGTCATCTGGTCCCAAGGATGCTGTAATCTTAGCTTTGGAGAGTTATTTTTTTTACCTGTGTGGCCGTTATTACTGGAATTTGGCAATCTTCCTGTATTGAGATGGGCCATTTAGGGGGTGAGAGGGGGGTGAAGTTGGCATTGAATCGATCTGCCAGAATATTTTCAATATCCTTGTGATCAGTATATTTAATGTTATTCTGTTGTAGCTCAGAGCAGATCTGAGCATTGCCATTTAGATTCTTGACATATTTATAGAATTCCTTGTGGTTGTCTTTGGAATCTTTGGCAATTTTATTTTCATAACTAGCTCTGGAGGATTTTATGAGGGATCTCAGTGACCATAGGTGTGTAGCATTGATTTCCCATGTTGGTTATGACCAGGTCTAGGATATTGGAGCCCCTGGTGGGACAGTTGATTAGTGTATCCAGGGCATTGGAATTTATGAATTCTAAGAACCGTTGGGCAAAGGTGTTGGTACACAAGTAGTTTTCCCAGTTAATGGCAGGGTAGTTGAAGTCACCCATTATTAGGGTGTTTGGTTGTATCTTAATATTTTCCATTATGTTTAGAAAGGTGCAGTGAGAACCTTGGGGCATGGTGGGGGATCTGTAGCAAGTTACAATATGGATTGCAGTCTTACCTAATGTTAGTTGCAACTGGAGAAGTTCATATGCATTGTGTTGGGCACCTAGCCTGGTGGTGTGACTATTCTTGGTGGATATGGACACTCCTCCACCTTTAGTGTTTCGATCCTGATTTGGTGGCTGAAAAGTGTGGTAAGAGTTGTAGCCTGGTATTGCAGGAGATTTAGTTGGAAGATAGCAACATCCACGGGGGATATAGACAGCAACGGCAAGCACAGACTCATCATGAGTGATACACACAGCAACAGCAAGCACAGACTCATCATGAGCGATACACACAGCAACAGCAAGCACAGACTCATCATGAGAGAGAGAGACAGTAACAGCAAGCACAGACTCATCATACACAATACAAACAGCAACGGCAACCACAGACTCATCATAAGTGATACACACAGCAACAGCAAGCACAGACTCATCATAGGCAATACAAACAGCAACGGCAAGCACAGACTCATCATGAGAGAGAGACACAGTAACAGCAAGCACAGACTCATCATACACAATACAAACAGCAACGGCAACCACAGACTCATCATGAGTGATACACACAGCAACAGCAAGCACAGACTCATCATAGGCAATACAAACAGCAACGGCAAGCACAGACTTATGAACGATACACACAGCAAGCACAGACTCATAATGAGAAGTTACATACAGCAACAGCAAGCACAGATTCATTATGAGAGTTACATACAGCAACAGCAAGCATGGATTTGTAATGAGAGGTATGCAAACAAGAGCAAATGGAGTATGGATCTAGTGAGTGCACAGCTGTGTGTGTGTGTTTGTGTGTGTATCAGTAAAATGCACCAGTTAAGGGCACTGTCTAGTTAAATTACTTTTGTCAGAGTAATACCTGAACTTTAATAATTAAGGGCAGGTAAGTGCCTTAAACCTCCACACCAACTGCCAGGTCCTTAAATTTTATTTCTTTTTTTAGTTTTTGTAAATCACTAAGGATTGTAGTCTGTCAGTGTCAGTCATAGGGATTCACAGTTATGTTGTTCAGCATCAGTTGTGCAACAGGTAGCATGCTTGTTTTTGGTGCAGAAGGCAGTGGTTTATCTTCCAAAACCAGCTAGATGAATTGCTGAAATTACCGTGGAGAATAAGGTAAGATGGGGATGCTGCATTCCTGAGTGTGCCCACCTCTGGATGAGAGGCCTAGTGACTATGATCCTGTTGTCAGTTTGCCAGACATTCCCTATTGCATATCAGCAGCATACCAGTTTTTTTTTTTTTTTTTTTTTTTTTTTTTAAATATAATATAGGCAGTTTATTCTTCTAGGGTAGCTGGCACTGAATTTGTAGATGAAACACCAAAATGCAAAATTGTTTGCCAACAGCAACCTCTTTATTAGCTACAGTTCTCTTTAATGTAGAATTATTCATTTAAATGTTACTTCTGCAGAGATCGTTTATATTAATAGGTATTGGTGGATTATAATGACAGAAGCTGGAGTGGCCTTTTATGGTTGAAATGTTCTGAAACGGGTAGTTTTGTCATCATTGGTTCATATGTTTTGTTTCATTGCTTACTGGAAAACTACATATTTAAAACACACTCTAACAAGTGGTGCTGTATTAAAAAAGGAATATAATGTAATACAATCAACAAGGTGAATCAAAGAACACATGCATTCATGCATGGTCCTAAAACTGTGTGCAGCGGGCCCATGCTTTGAAAACGGCCCAAAGGTACACTTCTCCACTGGCCAGATGCATCTTCAATGAATATGGGTTTCAATGCAGTTTCAATGAATGTGAGATTCAAGGGTAGAGATGTTTAGAGACATTGTTGTTTATGCTAAGTCTTTTGTCATCGTGATACTGTATTGTTTTCTAACTAATGACTATCAGTGTTTGTACTATAAAATTTGAAATAAAAGTTTTAAATTGAATCCAAGTATATATAATCATTGTAGAAGTAAAGATGAAAATAGCATGACACTGACAGGTTTGAACAGTGTTTATGGTAACTGGGAAGAAATAACCAAGTAGTGGGTCACTGGAATGGCTGTGGGGAACATGATCCATTATCCCACCTAGAGCCCCATTTGACTATGATCTGGTTTTGATAACATGAACGCAGTCTCTTCTGTACATATAATGGGTTCATATGTTGGGTTCATATGTATCAGGTTCTTGAGTTTAAGTTAGATTGTAGAATTGAACAGCCAGGTCGGACAGTGAATTTACTTGTTTGTTTTAAAGACTGAATATAATTAGCATTAATCAGTGGTTGGTTGAATCTTGGAAAGTAAATGGTTACATAATTTTCAGAAAAAGTGCTGTTTTACATTATTCAAGGCCAGCAAGAATTGGTATATGTTATGTACAAGGAGCACACTGAGCACACTTAATTGATAAACATATTGTAACAAAGAAGGAAAAACAAGAAAATGTGAAAGGCAATACATAGTTTTGTTTCAACAAAGAAGTTAGGCATATATGTTTTATTCTTTAGCTCTAATACTGAAATGGGTATATAATGATATAGCAGGTAGAATATCAGTAGTGCAATAACTTCATTATTATCTTGTTACATACTGACACCCAAATAGCAGGTAGAATATCAGTAGTGCAATAACTTCATTATTATCTTGTTACATGCTGACACCCAAATAGCAGGTAGAATATCAGTATTGCAATAACTTCATTATTATCTTGTTACATGCTGACACCCAAAGGGATAATATTATATCAGCTAAATGAATGAATGAATGAATTGCACTCTTAATTTTGAAACTAAAAACTACAGAAATTTGATGAAAACCAGAACAAAGCTCTGACTACTAGATTGTATATATGAAGATACTAAAGCACTTTATGGAAGACTAGAAATCCTGAAGAAAGAAAACAAACCGTAATTGACCTAAATCTTAGCTGGAATTGAACTAATTCTAGTGACCAAAAGTTTGTCAAAAGAAAGTAGTAAAACTTCTGGTTAGGGCACTGAGGTGAACACAGCTCAATCATGCTCCCCCACCAGTGACTGAATATAAATGTTAATGTATTAAGAACTTTTAAATGCTAATTTGATTAACAACTTTTAAATGATAAAATGATCAGCAGTGATCAGAAGATTACTGGGTGAATGATAAACAGAAACGCAGCATGAAATCACCAATAATTAGCAAAGAACACATTGCAGACATTGTAGACGTAGCTCCATCAACAAGGAAATCACAGTGGCAACGAAAGAGTAAATGTTTAAGCAAGAAAGACATTCATGAGCTGAGTGAAACAACGGGCAAGCTGTACTCAGAGGCAATCAAAATAAGTGAGAGACTGCTTGATTACATAAAGTGGACTGACAAGGAAATAGGGGAAATGGAAGGGGCACTCTCTGAACACTAAGATGAATTGACTGCACTAGCTAAAGTGGATAAGGAGGCTAAAGGCAAAAGGACTTAACTGGAAGTGGCAAGGGAACTATAGAAGAACAACTTTTGTAACTGGAGAATAAGGCCAGTTTGTGGGATCTCCAACTCCTGAATATGCCAAAGCCAAGAGGTATGGGATTGTTGGTTGTTCATAGTGAATTATGTCTCACTATCTGTAACACAGTCTTACTGCAGAGAACTGCATGGTTCTAGAAAGGTTCCCCAGGTTTATTTGGTTGTAAAAGGCCTTATGTGATCCCTATATGAACATTTTCAATGAATGTGATCCACTTCAAGACAAAGTATGGGAAGGCAAGATGGTACAATTTGTACTGTACTTTCAGCAAGTGGCGGGGAGAAGGTACTGCTAGACTCTTTTCAGACCTTCAGGGATAAATAAAGACTTGAAAACTATATTTTGGCAGTATTTTATACTTACTGGTGTTTGTGTGTGTGTGTGTGTGTGTGTGTGTGTGTGTGTGTGTGTGTGTGTGTGTGTGTGTGTGTTTGTGTGTAGTATATATATAGGCTTACTATGGCCTAAATGGAGTACAGCCAGTTTATGTCCAGAAGGTTTAGGTCATGGTTTCCAATGGGCATGTAATAAAACCAAAAGAGTTCCCTTGTCAAATGATCAAGATGAATTGTGCACTCGATCATTTGACAAGCGATGTACTGACGTTGGGAAGGGAAGTCACCCTTCAGTGAGGAAAGGGGAATTTGCCCATTTCCTCACTGAAGTGTGATCTTGGAGTTGATATATTTAATATGCAAGGGGTATGGAGTGGTGCAGGGGGTTATAGCTTCCCCTGCAAAATAGTAGAATTAATGTACCATTGACTGTAGAGTTCAATGGTATGTTAATGTGCATAGCAGTAGGCGAGTGATGTCGCCGTCTGCTGTCTAGAATACATTGAACCACAGTGATCGATGTATTCATTTTCACTTTGATTTACTATTCGGAATTTCAGATTCATCATTTCTGGTCAACATTTTACATGGTCGACCAAAGCTGATTTAAAATTTCCATAGAAAACCATATATATATATATATATATATATACATATATATATATATATATATATATATATATATATATAAAGAGATCACTTCAAAATAATACATTTGAAAACCATAAACATGACCAGATACTGACTTTATTTAGTCTAGCACCTCGACAATGTGCCTTTAAAGATTCTCAAAAAATTGTACCAACCTTAACATGTCATTTAAATAGTAAAAATATATATCACATGCCTTACTAAATTGATTAATGGATACATACATATTTTTTAGGTCCCCCTCTACGTCAGCTGTTAGATTCTCACCACTTTCCCTTTTTTGGTTCTGTTTTTAAGAGCATAATCTCCTTGGAATCTAAGATTTAATCAGTCATCAGGTAAGAGAGGCAAGACTGAATTTTATAAACGTTTCATGCTCCTTAAGTGGATCGCTTCCTCTAGTGATACCACCTTTTCGGTTTCTCAAAAAACTTAAACCACGGCCTTAGATTTTGAGAAGACAGTTCTGTTTTTTCATACAGAATAAAGTTAAGATCAATATATTTAAACTATCCATAAATGGAAAGCATTGCTTTAAGTGACAGTCCCAACTAAATATGCTGGAGAGATTTTTAAACATGGGGAATCAAGGCAGGTGTGACTGATGAAAAAGGATTGTTGAGGATTTAAGAGTCAGTTGTCAAGTTTTCAATGAGCTGTGGGTCTGTCTCTAATTTATTTATTTATTTATTTTTTTACAGCTTAGTCATCTGGTTCTAAGGGGGATGAAAAATTAAAATTGGGATTCAGTACTTCCCTACTGGTTGTATCCCATGCATCATAAAGTAGTCTGTAGAGTTTGGAGAATGTTCAGATATCGGGCTGAAAAGTTTGGTAAGTGGGAGCAGGCCCTGGGTAGTACACCTTGCTAAGGGTTGAAGATTACATTTATAACATAATGTATACTTAATACTGTAGTTTTTATACAGAGTTCACTTCAGCAAACTTACATTGCCAGAATTATGGATGCAAGAATGTAGATGTGATGCATATGTTGTGAGCATGTCAGGTAGTGCAGGCATACTGGGACTCATTTAGAACTATTGCCGACCTTCTGCTGGTCTACTGGACTTGTTTGGTGTACATACTATCCTTTAGTGAAATTCAAATGTAGTATTAGCAAAACGCAAAGGAGACTTTAAGCATCATGTTTCTCTGTGGAATAATTCTGGAAGGTTGGAAGTCCACAGCAGTTCCCATATATACAAAGCATAAGATAGAGTTGAAATTAAACTGTAAATAAAATGACTCTGAAACATATCTGATTCATCAAAATTGAAGGGAATGGCTTACCCAATATGGTTAGTTTTAGCTGTGGAGTGTCTAACCAGTCTTCTGTCCTCCCTTTAGTTTTTTTCCAACTGTGTGTGAGACCTGCATGCTTGTCAGTGTTAAGCTGTTCTTACACAACAAAATAAATTTATATTTGTCTTAATTTCAATAGCTTTTATAGAGCACATAAAGTTTAAAAAGTGTCTGAAAATATCATTTTGAAAGGTGACACAAGGGTTAATTTTGCACATGAAGCACCACCCGTTTGGCCTTACCCACAACCCACTATGGTTTGGGTTACTAAGTATTAATTTTCTAGAATGGATTAAAAATGACTTTGCTTTGCAATATCAGAAACTAGAAGTAAAATGCATATTTGTTAGCAACTGAAGGTGCTTGCTGTATGCTTGTGTGGCACATTTCAAGTAGTAGTAGTATTCAGTTCTGTAACAAATCAGTTCTTGGTGAAGCTTTGTTTGAGACATGAAAGAATAAATAAGTAACTGCCTAGCAAGTTGTTTTAGGTGATTTTACAATAAAATATTTTTTTCTGATAACCCCATTATAATGCTGCTCAGTGCCAGTGATATTGTTGTGATTTGAATTTCAGATTGTACGCCATGATAGGACAATGGAGCAGATAGTCTTCCCTGTTCCGAATATTTGTGAATATCTGACACAAGAATCTAAATGTCGGGTGTTTAACACTACAGAAAGAGATGATCAAGGCAGCAAAGTGAATGACTTTTTTGTACAAAGTGAAGATCTCTACAATGAAATGAAATGGCAAAGGAAAATCAGAAGTAAGTGAGGTATCACTGAGGGGCTAATTGAAACTGCAGGGAAAGTCAAAATGTGCTCATAAAGCTCCTACTTTTCAAATTAACAAGTGCACATTTTTTCATTTTTGTCTGTACTGTGGCTGTATTATGACATTCTCATGTTCCACCAACTGAGTAACACTGTTGCATTTCTAACAACATAGTGTTTTATTTTGTAGCACATTTCTACTTATTTGCAATCGTCTAGTACTCTCTCTTTTGATGTAGCTCATGCAGTTTTATGATGGCTAGTGTTATGTTCTCTAATTTGAAGGCAGTTACTGTGTTAGTGCTAACTCTGTACCAACATTCATGAATTTGAGCATTTTGAGTGTTTCTTGAGTGTAGCAGACAAACACTGTTACTTAACCTACAAGAGTACACTAGATATATAAAGTACTTTGGTATTTTCATGTCATTAAGCTGATGATGCTTGTTACTCTAATCAATAAGCTTGTACTGAATATACAGGTATAACTGGTCTACATTCTGGCTTACTTTGATGTCTTTGTTATCTTAATATTCTGATATGAGACTACGCCTTTTATTTCTACAAAGAAAGATTGGTTGGCTCTACTGTTCTGTTTCATATATAGTCATTCTCTAACTGATTATTTGTAAATTTAATTAATTCCAGTGGTCCTCTGTTACACTGAATTGATGCCAGTCAAACCATCATTGTCCAGCAAACAACATCCAAGACTGAGGTTTACCCTAACAAGGACCACGAGAGAGGTGTATTAATAATGTATGTTATTTACCGCCATATCTAACATACCTATCTTATTCCTCTGTAATAAATAGGGCAGGGTCTTCTGTAGAGATCATACAAGTTCCCTGGTAATTTTCTTTATAGCGGAAGACGTTGCCTTCTCTTGAGCTCCCATCCTCCTTGTCTTTTTAGTGCTGTATACCCACTGCAAAAGTCCTCCCCTACTTTACCTACCTTGTCATACTTTACTTGTTCTTTGCTGCATTATAAATCTGTCTGTCTTCCCCTATAACTTCCAATGCATTCACTGTCTGTAACATGTAAATAGTGACCTTTTCCTTTCTGAAACATAAACATAATACTCTGCACTTAGTATCTCTTTAGCCAGTCTTTTCTACTAACTACACCTGCATCTTGTTAACCTCCTGCTTTGAAACTGTTTTTGCTAACCCCCATATAATTACTGTGACTCTGTAACATTGCACCTTCTGCTATTATTTGTTACCTTGTACTTTCTGCTAACAACTTTTCTAGTGACATTGCATTTTTACTCTTTCTACCACATAAGATTTCTTACCTTGCTCAACTCTTAAGTCTACAGATATTTTTTCTACTCTTTATTACTTCTTTGCCATTTAACCTTGCACAAACTGCCTGTTTACCCTTGCTTCACTCATTCTTGTTCTGCTTCGCACCCCTACCCTACCCTTAAATCCTATGTACCCTCACTATCCCTAGTTCAAAACCTACACAAAACCCTCTTCTTCGTGTGCATAACAACTCCTTTTCCTATCTAAGCAACCTGTCATTCTGCTCCCCCTCATCTGTCACTAACACCACTACTAAAATCATACTATCCATGTCTCCACCCTTGAGGCTCCACCTGTGTAGTTATACCTCTCTTCCACAGCACTCCTCCACCTCTATCTCATTGTTTACACCCACTATTGGCTCCTGTTACACTCCTTCTTTTTAGCATTTTTTCTCCTTTGTATGTGTTATAGTTCTACAGCTGTCCTCTTTCTTCTCCTTTCAGCATCCCATATTCTCTCTCTTTCTGTATATATATATATATATATATATATATATATATATATATATATATATATTTTCAAATGCCTGCCTAACTTTTATTTTTTTAAATTCTTTGTATTCTTTTTATTTCCTTCTGTAACATAATTATATATACATATACCATCTATTCTCCATCATTGTCTTCACAATGCTTGCTTCTAATCCACACCAAATATACTCCTCATCTTTCTATCCACATATCTATTCCTAATACTGTCATAAATTATGTGCTATAATAATATTTAGCACACCTGTTTCTCTATCCCCCACCCTTACTGACACTGCCTATGTCACATGCCATCCATTTACTATTACTATTGATTTTAGCTTATTTGGCTTACCCCCCCCCCCATCTCATTTTCAGATATACATTTCTTAACCCTTCTCCCAACCTACATAAGGTAAAATTTAAATTTAACGCTAACATACCTAAACCTTCACTAGTGTATGTTTGTTTATCATTCATTGCTCCCCATACATTGTTATTGTTACAGAAACTTGGCTCAAACTACATATATAATACTTTGAAATTCTTCCCCCTGGCTATACTATCAACTGCTGTGTTAGATTAAATAAAAAAGGTGGTGGTGTAGCAATCATTTTCTAACCATATGTCTCTCTCTCCGTCTATTTCCCTACCTAAATTACTCTCTGCTGAGATCCTTGTCTCTCACTGTAAATTAAATGGGCATAAAACACTATGTATAATTGCCCTATATATTCCCCCAGGAAATAACATCCTTATTCTGGAAGACATCGTACACTGGGTATCTAGTTCCATTTCTCATGAAATAATTCTTGGTGATGTCAATATTACCTGGAAAACCTTCACATCAGACTCCACTTCCACTAGTATCAATCTACACGGTTTCAAACAACTCATAACTTCCCACATTCACTTCAACAAAGCTAAAAGCACTGGGACTATGCTGGAACAGGTTCTAGTCTCAAATCAAAACCCTTATGACTCTCCAAAAACCCTCCCAGACTCTCTCACTGACCACCATCATACCTATGTTCCATGACTAGCAACTCACCATATCAAACAGCACCTTTATAAAGACTGCCGTCACCTCTCAAATTTCAATTCCAATATCTTTAACAACATCCTTAGGAAAAGTAATTGGTCCATCCTCTATTCCCTACCACTGGATAATGCTGGTCTAAAATTTATTATAGTATTTCTTGACATTCTTAATAGCCGTGTTCCTATAAGAAAAAAAAAGCAGAGTTAAATTCACCCAATCACCCTGGTTATCCCCTTCTAGTGGTCAAGTAATGTATAAGAGAGACAAAGCTTGGAGAAACTGGCAAAAATACCAATCTCAAACTCATCTGTAGACCAACAAACAACTTCAAAACATGACAAAAAACAAGTTGCTGCTGATGAGAAATATTATTCCTTCAACCCACAGGATAACCAAAAACACAACCCCAAATATTTGGTCCACTGTCAAGAAAATATTATACCCTTGAACTCCTAGTACCCATAACCCTTGTCCAGACATCTCACCCATAGAAACTGCTTCTAAGTTTAACTCCCACTTTATAGACTCAGTACCCACCCTCACCCAAAACTGCCTACAGAATCCTGCCACCCCTGACAAACTTCAGACCTCTAACATGCCATTTTCAACTTAAAATATGGCTCTACATCATATACAAAACATTTATTAGATGAACTTAAGCCCTGCTCACCTTCTGTAGACAATCTTCCATAAGAATACCTAAACATTGCTGCCCCCTCTATTGCTTGCGTAGTCTCTATCTTGATCATTCGATCCATTCTTAAGTCATATGTCCCATCTCTCTGGGAAAAAAAATTACATCATTCCTCTTTCTAAAGGGGGAACTCCACTGAAATAACAAATTTCAGACTAATTGCAATCTTGTCTCCTCTTTCCAAGATCTTAAAAAAATGTATTCTTAACTGAGATGGTGTAGTGGTTAGAGACCCAACTTTACATGCAGGTGTTCACAGTTTGAAAACCAAGACAGGCAAGTTATTTTGAACACTGAAGGGGCCATAAGAGATCTGGGCACCTAAGTCGACAGCCACCTCACCTTCGACCACTGCATTGCCACTGTGGTCAGAAAGTCCTTCTACATGGCACATGTTATAACCAATGGTTTCGCATCTAGGAAAAAAGAGGTCATCATCCCTCTCTATTCAGCCCTTATTAGACCAGTCATCGAATATAACGCCCCATTTGGCATGTACCTGACCAGACACCTACAATAGCTGGAGAGGCCACAAAAGTATCTCACAAAAAGGATCCTAGGCCTTAAACACATGTCCTACATGGACAGACGCAAGAAACTTCAGCTGTTCTCAGTCTCTTATGGTCTACTTAGAGATGATCCCTGCATGACTTACAAAGCCATGGCTGACCCAGCCCTACTTGAAATGCTACCCCTACAGAAATCCCAATCCCCCCACGCTACATGCTCCAGAGATCATAATCTCATTACTACAATTAACAGAACATGCTGGAGGTACAGGTTCATTTCCCAA
The DNA here is from genome assembly GCF_019279795.1 of Protopterus annectens. Classification (NCBI taxonomy): domain Eukaryota; kingdom Metazoa; phylum Chordata; order Ceratodontiformes; family Protopteridae; genus Protopterus; species Protopterus annectens. The sequence goes on from NC_056745.1 coordinate 237,948,712, forward strand.
AGACTGCCCATACTCTGGAATAAGCTTCCCATTCATGTCAAGCAGAGCACCTTGCTGGCCCTCTTCAAGAGAAATCTTGACAAGTGGATGGGTAACAGAAAGTTCACTTCAGGGATCATTCCAGTTGCCCTACTGGATATGGGCACTGTGAACTAACATTGGGTGGCACGTTGCCTGGGCAGTTTTTTTGGGCTAGGCTTGTAAAGGCTCCAGGGCCATTAGCCTAGTTCAAACCTATGAACCTATGAACATTTATAATACTTACTCCAAGAATCTATTAACCTTTACCTAACATGGATTTTGCCCAGATCATAGCACAACAACTGCCATCGTTGCCTTTTTGGATCATGTCATTAAAGCCAGAGATGATAAGAATTTAGTTTCCTCTCTCTTTTTAGATCTCTGTAAAGCTTTTGATACAGTCTCACACACCAAAGTGCTCTCAAAAATGTCTGCTTTAGACTTTTCCAGTACAACAGTCACTTGGTTCTCTAGCTACCTATCTAAGTGACTACAGTCAGTTAAATAGCTCTCTACTTACTCATCTTTTCTCCCAGTTAATACAGGTGTCCATAAGGCTATGTACTTCGCCCTCTACTTTTTAACTTATTTATAAATTATTTATAAATTATCTACATCCTTCCAACAAGCTGCACTTGCACAATAAATATGTAGATGACTTCACTGTCATTTGCTCATCTAGTAGTCCTTCTCATTTACAATCTATCATTCAGCAGGCTTTCAACTGTATTAAAAACTGGCTCAGTGACAATCAGCATTTCCTAAATCCAAATAAAATAAAACTGCTCTTATTTCTCCCCAAATCCCAAACCTACATAAAATACATATCCAAAATGTCCTCCTTCAACAGTACTTAAACTGAAGGTGTACGTCACACAAACTTACTTGGTGCCATAACAGATAATCAACTGAAGGTGGATCTTCATATTCAAAAGTGCATAAAAAAATACACCAAAAACTGGACATGCTGTATAGATCAAAATGATTCCTTACTAACTCCTCAAGAGTTACTCTAGGCAATACATACCTCCTCCTTTGACAACTCTATATGCCTCACCCATTTTTCTCCAAGATTCAGATATCCCTAAGATTAAAACTTGAACTTTGCTATATCAAAGTAACTAGGTTTTCAGCCAGTCATACAACTCCCACCAGTGATCCTCCCTCATATTTAAATTGGCTTGAGTTACCTCACTACCTCAAGCTCAGCCAAGTCCTCCTTGCTCATAAAATGGTATACAGATAATCCTGCCCAACAGTCAGCATCATTGTTAACCATTACCTCCAAAATCGCCCTCTTTGCCCATCTAAGAAACACCTTCTTAAAATCCATAAACCAAAAAAATGTGTCAGTCACTGCTTATATTCCTACTCAGTAGCCAAGGTCTGGAACAGTACTCCTACAGATGTTAGAGCAATACCAATGTAGTCAGATATTCAAACAATCTTTAAAGAGATTTCTCCTTAACTCCTGACTCTGTATGTCTTACATCAGCCTGACAGTCTCTTACTTGCTTCTCTTCCTTTCTCTCCCTTCTCTTCCTTCTTTCTCCCTTCCCTTTCTCTTCCTCTTCTTTTTCCCCGTTTCCTTTCCTCCCTTTTCTTATTAGCCAAAGTATCAGTTACTTCAGTGAAAGCGCCTTACTTTAACTCCATTTACTAATCTCTCCCCAACTGCAAAATCTCTTTCTTGTCTCTTAGTCTTTTGGCCATATTTAAATGCTTAACATTTTTACCATTGGTTATCACTATTGATTGTACTTTACTAGGTGTCTTTTCTGATTTGACTTAATTTATCCTGTATGTCGATTCTGTTTGTTACTGTACTTTATGTAGTAACGTTATATAGCTTATTAATTGAACTATGTATGTTGGAGCTTTTTCCCAGGCCCCCATTGAAAATGGGATTCATGCCCAGTTGGACTTTTCCGGGAAACAAATGCAAAACAAATAAAATAAATAAATAAATAAACAAACATAAAACTAAAAGACTTGCCACCTGTATTTATTTTTTGATTGTTAATTACATCGTTGCATCCACTGTGCTTTATAGTAGCACTTTGCTTTGACAGAGACATGGACAACATGCTGCTTCAAATGTTGCTTTACTTTCCTCAGAAGTCTTTTGCTTGTACTTCACCACAGTAATTGCTGTCATAAACCTGAAATGTAAATTTTATACATATCAGTATTGTAGTTCAGTCATCCTAAGGACATACTTTTGTTTTATAGTATGATTGCCAGTTGCTATGTCAGTTACTTTTCAGTAGTTAAAACTGTTGAATTGCACTACATTAGGGAGGCTCTAGTTTGCTAGACAAGTAATATCATTTTCATTAAACAGCTCAGAAAGGGTCCACTTAAAAAGTGCAACTCTAACTTACTGATTTTGAATGTGTTTGTAAGGCAATCTTGTTCAAGTTCTAGATGAGCAGGGAGTGACAGAAAACATGATAAAAGACATTGTTAAAGGCTCTTCATTTTTTTAACAAAGATTTCCAAGCCTAAGATGATTATTCAGGTAATATATTAGATAGTCCTTGCTAGTAAGAAAATAGGTAGAAAGTAGGCTAGTAAAGTTGCTCTGCAGAGAAGGAAGGCATAGCTGATTCACTTCAGGAAACAGAGGTTGATAGAATGGTGTCCACTGAGGAAAATGCTTAGTATGACTACTGCCAGTAACTAAAGGTAAGAACAGTTTATACATGAAAGATAAGATAACAGGTGGGGAAAGGAGAGAGAGTGGATATCGTCTGGATAACAACATGAACACTTACTGTGGGATGGAGGGGAGTACATTGGGCAACGAAAAAATCTGGCATGCATTAATAAGATTCAGGAGGCAGTTGGAGCAAGTGCAGTGCAGTGATTGTTACATAGAAGCCCCTACAGTTTTGTATGCAAGCATGAAAAAAGAGTCATTGTCACTCTGCATTTTAACTAAGCGGCACATTTTGTCAAATATATTTTCATTACATTATTTAGTGTGTACCAAAGACAAAATTGCAAGCCCCTCCCCCAAAAGAAAAAAAAAAAACAACTGGTCCAAAAATATTGCAGAAGAAGAGTATACAAGGAAAATGCAACACTACTTAACCTGAAGAGGCATTTGATTTTAGAGAAAAAAGGGGCTGCAGGAAGTGAGTGGGTGGGGCTCAGTGCTTTATTACTGGGGTATTAAATTTGATCATGGTTGCAAATTTACACAAATAATTGGTCATACACTACTGCACATGCTAAATACTCAAGCAGTATTTTTTTCAGAATTCTTGATTATTCTGAGAAAGAGAGTTCATTTCAGATGTATGAGGTTGTTTATAGCTACTTTTTGATGACGTACACATCAGATTTTTGATTGTGAGTAAAATGGAAAAAAAAATGTCTTTTAACTTATTTCTCCTCAAATAAGTAATTAACCCTGCCTAGGCAGATCAGTGAGTATTTATCTTTGGTCAAATAAAAGCAAGTGTCAATCGCTTTCATCCAGAGACTGCCTCTGTAGCCATCAGTTATATATTGTTCATTTATATTGACTTTGCGCTCCTGAGATGTCAATGATCATATGAATTAATGAATAAGAAATAAATACATTAGAGCTACTGTAATGTACTTTTACCCTTCTGTACATGTGCATATGTGTGTGCATACATATAAATTACAGTAATTTTGTTCACTGTGTAAACCTCAGATGTCTGATTGTGATAAAAATGAATGAATTAGTGATGGTTATAGTAGTGTATTTCCGTTTGCTGCTTTTAGATACATACACTGCAACCTACTGCAATCCCCCCCTGCCTACATGTGTATACACACACCTACACTTGCACACAGAGGTGCCCATCAATTAAAGCCTCCATATTTAATGTCTGCATCTCAGATGTCTGGTGGTAATCAAATGAATGAATTATTGAATAAATGCTCATGGTAATGCTTTTCACCTCATTGCTGTCACTCACTGATAGTGTCTGTGAACTCAGCAGTTGTTCTGTCCATGCCACTGCAACCTCTCCGCACACATGTATGTGCATATGTTCTCTCTCTCTCTCTCATATACAGACACAGACACACTGTGCTTCCTAATTACAAAGACTTTGTGTGCACCTCAGCTATATGATTGTGAGTAGTAATACAGTTCATGTCATTGCTATCAGAGACATATGGTGCAATACATTTCAACCCCCATAGACATATATGTGCCCACCAAGCACAGCCACTTTACTGAATGGTTACACCTTAGATGACTGACTGTATTCAAGTGAATGAATAAATAAGTAAATAATAGCCACTGTAATGTATTTCACTTAATTGCTGCACACACACACACACACACACACACACACACACACACACACACACACACACACACACACACATGCTGTGTTGAAATCAATTACAGCTCCTTTTTTGCTTTTATACATGCACATGCCCACACACACACACCCTGTAATTACAGCCATTTTATTAATCATGTATACCTGAGATGTCCAGTTGTGAATAAATGGATGAATTACATTCTTTGCCAGTAGGAAAAAGCAGCTATCAAACCAACCTGCACATACCCAAGCACCATTTTTGCCCCTCCAGACCTTTATTAAGGGATAATCCTTTTATTTTATTTCAGGGACTAGTGAATGCCTGGTCTCACTAGAAAACCTAGCTAAGTGAGCCGACTGTTATTTGCTTAACACAAAATTGGAATTCTGCATAACTGTGCTTGCACATATGATCCTTAAGATTAAATTTGTCCACAGAAAGATTTTCAGAATGGTGATATCCTTTGGCTATCAAATCCTGAAGAAGTTACTGTCTGCTTCTCCATGTGAAAGGCAAGAATCATTGTCATAGGTCACTAATGATTTAGCCACTAAGGGTCATTGCCTCCAACCTCCTTTGAAATAATTGTGTTATCTTCTTCCTGTCCAGCAGCAGCCCATGCTGTGGTAATGGCAGAGATTCTCTGGTTCCAGCAGAAGTGACAGAATTTCTAACTTTAGAAATATCTGTAAAATTGTCCAAATTAGCCTTGGCTAGAGATCTTGGTCAGGAAAGTGCTCCAGCTGGACATATGGCTATTGATTAAATTAAGAACTTAGATTCTTGTAACCCATGCAAATATCAAGTTAGCCCATGTGTTTGGCCTTTAGTTGGTCTGTGTGCCTGTTTAGTCTAGGTTTTGAGGTACTTTTAGAATTTTCTATTTCAGACTGTTCTGCAGCGCCTTTACAGATCATCCCAGTCCATGATTTTCAGTGCTGCAGCTTTTTTCCACTGTACTTCCACCTGGTTTAACTTGTTCTTTCTTCACTCAATTGTTTGGAGGTAGCCCAAATCCCAGTCTAGTTTATGACTTATTTTGCATTCCCACAAAGAGACAGCACATTGTATTTAGTTGCAATTGTATATTTTTGACGATTTAGTCATTTTTATATGTGATTGCATTTAATTAGTTTTTAATGAAACTAACATTAATCCAATCAGACAAAAAAAACCTGGCTGTGATGGTTTTGTGTTTTCTTTACTGATAGCAAGTACTCAATTTTTTAATCAAAATGTTCATTAAAAAAGTAGCTGGTTTGTTAGCGTATAGGTATGAGAGACTTAAATTCAGCATACATGTTCTATGTATTTTCTTAAAGCCTTACTGAAAATGTAAAATAAAAACAAAAGAAAAATACATATGCAATTGTAGTAAGGAGGGGACTGTGGCAGGCAGGTTGGAGCCCTTGAATAAAATGTGAAGGTATTGAAAAGGAAATCGTGGTCCTGCATGAGCAAGTGGATAACTAATATCTCATTCTTTGCAGAAAAAAGTTGCCTGATTAGTAATTTTTATAGAAAGGTCTTACTAGTAGTTCCTAGAAAAGAAAAAAATACCTCATTCATTCATTCATTCTCTGATCCTTGGTTTATCCTATTCATTGTGCTGCAGAGCTGAAGCCTTTACTGGCAAGCAATGGCATAAGACAGAGAGCGCTACTCCTTGATAGGATGCCAGTCTGATTTAGGGCACACATGCACAGACCCATACACACATACATATGCATGCATGCGTGTACAGGCAGTTTAGGAGAATAGCTAGTTAGCTAGTCTACCTAATGGTTATATGATTGTGCTTATTACGCCTAGCTTTGACACACTGGAATAAAGTTTATTTTTTGTTTATTCTATCCCTTGGGTTCAGGCGCACTAAAATAATTTTTCACATAAGCTAAATTATAATTATTGATGTCATGAAAACATATATGAGTGCTGTAAAGCTTTGGAACTAACTTTGAAATGTTTTCCTTTCAGATAACCCAGCATTGTTTTGGTTCTCCAGGCACATCTCTCTTTGGGGCACCATATCGTTCAATCTTGCAGTGTTCATTAATTTAGTTGTTGCTCTCTTTTATCCATTTGGAGATGATGGAGATGAAGGTAAGGTTTTTCCACTCACTTTGTGATTTTAATAAAACCACTTATTAAAACCAATTCCACACGTTAATCTCTTCTCACTACTACTAATTAACTTCCTTATTATTTTGTTTTCTCTGTACTGTAAATTGTTTTTTCCCTAATTAACTACTACAATATATGTAGTTAGCTAACATTGTATATAATCTCTAAGCAGTTTTATGTATTGTGGACACTCTTTACATTGCTATGTATCATACTTTTGTACTTGCGTATGTTTATAACTTAGGAGCTTTTCTACCCGGGTCTCCACTGAAAAAGGGCTTCGTCCCAGATGGACCAACCCAGTCAACAAATGTCAAATAAATAATGTTAGATACTGAAGTTGTCTGGAATGTTCTATTAAAATCAGAAGGTTGAAAAGTAATGCTTAAAGTTTAGAATTAATGCTTAAAGTCAGAGCTATTCCTTACTAGACTGTGTTTTACTGCAGATGTGTGCAATTTTATAAATGTTGCCTGACCTTGACAACCTTTGCATTGCCAACTTACAAAAAATTTTAAAATGGTTATTTTCAGGATTTGCAGCCAAGTTTCATTTAGCATAGTACAATGATGTTACAGTTTTATGATGAGGGTCTTTATCTTCTTACATTCTGAATATTTACCAAATCACTTTTAATTGTCTTTTCAAAATGACTCCTTTCCATTAACCTTTTGCACCTAACCCCCAAGTATTACCTGCACTATTTTACCAAAAGAACAGTTTACAATATACTGCCTTAAACTTTTACTGCTACTGGTCTTATTTTTCAGCTTTCTCGCCCAAGATAGACAGACAGACAGATGGATGGATTGGTAAATATATCATATATCAGTGTATCATATATCATATCATACCGCATCACATATATATATATATATATATATATATATGTATATATATATATATATATATATATATATATATATATCAATAAAGCACTGTGCAAGGCCACAAAAACACCTTTCCACTGAGTCACAGCAATATACTATGTTGTCTGATAAATAGTGTCAAGCAGACTGTTGCTGATCTCCACCTTAAGTTCAACTTAAGGTTTGATACAGGATATGTTCCATTTCCATCCTCTCTCCAATGTCCAAAATTCTGGAAAAAAATGTTTCCTAGCCAACTACTTAACTCCCTACTACACCACAACCTCCTCTGTCCAACCCATCATAGGTTTAGGCCTAGTCATAGCACCACCACTGCTCTTACATCTTTTTGAACACAGTCAACCATGCTTGAGACTCAGGATACCTTTTCTTCTCACTATTTCTTGACCTTTCCAAGACATTGGATACTGTTTGCCACCCGCTTCTTCTGACCAACTCTCCAGTTTAGGCGATTCTCCAACTACCCTGGCTGTTTTTCCAACCACCTTACAGATAGACAACAAGTAACCAGATGGCACCAATCCCTCTTTCCTTTCCTCAACATCAGTACTGGAGCCCCACAAGGGTCCATACTAGGTCCACTGCTCTTCAACATTTTCATTAATGATTTCCATTTCAGCATACCCCATGCTAATGTCATCCAATCTGCAGATGACTCCACCATCATCTGCATGGCCAAGTCTACTTCAGAACTACTTACACTCACCCAAAATGCCTTCACCTCCACGGAAACCTTGATATATAATAACCATTCAGCTCTAAATGCTAATAAAACTAAATCATGTTATTCACCCCCCAAAAAACAGCATCCTGACCAGAAATGAATTTACCATCAACTCACTCAACAACACTTTCCTCGAAATAGTCCCATATATCAAACTTATAGGGATCATCATAACTTTTGACCAGCATATTAACACAAACATAAAAAAAAATCGTCAGAAACTAGGCATCCTGTACAGGCACAAACACTTTCTCACCTATGAAGCAAGACAATCTTCCATCCTTGCTCTGTAGTGCACCTCTCCTTACTAATGTACAGTCCTCTCTTAAATCCAAACTGGACTGCTCCTACAATAAAATCACAAAATTTGTAACCAGCTCCAAACACTCATCCCACAACTGTGTATCACTCCATCGTATAAACTGACTAGAACTTCACCAACATCTAACATACATGCAACTAACCACAGCTCATAAGCTAATCTATAAGCCTTCTAGTTGTCCTGCCCTCTCCTCTCTGTTCACTATGTATCACCCAAATAGACCTCTGTGATCAGTCAGTCAGATGCTCCTTAATGCAGCAGAACCTAATCTTTCTGCTGGTCAAAGGCGTTACCCATACGCTATAGCAAAACTTTGGAATGCTCTCCCTTCTTCAATTAGGTCTACTAGCAACCCTGAATGCTTTAAGACTTCCCTGAAGCAACACCTGTTCTCCCATTGGCTATGCAAATGTGCCAGCACTGACTATAAAAAAAAACAATATTCCTAGCCTTCCTACTCTTCCTCCCCATCTCACTCATGGTTCACTCTCCTCATATTTACATTCAGTGCTTCCAACTTACTAAGTCCAACATGTGCCACCCAGCCACACATAATCTACTATATCAGTTACCTAGCATATCTTTTATTCATTCTTGATGCCTATATAACAATACCTCTAAGGCTGTCCCTCACTCCCAGAATCTTTATTCTGCTGCTCTCCATCTTTCCCTGTCTGCTGCAAAGCTGCAATACTGTATTGTTCACACCTTCGCTATTATCACATGTCGTCAGTTGTATTGTTGTTCGGCTGGCATACTTAAAATCTAACATCTATATAACTAGTACTATCTATTTTATTGTATCATCTATTCTGTAATGTAGTGTTTTGTACCATAGCTGCTTGACTTGTGTATTTTGATTCTATAGCTTTATCATGTTGTTTGTTATCAAAGCTTTGCTCCCTGGGCCTGTACTGAAAACGGGCTCACCCTGGCCCAATAGACCTCCGGTAAACAAATGCAAATGAATAAATAAAATAAATGAATAAAATAATATAATGTTCCTGGGTGATGGTGCACTGCAGTGCTGACTCCCTTCCACAAGGCTGGCCCTACCACTGACCCTGCAAAGTACAGATCTTTTAGCTTCTCCCCTTGCCTGTCTTGTCTGTAAAGCCATAGGAAGCATCATCACTGACCTCATAAACCAGGATATTAAAACTTGATCCTGCTCAACCAGAATCAGATGTGATTTAAGGGTAGATATTGCCTGCTAAATTGTGTATGCTTCTTTGAAATGGTCATTCAGGACAAGACAGTGGTGACGCATTTCACACTGCCTACTTGGATCTGGCAAAGGCCTTTGACACCAAACCATAAGATAGGATCATTAATAAGCTAATGGCCTTAAACTTTGATCTGCAATGTGGCTCAAGGACATAACTCATGTTGTCAAGGTCATTGATGCTTTCTCAGTTTGGAAAGAGGTGAAGAGTGATGTTACCCAGAGGTCTGTACTAGGTCCATTCCTTTTTGGCATTTATTTCTTTGACTTAAACACTAATAACAAGGATCTCTGGCTGACTATGCTCCCTGATGATTGTAAGCTGAGTGTAGTGTTTTATTCAACCAGTTATACTAATACCACTCAAACACTATTAACATGCATTAATTTATTGTGCACTAAAACAAGGGTTATAACTAAAAGCTTAGAAATTACTGTATTGTCTCGTTTGTAAAACAAATACCTACCACCACTCTCCAGTGAGTCTGTGATCAGGGACACAGGCACTTGAGATGATGGCTCCCTTTCCATCGATCTCCATGTAGCATCTGAAGGCAGAAAATCTTTGTATTCACAGTTAATCACAAAGGGCATCTCATCTATGATCAATGAAGTTATTGTGCCCCTCTGCTCCACCCTGGTTAGAGCCTTCATAGAATAAAATGTATCCTTTGGTATGCAACTTACTAGACACATCAAAAAAATGAAAACACAAAGATTTTTAACAAAAAGCATTTTCCACAAAAATGTTAATTATCAAAAAAGGCTGGAGTGGCTACCCCTGTGCTCCATGTCACATAGGCACTTCATAGGGAGACCTCTGCCTTGACTTTTGTGCTGTAAGTGATCCTGTTATCCAAGTCCTCCTCTTTCTGATGCATCAAATAATGTAACCAAACTAGAACAGTAGATCTCAATCTATATCAGATAAGAAACAAAACTAAATGGATAGAAAGGTTCATTACCCAGCAACCCCCCCTTGCTCTGGAATAGGTTCTACTCACATATAAAGCATTATACTCCATGCCATAACATAGCTTAGACAACTAGATGGGTGTCTTAAAATACATTCCAGGACTTACAGGCTTTGCCATCCTAGAAAAGGTTTGTAAAGCCTGAGGGTGGTTATTGGTAAAGTATACATGGCTTCCGGTTTAATAGCCTTATATTTCCTATGAACTAGAGTGCTCTGCCTGAATGTTCACTCCATGTCAATTGCTGCCCCCATCTCCTACCTTTCTTGCATGATGAACAAGTTTTTCAGTCCAGTTTGAAGAAGGAGAGCAGTTCCTAGAATACTTAACTCTTTTCTTCCAGCAGCCATCTTAGAACTTGTAATTTACTCTTGAATCACTGCACCACAATCATAAATCAAATTACTATACTGATAAGGCATAGTTTCCACAACATAACTATCTTTATCTTGATTGCTTAGTGCAAAATCAAAGTCTAAGGCTTCACAACTATTCGGTCAACACTAGTGGTGCAGTGAACTGCTCGCCTTCCCTAAAACAAGGTTAAGTTGTTAACTTTGGTACTTTGCTTATCGATGCAGGGAAACATCTCACCATGAATGAGCTGTTGCCTGTTATGAACTACTTATGCAAAAAGTTTTACATGTTGCAAAGTCTGCTAATTCAGATGGAGGTAATAGAATGGTAAGTCTGCTAATTCAGATGGGGGGGTAATAGAATCATAAGTTTGCTAATTCAGATGGGGTAATAGAATGGTAAGTCTGCTAATTCAGATGGGGTAATAGAGTGGAAAGTGTGATAATTCAGATGGGGGGCAATAGAATGGTAAGTGTGTTAATTCAGATGGGGGTAGTAGAATGGTAAGTCTACTAATTCAGATGGGGGGGTAGTAGAATGGTAAGTCCACTAATTCAATTGGGGGGTAATAGAATGGTAAGTCCGCTAATTTAAATGGGGAGTAGTAGAATGCCAAGTCTGCTAATTAGGATGGCGGGGTATTAGAATGGTCTTATTCTTCATCGTTTGGCTGCTGCCAGTAGGGGTCTCCACAGTGAATCATCTGTCTGCACAAAGATTGGCAGTGGACTTTAAAAGTGTCGAGTTACCAGCTAAACACCCAACCTTCACAGAAGGCACAGACATGCATACACTCATATCTAGGGTCAATTTAGAGTGTCCAATGAACCTGCAGCATGTCTTGGGAATGTGGGAGGAAACCGGAGCACTCAGAGGAAACCCACGAGACCGTAGGGAGAATATGCAGACTCTGCACAGAAGGCATCCCAGCCGAAAATCGAACCGGAGAACCTTTTGCTGTGGGGTGACAATGCTAACCACTGCACCACCATGCTAATTCAGATGGGAGGTAATAGAATGGTACGTCTGCTAATTCAGATGGGGGATAGTAGAATGGTAAGTCCAAGAATCAGATGGGGGTAATAGAATGGTAAGACTGCTAATTCAGGTGGGGCGAAATAGAATGGTAAGTCTGCTAATTCTGATGGGGGTATAGTAGAATAGTTGCTGTAGCCATCACTAGCCATGGTAGCATTGGTGAAGATGCCAGAAGAACTCAACACTTCTCAGTTTGGTGAACTGCCAGTTAAAAACAGGAAAAAGAAAAGAAATGCAATAAGGCTAACAAAGATTTTATTAAAACACACATACACACTGAGTGTGAAACAGGAAAAAATTGGGGACTAATAGGCATACCCCACTGTCAGAATTGCTGTTGACAGAAGTAATTTTCTTTTGTTGATGGGATATAAACACTGTATTTTCATTTGAAGCAGCTATAACTTGTTTACATAACTACTAAAAACAAAGAAAATGTCCAAAGGGGCAAACAGCAACATCTAAAAACTGATTTATTAAAATAGTACCTGAGCGCTTTCATTCTGACAGTTGCAGAACTTCATCAGAGTAAAAAGATTCCTTGATGCCCCACATATTTAAAAAATGTACGACACAATCACAGTAGAACAAGTAAATTAATTCAGTTAAATCAGTTATTTCTTAAAGGTAAAAAACAGTAGTTAAAATATGTACAATTCCGGAATGAATCTTAGAAAAGCATGTCAATAATAATGGTGAAGGTAAAAGAGTAAATATAAAGTGAGATCACAAGGATGAAATAAAATAAATAAATCCTCACAATTCAATCACAGATTCACAGCCCTAAATGTAAACATACTACTGATGGCAGTAACATAATTTAAACCAGGAAAAACACTCCAATTAGGTGTAATCTGCAAACGAAACTCAAGCATGTTGTTGGAGCCCCCTCTGGGGCTGTGTTGTATGAAGTCCAATATAAAATACACAGACTTCTTCAAATTATTACAAACTAAACTGTGTGTATAAAGCATTAGTAGTTTTTTCTTTTTTAATGTCACGGTAATGTTCTTGGATTCCGTCTTTTAATTTCTGAGTCATTTTGCCTATGTAATAAGCATGGCATGAAGCCCACTGTGCACACTATACAACCACAGAGAATTCACAGTTTCCTCTCCAGGGACAAGGCAAAATCCATCAACACTAATGTAGGATCCTTCGTAAATGTAATGACTTTGCTTACAGTGACCACATTTGATCATTTTCTTGTGCTTACTTAAAGGGGTATTCAGTTCAGATTCCAGTAAATGTTTGATGTTCCGACCTCTGCTGAAAACTATTCATGGAAAATCCCCTATTGTGGCCTTCGTTTCTTTTGGGAAAATTAAATTGTAATTGTCACAAAAAGTCTTCACGTATTTGTAGGAGTCCCAAGCATAGGGTATGAAAGTGCTCAGGTACTGTTTTAATAAATCAGTTTTTAGACATTGCTGTTTGCCCCATGGTTTAGTTTCTTTATACTTTTCTTGTTTCTTTGAACAGCCAGGTTTGTAGTGCTTTAACCTGGCTAGTACAAACACATACACTGAGCAAACTAAGTAAATAGTTTAGGGTTCCAGGCATTCTGTTTCCTAAACCAGCCATGCAAAATGGTGGGTAGAACCTTGGCCATTAATGTTAAGAAGTCCTAACTCATCATTTCTATAGCACATTGCTTCTGGAAGAGTGTCGCAGTCTTGGTGAAATGGAGCCTTTAATCCTTTGTGATCTTACTGTGGCTTTCATAAAGAAGAAAACCCCAGTGCAGCTGGCACAATTATTAATTACTTCTTTACTGCAGCTTTAGCATTAACTGCCGGTGGCACTTCCAGTGCATTATCCAGCACATGAGGGTCTCCTGAACGCCCCTTTCCACTTGTCAGCTGCAGGTAACTTCTTAATATCTAAATAAGTTTGATTGCTCTAGCATAGCTGATAAACTCACTGAAAGTAACATAAAATATCTGAGCCAGCTGCACTGAAGCTAATTACAGCCTTGGAAACTGAAGTCAAGACAAAAAGCATACTTTCATTTCTCTGGGAAATACCCAGCTCACATAACTATGTAAAATGAGTGAGTTTAATAAACCTGAAAATTATAGGGCAATTTGACTACCAGGTGAAAACACTAGGAAAGATCTTGCCCTCATTCGGACTGTCTCAGTGGATAAGGTTTCTGTCTTACAGTTCCAGGGTCTGGGATTCATTCACGTTATGCCAGTGTCTGTGTAAGTTTTCTCCAAGTGCTCCAGTTTCCTCCCAAAATCATGGTGATTGATTGGAAGCTTTGGTTTTGCCATGCTGCTGTGGCCTGGTCATGACTGAAAATGCTCTTTAAAAGACTTTCCTGCTGCGATAGTTAACACTGACAGTCCACACATTGCAGTGGCACAGGCACCCCCCTCATTCACTGTCCCACACATTCAAACACACACATTTCTTACCTGCCCCTAAATGGACAGAATGTCCCCAATGTCTCTACTTATTGTTGTCTCTGCCCTTGCAAATCATAGTTCTTATAGTCAGTCAATAATGTCAAAAATAAACAGTTGTACAGGAATGATAACAGCATATGATGTTGCCATAAATGTTTTTCTAAGATCCGTGTTAAAGATCTCCTCGCATTCTTATTAAAAACAAGAAAGCAGGATTCAAGCAAGTATTGCTTGTTTCACCCACATTTTTTTTTAAGTAAAAACAAAACATGAGCACTTTCACTCTTGTCAGAGCTTCATCAGATCGAAGTTATACATACAAGTAACAAGTAATATGTACTTTTCAGTTTACCATAAAAAGCCATGTAAACTACAATGAAGGCAACAATGTACAAACATATTAACGTTGCATTTAGTGACAGTGATTGGAACACTGGTACATACTTTCTTTACATTTTTGCTGTGATTGGTGCTATACATAAGTAAGTACAAAATCATTAGAGTTTCACACTTATTGCTCAAAGTGGCTCATGATACTAGACTTGTTCCTCTGTTACCTTTTTAAATGAGTCCCAGTAATATCTGAAATATTCTCCCTGTTGCTGTTTAGTGTTCCTCCTTTATACTGACTAGGCAGCCTCCTAGGGCTCAGCTCTAGCAGGGGTGCTTTTCCAATAATCTGGATGATGTAGGTAGAGCAGGATGGGGGCACAGGGTGGTGTTTAGGGGACTCTGTGGAGACCTTTTGCCTAGGGCACCAGTTGACCAAAGGGCAGTCCTGCTCCTCTCACATTGACACACTCCCATCCCTCTCACATTGACACACTGCCATCCCTCTCACATTGACACACTGCCATCCCTCTCACATTGACACACTCCCATCCCTCTCACATTGACACACTGCCATCCCTCTCACATTGACACACTGCCATCCCTCTCACATTGACACACTCCCATCCCTCTCACATTGACACACTCCCATCCCTCTCACATTGACACACTCCCATCCCTCTCACATTGACACACTCCCATCCCTCTCACATTGACACACTGCCATCCCTCTCACATTGACACACTCCCATCCCTCTCACATTGACACACTCCCATCCCTCTCAGCTGTTCCTGATTATACAAGATGCTCCTGCTGTTGCCCCTTTTAGGTGCCGCATCCCTAGTAACTTACAAACTGTTGCAGAAACTGACTAATGACAGACATTAGAGTTTCATACTCATTATTATGTAAAAAACGCCTCTAATTGTAACTGATCAATTAGAATGGTGTGTTAGTGCTGCTGCTACTGTGTGTCAAAGGTGCTGAGTTTGACACTCCCCTTTTACTTTACATTTTATTTTATTTTAAAAGTCTTAGGTAATATTTTAAAGTATCCCTGGTTTCTAGTGGTGGTACAGAGGACTCACACTGTGTATCTGGTTTGAGGAAGCAGCTTTTGAGTCTTTCTAACTTCCTTTAGGACACACTGTATTGATTATCCTTGATAAGTAATCTCATCCCCCATCCATGTCTTTTTAGCTGCAAAACTTTGTTTAAAAATGTTAAGTGCCTTTCAGACACACTGTAAAGCTATGCCTGATGTCTAATGTTCTCCCCGAACCATATATTTTGTGCTGCAAAACATATTTTATTATTTTTAAGTTCCTTTTAGGCATGATATAAAGAGGTATCCCTGGTATATAGTGTTCTCTCCCATGTTGCAGCATTTGATTGTAAGTCTAGAGGAGTGTGGAGGTATGATAGTTATCCCCCCCCCCCACACACACACACACAAGCATCTTTTACCCAATCAAACAAACAGCCAAATTTACCCATAAATACAGTCACACACACACACTTGCTGTATGCCACTCATACCTCTACAGACTCTTATACATGCAGCCACACACTGACACACACATCAACACTACCTGTCTGCCTAAATTCCTGACAGTTACTTCTAACATGGTATGGTGAACACAAGCTTTTGGCCATGGTTATTCACAGTTGGTGACCAAGTTAACTTATGCATCTGGGTGATTACCTTACCCTAGGCATTTCCGGGGAGAGCAGATGGATAATTGTCATAGGCCATTCCCCTGGAATGCCTCATTAGCATTTGCATTAGGCCACAGACACAGCCCATTGTGGTACTGTACCTCTTCGTGGTGAAGAATCGTGGTAGGGAAATGGTTACTGTGAGGTGTATGAGACAGCCCATTCTGGTAGTGTACCTCTTTGTGGTGCAGAATCGTGGTAGGGAAATGGTTACTGTGAGGTGTATGCCGGCCTTACTCCCCATGGTAACCTTTCTGAATCTAGCCTTAGAATCATTGCATGGAGTAAAAGGTCAGTTTTAAACTGTCATGTTGGTAAATTAAACTCTGACAATTGAAGGAAGCAATTGCACACACTGCTATATTTTGAGTACTACAGTTTGTGACATTTTGTTTTATTTTTCGTATGGAAGATCAGCATTAGAACTGCTTTTGCTGTGACAGTCACCTACATTTACAATGGACAGCAGAGAATTACAACTTATAAACTGGAGAACTTATCTGCTTTAAGTAGCACTAAACTCCACATTTGTTTTTACAACCCAATGGAATCATATTGCACGTTAATGACAGTCGATTACATAATATGTTTACTTCTGTTTTGCCATCTAGAAAAAGGCAGAAATAAAGTATTTAAGCATTATGAAACTTGTTGAAATTAATAAGCTATAGTTTGACAGTAGTTGAGTGCACCGGTAAGTTATAGTTTGACAACAGCGAGTGCACTGGTAAGTTAATAAGCTGTACTTTGACAACAGCGAGTGCACTGGTAAGTTAATAAGCTGTACTTTGACAACACTGAGCACACTGGTAAGTTAATAAGCTGTACTTTGACAACACTGAGCGCACTGGTAAGTTAATAAGCTGTACTTTGACAACACTGAGTGCACTGGTAAGTTAATAAGCTGTACTTTGACAACACCGAGCGCACTGGTAAGTTAATAAGCTGTACTTTGACAACACTGAGCGCACTGGTAAGTTAATAAGCTGTACTTTGACAACACCGAGCGCACTGGTAAGTTAATAAGCTGTACTTTGACAACACTGAGTGCACTGGTAAGTTAATAAGCTGTACTTTGACAACACCGAGCACACTGGTAAGTTAATAAGCTGTACTTTGGTAAGTTAATAAGCTGTACTTTGACAACACTGAGCACACTGGTAAGTTAATAAGCTGTACTTTGACAACACTGAGCACACTGGTAAGTTAATAAGCTGTACTTTGACAACACTGAGTGCACTGGTAAGTTAATAAGATGTACTTTGACAACACTGAGCACAGTGGTAAGTTAATAAGCTGTACTTTGACAACACTGAGCACACTGGTAAGTTAATAAGCTGTACTTTGACAACACTGAGCACAGTGGTAAGTTAATAAGCTGTACTTTGACAACACCGAGCACACTGGTAAGTTAATAAGCTGTACTTTGGTAAGTTAATAAGCTGTACTTTGACAACACTGAGCACACTGGTAAGTTAATAAGCTGTACTTTGACAACACTGAGCACACTGGTAAGTTAATAAGCTGTACTTTGACAACACCGAGTGCACTGGTAAGTTAATAAGCTATACTTTGACAACACTGAGCACACTGGTAAGTTAATAAGCTGTACTTTGACAACACTGAGCACAGTGGTAAGTTAATAAGCTGTACTTTGACAACACCGAGCACACTGGTAAGTTAATAAGCTGTACTTTGGTAAGTTAATAAGCTGTACTTTGACAACACTGAGCACACTGGTAAGTTAATAAGCTGTACTTTGACAACACCGAGCACACTGGTAAGTTAATAAGCTGTACTTTGACAACACCGAGCACACTGGTAAGTTAATAAGCTGTACTTTGGTAAGTTAATGAGCTGTACTTTGACAACACTGAGTGCACTGGTAAGTTAATAAGCTGTACTTTGACAACACTGAGCACAGTGGTAAGTTAATAAGCTGTACTTTGACAACACCGAGCACACTGGTAAGTTAATAAGCTGTACTTTGGTAAGTTAATAAGCTGTACTTTGACAACACTGAGCACACTGGTAAGTTAATAAGCTGTACTTTGACAACACTGAGCACACTGGTAAGTTAATAAGCTGTACTTTGACAACACACTGGTAAGTTAATAAGCTGTACTTTGACAACACTGAGCGCACTGGTAAGTTAATAAGCTGTACTTTGACAACACCGAGCGCACTAGTAAGTTAATAAGCTGTACTTTGACAACACCGAGCGCACTGGTAAGTTAATAAGCTGTACTTTGACAACACTGAGCGCACTGGTAAGTTAATAAACTGTAGTTTGACAACACCGTAAGCACCGATTAGTGTAACCCCAGTGACAAGAACTATTTTTCTCATATTAACATATGCCTGCAGTTGTACTGAATGCATAATTATTGAATTAACCCAAAATTTTCACACACAGTAAAGCTACTGAAAAAAGAGGTGTCATAATTTTGCTGCTTTCTCTGCTATTTTAATGGTTCTGCACCTTCCTTCCCTCAAAAGCATTTATCCATTTTTACTGGAGGCTCCTAAAAGTAAGTCCTGAAATGCTAATGCCACCATAGGGAAGGACATAAAGAAAAAATTTGTTTGCACACCCAAAAGTAAGCCAGAACAAAGATTCACCTGTGGTAGATTATCTCTTAATTTTTAAAAAAATCCCTGCATTGTATCTTTAAATAAAAGTGACATGTGGTATTGGCTAAACACTTACAAAACAAGAGCCATCTCTGATGGAATGGATGGGTAAATCCCTGACTGTGGCACAGTATACCCAAACTCAACTAATACCCTGGCCACTTGATAGAGCTGCAGTCCATCAGAGGAGACACAGTAAAATGTGGGCATGTTCTGCAGGCAGGTATGTGGACCACTTCATAAACTAAGGGCACAGGAGCATGAGCTTGCATGGGGAAGGTATAGTGGCCCCAACAGTGACACAGCTCACACACACCCCGACCAGTGTTGGCAGTAGGCCATAATGGTAATGCACTAATTTCTGGGATGCTATCAAAGGTCTGAATGATGATACTAATAGTTGGTTCTTGCCTCTGTGCTGCACGTGGTAAATCCCTAACACTGTGGAATGAATTACCTGAAACTGACTGGGGGAGAAGTGATGGTCAACAGACATAAGGGTAAAAAGGAGCAGGAAAGAAATGTTCAACACAGTTGGTCATTTCTATACCTGTTATTTAAGTAGTACATGCCCAGCTTTCTGCATTAAGCGGTTTTCATTATTATCCGTGGCAATCCCAGCTGAGAAGGTAAGTCAGGAAAAAGACAGAAGGAAAAGTCATATATTTAAAGACAAGTTTAATTAGTTGGTGTTTGAACCAAATGTCATCAAAAAAGACTTCTGTTGTTGCAGCTTGAATGAAACTGAATGGTTCCAACTTCTCCTATTTGTACTGTTTGAAACACACTGTTATATTATGATAGTGGCATGGACTTCCCCATTATTTTGACTTTCTTTGCTGACTTAGCTGACATATATATGATACTGTCTGTCCACAGTCAGCAATAATCCTTGGGGGGATCAAAGGTCTTACTGAGGAAGGCTGGGTTCAGCAGGAGGATGGGCAGGTTATTTTTTTACCAGCAACATGTCATTTGACAGAAGTGAGGTTCTTTGCCTGCCCAGTAAAAACAAGATTGCATAGTCGATGTATTAGGATGTCTGCAAAAGTGTTTCTAGACTTGTGATTACAATACAACACCCCTTAGACATACAGTGACAGACTCTGAGAACTGGATAAGGTCTTTTTAAGGCATCTAATTTATTGTTAAGAGAGAACAATTCAACATATTCAGGGGTACCCCAGAATTTAAAAGTTTGACAGCTTTCAGAATTATTTGAGCCTCTGAGCCTTAATTTATATTCTAACCTAATGCTGGCTCCACAGCCATGCTAAATACTAATGAGGTATTATGGGAAAGCAGCCTATGTTAATTAGCCATGTGTTGACCTGTAAATGCCTGCAGGAAATGACTTACACACCTGAGGGATTCAGAGAATTGCTTGGATGTATAAATTATCAAGGCCAGCTGTGTTAATTAACATGGACAAAGTGTCACATTTCCTCATTAGTTCTAATGGGAGAGACTGTGCTACAGGTATATATTGGGGAGTTTAGTGAAGGTGTAGTGATAGGAGTTTGTGCGCGTGCTTATGCATGTGGCAATGTGTGTGGATGTCTGTGAGTGTATGAATGGTTTGTGCATGTGTATGTGCATGTAGGATTGCATGCTTTTGTTTGGGGAGGTGGCTGCTGCAAGTCTGAACACCCTCGCTAAATACTTTTGGGCAAAGCCTGTAATACTGAGGGGACACTGACCAACACCAGGAACACCTTTTAAATATTACAGTAAGTCCCTTGATAAGTTAATAGCACAACAGGTTTTGCATCACAGTGCATTATGTGAACAGTAAGTAATATGAAACTCTAATATCTGGCATTATTGACTGACTGTAATTGTCAATGATTTGTATTACTAGGAACAGAGCAAAACTATGAGGCAAAATTAGAGACATTCTGTAAAATCAGATACAAATGAGTGGTATGGGAGTTTTTCCGTGTGTGTGTGTGTGTGTGTGTGTGTGTGTGTGTGTGTGTGTGTGTGTATGTATGCATATCTATATGTATGTATAGGTAAATGTATATGTAGGGGTGAATGGGAAAGTATGTCCATGCATGTGATTGAGTAGGAGGGTGTCATTTACAGTTAGAGACTTGTCTTTGTGGGTATGTGAAATGTTTGTGAGTGTGTGTGTCTCTGCATGAATGTCTACGTGTATGTGGTAGAGTGAATGGTGGGGTGACTGTACCAACATGATGCATAGGATCATAGGAAGTTACTAGGCTATTGGCCCTGAGGTCCTTACAAGCCTAGCCAAGAATTCAGAACATGTTCCAACAAGTCAGCACCCTAGTGCATGGACCACTAGTGGTAATTGCCAACATAAAGTGCTGTTCAGCACCATTGGTAATTACACCCAGCTTAAAGATTTGCAAATTAGTCTATAACAAGGCCTTCTCCTTGGATCCAAACATGTCTTTGAATCACATTTCCTGGTATCACTGAAACTGAACTTTAGGCTGCTGCAGTTTCAGAGAGTACAGGAAAAGTTTTCTGAATCGTAGCCTTATGAGGACAGGAACTCCTTTACTTGCAGTTTGACCTGATGTGTGTGCCTTTCTGTTTGTCTGCCTCTTTATCTATGTTTTCTACTCACTCTCCAACTAGGTTGCATGTACCAGTTTCATTTGCTAAGCTTGCAAAGCTTGACGCCCAACCTTCATGGAACACACACCCACATGTACACGCATCTACCTGCATGTCTTTAAAGCTCACTCAGCCACAGGGAGGACATACAGACTCCACACAGAAGGATCTCCAGTTGAGAATCGAACCGAAGAACTCTTGCTGTGAGGCGACAATGCTAACCACTGCACCACCGTGGCCTCTACATGTCCAGTACTACAGAAGAAGTCAATATACATACCAGTAAAAATGCTGAATTCTTCAATAAAGGATAATCTTTTCTGTATTGGTAATTTTTTGTTTTCGTTAATAGTTATCTCATGCCAAATTACACTGGTTTTGGAAAGTTTAGGCTTACAACATGTGCTGCTTTACACAGTTTTCTATAACAGTTACATAAAACAATTGTGTTATATATGAAACACCTTAATTTATTTATTATTTATGAAATAGAAACAGCTTAAATTCTACAAAAGTAAGCTTTTATTTTAGCACAAAAGTGTAGTCCAGTCTTCAAACTGGTTGTAGATATGGTTTGTCCTGCAAGATTTCATGGTTTCATATTAAAATGTCCCACTTTGGGCATGTGAAAGGATGCCAACCCTAGTATATTTTGATTTGATCAGTTTACACTAGTACTTTTTAATAAAAGCTGCCCTGCATCCAGTTCCATACTTTCCTTGGGCCGCATATAGACAAGAGTTATTGTTTCCAGACTTGCCTTTCGTTTGCTGACAGTTCACTCAGCTTCCAGCTGCTCTACAAGAACTCTTGACTAGTAAATGGCTTTCCATAGTGCTTCATTTTTGTTTTTCGTAATGTAAAGATGAAAACCAAAACATGGGCCTGCTTATTAAGGAGTTTAAATATGATGTTAAGATCTTTAGTAGCTTTTTATAGGTAAACATGGAATGAAATTGAAAAGAACACTTTGCGTACTTAAACAGTGCAGTTTTAGTTTAAGCCACTGTTATAAATACAGCCATAGAATTTGTTGTAGAACAAAGTAAACCTGTAAAATGTCAGCGTCAAAATGAAGAATTGTCTTCTTTCAAGTAGCACCAAGCTCTGAAAGCAAGTGGTTTCCCAAGGTTTTGAACTTTTTGAGGGTTGTTCTGGCCTTTACCTGAAATGTCAGGACTCAGTATATCTCACTGTGGTCTGCTTTTACTTGCTGTCACATACCTCACCAAGTGTTACTACTTCCTGAGAACAGTATATGATGATATTTTGTCTCTCTCCCTTCGCATCGTTTAAATAGAAATAACCAAACACTTCATCTCCTTTATCACAATCTGTTAATTTCCAAAGATGCTGCATTTTCTTCATTAAAAATCACTCCCATGACAATTTTCTTGGCTGAGGTTCCATTAGGTGTAGTTAAACCTGCAGTTACTATAACAAAAATGTTCAGTGTGCCATCTGCTTATTGTTATGGAGCTGAAACAGAGCCAAATGTTATGGGAACACTCTGCGTAGACACTTCTTGCTCTGGATTTTCTGCATGGTTTATCTTGTACTCTGCCTACTGAACAGGAAGTCCGAGTAAACTGTAGTTAGACGTAACTGCACCTTGAAGCAGTATTACTTCATGTAGTTCCCTGTAGTACATTAACAAAGAAAACTGTCACCATCTGTGCTAGGGACAGCTGGAGGTTTAATTTGACATATTTACCCTGCAAAATGACATCTCACTGTTATCAAAAGGTTTTCAGAAATCATGTTACACTAGTGTCATCTCAAAAATGTCAGCAGATAATTTTAAAATACATGCTTCTTATTTTAAAACAGCAAACTCATGCCACTTACAGTGTATTAAGTCCTGTTATTTTCAGTGTGCATAAACTTTGGAATACTAAATATTGTCTGTAATGCCATAATCCCATTGATCCTTTCAGAATGTGATTGACCTCTGCTGCGGCTTATGCAGGTTTGATAAGGTGCTTATGTGGTAAAGCAGGTAAGGAGTGGATACACTAATGGACAGAAGTGTGACTAGTGAAGTTACAGAGAAGGAACTGTAGAGGTGTACAGGAGACTGTGAAACAACACTGAACTGGGCCACCTACATGGAGGTTGACAGAACTGCTTGCAGATGTTCTTTGTGTTTCACTGTTGCAGTCATCACATTTGGGTTATCAGTCTGCAGGTAGCCCTCAGCTGGCCTGAATACCATAGTCTTCCGATTCCTGCGTCAGATGCTGTCTCTTTTTCCATGACGCCAGGTTGTCAGGGGTATAAAACATGCAGCCGATGCCATTACATCAGTCTTTCTTGCCATGCGGTGCCCGCAGCAGAAGCAGTTCGCAAGTGCTGGTCGGCTGATTCCTGAAATTTTCGTTTTCGAGTTTCAGAACCGAAATCTTCAAAAAAAGATAAGTACCCCACTGGGGATCTTTATTCTTGCTCCAACCGATGTCAGTAAAACTTAACAATTGTCTTACCTGTGGAAAGCAAATACCTCATAAAGATTTTCATTCGTGCTGCATTCCCTGCTTAGGCCCTGACCACAACGTCCCTCGCTGTCGGTTTTGTGCTTTGTTCAACCCCCAAACTATTCGTCGTCGGGCTATCTTTGCAGCAAATTATTTTGGTACTCTGTTTCAGTATTCCGAAATGGCTTTGTTAGACCATCCGACTACCGATCTTCTGAAAAAACGTAAGGATAAAGACAGAGACAGACTGCATAGGTCCAAAACTGCCGACAATGCTTCCGTTAAGCTAGTCACCAGTCCACCGGTACTCAGTGCGGCACTTTTACAGTTCCTGATACTCACTACTTCAGATTCGCAGGCCTCGACTGAGACCCATTCGTATGCCGCGAGATGCTTCAACTGTGGAACCTGCGGATGTCTCTAGCTTGGATGGGTCCGGAGCTGCTGTGCAGGCACCGGCTTCTGAGGATGTATTCAGGCCTATAGACTTGCATTTTAAACTGACGCCATCATCTTCACCCAGGCCTAAAACTCACACCACGCTTAGGAAACTGACGTCCATACCAGAGGCTCAGGCCCATGTACCTAAAAAAACAAATGCTTAGAATGGCTGAAGACCTTATTACCTTAATTAGGGGAAGCCAACCTTCCCCCTCTAAGAGACCTAGAACTGATTTTCCTTCTGAATCTTCTGATCAGGAATCTGAAATTTCTGTTCCTTCTGATTACCAGGATTTGCCCTTATCTACCTTTGAGGATTCTGATGCAGAGGATTCCATTCCCTATGCTTCCCCTCCAGAAGATTTTTCTTTTGGTGAAACCTTGCACACTCTTAGGGAGCATTTCCACTGGGAAAGCCAGGATTACTCTGACTCCAAAAAGAGACTCAGGGAATTCTTACTCCTTCCCCAACACAGGCCTTTAGCTATCCCTCCTGTTCTTGACATTGTAGATGATGCTTTCTTGGAATCTAGCCTTTCCCCAGACACTTTACCTCCAGCTTCTAGAAAACCTGACAGGTATTACAGAGTACCTGACTCTCACAAGTTCCTCTTTAAGAATCCTACTGTGGGTCCAGAAACCATTTCTCAAGGACCAAAAGGCATTAAGGCTACTGCTGCCAAAAACCCTACTCCTTCTGATAGAGATTCTAGAGCCTTAGACAGATGGGGTAAGAAGGTATACACTTCTGCTACTTTGGCCATTAGGGCTTTAAATTGCCAGTTTCATATGTTAAAGTATCAGCAGCATATTATGGGACTACTTAAACAGAAAATGATGTTGATTCCTGACGAATTAAAGGATTTAATGCATTCTGCAGAACAAGTTGGTAAACATATTTTGCAATGTGGTTTTGATTCTTTACAAGCATCTTGCAGGGCTGCCGTCACTGGGTCTGTACTTATAAGGCATGTTTGGCTTAAGGAGCAAAACTTGCCAGATCATGTTAAAGCTAAATTACTGGATGCTCCCTTAAACCAAGACCACCTTTTTGGCAACATAGCAGAAGAAGTCCTCAAAAGGATGGAGGAAAAAGCTAAAGCTATTAAGGATTTCCAACAAGTACAGCCTCCCAGATTTAGTAGGCATTGGCCTTCAAAGAATTGGTCCTTTCCAGTCTCTTCTAGGCCTTCTTAGTCCAAACCCAGGAACAGCAGACCACCTAGGTTACAGTTTCAGGCTGCCTACAGACCTAAGCAGTGTGGAGCTCCCACTTCCAAAGCAGAGAGTAGTAAGCCACCCCTCTATTGAAAAATGGCACAATGACTTAACCTTAACCCTTCCAAGCCCTGCTCAGCTGCCTGCTCCCTTAGGAGGAAAACTCGCCCTGCATGCAAAAAACTGGGAACTCATTACCCAGGACAAATGGGTTTTGAACATAGTTTCCCAAGCATACAGATTCCATACCAAACCCATACTGTTGGCCAGACCTAACTCCAAATCAGGGAGCAGAAGCCCAACACCAGGTTCTCTCTATTCCAAGTATAAGGGCTATTCAACCTGTCCCAGCAGAACAAAGGGGACAAGGTTTTTATTCAAGACTTTTTCTGGTACCCAGAAAAGACAGCTCCTGGCATCATATCCTGGACCCCTTTATTCTAAACACCTTTCTGGTAATTCCAAAATTCAAAATGCTAACCCTTCAAGAGCTTCTTCCTGTGCTGGGCAAAGATGCCTGGCTGGCAACTTTAGACTTAAAGGAAGCTTACCTGCACATTCCAATAAGGGAATCTTGCAGGAAATACCTATGCTTCAGGGCAGGCTCCATGCACTATCAGTTCTCTGCGCTTCCCTTTGATTTATCTACTGTGCCCAGGGTATTTACAAAATGTCTAGCTCCAGCCATTGCATTTTGCAGGCAGAGAAATATTCAAATTTACCCATACTTGGACGATTGTTTGATTCAGGCAGAAAGCCAGGACTTGCTATTACATCTGACATATTACATCTGACATTTGTAAAGAAACTTCTAAACACTCTGGGGTACGCCATAAATGAAAAGAAATCTCACCTAGTACCCTGCCAACAGATTGTATTCCTGGGAGCAAGCTTGAACACAACTTCCCAGATGGCTTTCCTCACTCCGGAGAAACAAGTTTATTTGACAACCTACTTCAAACTTTTGGCCACAAAACCCAGCTATCTGCAAGGAAAATTCTGCAAGCCCTGGGGTTCATGGCCTCTTGCATTCTACTAATTCCATATGCAAGACTGCATATGAGGAAACTACAGTGGTATCTAAAAAGCCTATGGTGTCAACATTCTCAGGACCTGGAATCAATGATTCCTATCATTCCTTGTATAAAGACAGAGTTCCTTTGGTGGGCAGAGACCTGCTACCACAACAAGGGACTCCCTTTCACTCTACCCCCTGCTGCCCAAATCCTAACAACAGACGCATCAGACTATGCATGGGGGGCTCACTTGGCAGGGCAGTACATTCAGGGAAAATGGAACCCAAGACAGATGTACCCGCATATTAATCAAAAAGAAATGTTAGCTGTACAGAATTCCCTGACAGCCTTCAAAGATGGCATTCTTCCAGGACAACTATTGATAAAGACAGACAACACCACAGTTATGTGGTACATAAACAAGCGGGGGGAACCCACTTGTACCCTCTCTGCAGACTAGCCATGGCTCTGTGGAACACAGCCTTGAGC
The DNA here is from genome assembly GCF_019279795.1 of Protopterus annectens. Taxonomy (NCBI): domain Eukaryota; kingdom Metazoa; phylum Chordata; order Ceratodontiformes; family Protopteridae; genus Protopterus; species Protopterus annectens. The sequence continues at coordinate 237,976,026 of NC_056745.1, forward strand.
TAAGTGCACCTACAAGCTCAATTCCTGCCAGGCAAGCTAAATTCACTGGCAGACGACTTAAGCAGAAATCCCATGGACTCACACAAATGGAAACTAGAACCAAAAATTTTCAACCTCTTGAGGAACAAATGGGGGACTCCAGAGGTAGACCTGTTTGCCTCCCCTCAGAACTACCAATTGGACAAATTCTGCACAAAGACTCCCCACACTCAAGCTTGGAAAGTGGATGCCCTGTCCTTTACCTGGGAAAGCCTCTTTGTTTATGCCCCCCCTCTGCTTCTCCTCTCGAAGGTTCTGCTAAGGATCAAACAGGACAAGCCAAGGACAATACTGATTGCACCAGACTGGCTGCGCCAGCCCTGGTACCCCCTCTTGCACAGTATGACACTGCTGGAACCATGGCACCTGCCTCAGACCCCTTCCCTGCTGTCCCAGCAGGCGGGCAAGATCTTGCACCCTCAGCTTCAAATCCTGAACCTTGCAGTCTATCTAATTCCTTGAGCTGTCTAATAGCATCCCTCACTAAGCAAGTGCTAGATGTCATGAGGCAAGGAGGCCTAGTACTAGAAAATACTATGCTGAAAAGATACTGTTCCTGGAGCCAGAATCAGGGGATGGGCACAACAGTGCCCAGCTTACCTCTTATTTTTCAGTACTTAACAGAAATGCTCCACAAGGGCCTATCATTCTAGTCAGTTAAAATTCATGCCTATGCCATTTCAGCAAATTGTAATACTGAGCCACCCCTCTTCTCTCACCCACTGCTAAAACAATTCCTTAGAGGGGACAAAAATTTAAGATCCCCCAGGAGAGCACCCACTCAAGCCTGGGACCTTAACTTTCTATTGGAAAAGCTCACCCCCCCCCCCCCTTTGAGCCAGCTGCAACAGCAGATTTGAAATTCCTTTCCTGAAAACAGCCTTCCTTCTAGCCATTACTTCAGTAAGAAGCGTGTCTAAATTACAGGCCCTCATGGCAGTGGGACCCTTCATTATCTTTCATGCGGACAGGGTTTCCCTCAGGACCAATCCTTCCTTTATGCCCAAGGTGGTGTCTAGTCTGGCCCTAAATCAGTTCATTCATTTCCCTGCATTTTTCCCTAATCCACAAAACACAGGAGAACGAATATTGCATTCTCTGGGCGTGCCCAGACAACTTAGATTTTATTTAGACAGGACTAAGCCTTTCAAAAAATCTGAACAGCTGCTAGTTGGCTTTGCTGTAGGGGCAGAGGGGTAGGCCATTTCAAAGCAAACCATTTCCAAATAGATATTATTGTACCACACAAAGGAAAAAACTCCGTTGCAACTTTGTAGAAAGTATTTAATCCAAAAGATGTAATAACATCCGATAACACAGGAAACACACTGCAATAGTCTTCTCTAGCGCCTCGGCAAGTAGCCTTTACAGAGTAGATAGTTCACTAAACTGAACAAGTAACATTCCTTTTAAACATCTACTATCATACATTAATTACTTCCAATAATTCAATCAACTACTTAATACATTTTTAAAGGAGAAAAATAGAAAATTGAAAAAAGAAAAAAAGAAAATGCATAAAATGCTGTATTTTTAACAACACTAATTACAGCAAACTTTTCCATGAACAGTCATTATTCAAACCATTAGGTTTTAGCGTATTAAATTTTAATATAAAATATAATTCCTTTTTCCTTAATATTTGTTTTATAGACTTATCATTTAAATACTTAGTATTCTCAATACTGTCTAACACTGAAACTTTCAAATTCTCTACCTTACCCCCATGATACTTTTGGAAATGCACTGCCAAAGGACTAGTTTCCTTATTTTTCACTATATCCCTGACATGTTCCTTTATCCTACAAGCCAATGTTCTTTTTGTCTCTCCCACATAAAACTTTTTACAAGTACACTCAATTCCATATATTACCGCCACAGAATTACAATTATATATTCCTTTGGTTTCAAATGTAATGTCATTAATCTGGTAAAATTGTTTTACAATAAACTTACAAATGGTACATTTCCCACATGTTTTTGTTCCCTGTTCCATAACTTGTGACAGCATTGGCAAACATGCCATTTTAAACCTACTGTGTATTAAAAAATCTTGTATGTTTCTTCCCCTCTTGTAGGAAAAAACTATATTCTTTTTAATTAAATAATCTATATCTTTTTGTAATAACTTCCAACTATTTAAAACATGCTGTTTAACACTATTTGAGGCTATGGAATATGTTGATACAAAATATACATTCTCTTTACTATCTAGTGATGTATTCCACATCCCCTTAGCATAATACTTTCCGTGTTTTTTGACTTTGTCTAAACTCTCCTTTATATTATGTTGATCATAACCCCTCTCTTTAAATTTATTACAACTTAATGTAAATTCCTTTTCCTTAGTATTAAAGTTACTACACAATCTATTTACCCTATTCAACTCTGTATAGGGCATAGCTTTCATAATATGCAATGGATGATGGCTGCTGCCATGTAATATAGAGCCACTGCCTTGAAATTTCCTATGTATTTGATATTCTAACTTTTGCCCTTTATTACCTATTATTGAAATATCCAAATATTGCACTTTTTGACCTTTTTGTAATCCATCAAACTTGATATTCATTGCATTATCCTGTATTTCAGTTAAAAAATGCTCAAGTTCTTGTTGCCCCCCTTCACAAATGAACACTAAATCATCAATATAACGATAATATGTATGTACATATTTCTTGAAAAAGGCATTAGTATATATGTGTTTGTTTTCAAAAAATCCCATAAATACATTTGCATAACTAGGGGCAAAGGCTGCCCCCATAGCAGTACCCTGCTTCTGTTTATACATGGAACCATTGAATTCAAACATATTGTTGGTTAAGCACATATCAAACAATTCCAATACATAATCCACCGTCATTTCATTACCCATAAAATGCTTAATAGCCATCTTTCCATCTTCATGCCTTATGTTAGTATACAGGCTCACTACATCTATTACCACAAAATACATATCTGCCTTCCAACATATATCCTTTATCTTTGATATAAAATCAAAGACATCCTTAATATAAGATGGTAAATTGCAAACAACAGGCATCAAATACAGATGTAAAAACTTTGAAATATTTTCCAAGTACCCATTTGTCGCTTGGAATACAATAGAAACATGGCATTCTTGGAGTATTAATATTAAACCTATCTTTTATATCCTTATAGGAAAAATAATGTAATCTGTAGCCCTTGTCAATAATATATTCATACTTTTTTTGTGCCTCATTATATTGCGTCATATCTATTTGTTCATATATATTATCATCTCTCAAGTGCTCATAACACATTTCTAAATACTGATTTACATTTAATATAACTAATTTCCCTCCTTTGTCAGAAGGTTTGAATATTATCTTATCATCTCTACTTAAGGCATTCAAACAGTCCCATTCCATCTTAGTAAGATTATACTTACATGTATTTTTGTCCTTACATCTAAATCTCTCACATTCCATTTCTACATAATGTGTCAGTGATTTCTGAAAATATTTAATACATTCATTGCTTTGAGGTGGCATGAATGTACTAACTATAGGAATTGAACTCGTATCCAATTGCCTATGTTCTTCTATATCCATTTCTGAATTACATGAGAAAAACTCTTCCTCACTGTTAACCAATGCAGTTGCATTTTTGGTTTTTTCATTAACTTCTACGGGAAAATCATTATTTGACCAATGGAACAACTCCATTAAATGTAGTTTGCGAGTAAATTGAAATATGTCTGCTTTTAACATATGTACCCTAGGTAAAACCGTGGGCACAAATTTCAGGCCTTTGTTTAAGACATTTAAAGCACATTCTGACAACTCACTTCCAGATAAATTAACTACATATTCACAGTTATCATACTCACAAACAGTTCTAGTCCCATTGTCCATCCCATCTCCTTTTTTTGTTGTTGTAGTTGTTATAATTCGAACGTTGTTTCCCATGCCCTTCCCCATTGTAACCCTGTCCATTCCAACTCCGTTTCCGACTGAAACGATTCTCTTGAAACGTATTCATTCCCTTCTGATTTCCCGGTTTAGGGAGCGCTGGATACTCTTCATTGTCCGTTTCTGCTTCCGTTTGCGACAACCCGCTCTCCGCAGAAGCATATCCTTCTCCTTCCCTTTGCAGCCCCTTCTGTTCAAAATGCACACGTTGCCGTCGGGTCTTCTGATTGGCTGATATCAAAAACGCTCTCTTGTTCTCGTAGTCACGTAGGTCTCTATGTAATTTACTTTTCTTGCGCTCAATCAGTTCTGTTTCGTACTCATTTAACTGTTCATTGGTTTTCAGTAAAAACTGTTGTAGCTCATCTTGCTTAATTTTATTGGAAATATTGATACACAATGTTCTAATTTCTTCTCTTAATTTATGCTTTTTTAATGTGTCTCTTTCTATCAAAATTTTAACCCATTCTGTACTGCATCTGTGAGCTGCCGCTATCCATCTATCACAGAACTGCTTGTCTTCTGGATTGGTAACATCAAAGGGTGTAGACGGATTTTTTATACTACGTAAACCCCTTGGAGTAATATCTAGTTCTTCATACCGTTGCAAGCTTTGTAAATTTAGAAACACTGAAGTTTCTTTGAATAACAATTTTTCAATTTGTATATAAGAGTCCCGGACCTCCGGAGCCAACACAGTTTCTTTTTTCTTACCCACACGTGCAAATGGGTTCTGTTGCCACAGCTTCCGATCTTGCTGCCATTTGTTATACAGCCCCGATACTGTCTCCCCATTTTGTACATCTTCTCTTCCTTGTACTGTACCCGTATTTGTGGAATTACTCGCAGTATTTGTAACAGTAAAAAAACTTTCAATTGATTTTTGTGTATTGTCCATTACCGTTTCTCTAAACATTCGTGGTAATGCTGCAAAGGAGTCACTAGCCATAATTCCAAAACCACAAAAATTCTTGAACAGTTGTTATTGTACCACACAAAGGAAAAAACTCCGTTGCAACTTTGTAGAAAGTATTTAATCCAAAAGATGTAATAACATCCGATAACACAGGAAACACACTGCAATAGTCTTCTCTATCGCCACAATTGATAAGGGATCCCAAGCCTCAGCAATGCTCACCGTGAGCATTGCTGAGGCTTGGGATCCCTTATCAATTGTGGCCTTTGCTCTGCTCTTCTTCAAGTCATCCTTTCAGGTTGAATGGTATAAAATGATGTAAGGTCTACTGTGATTTGTTCATCTCTGATGAAGACTTGGATTCTATGTCGAAAACGTATTCTTTTGTGTTGCAGCGTTAAGGAAATAAAGTGCTTGTGCTTATCTAAGGAGTTTGGTTTTTGACCTTCATTTGGGCACTCGTGCAAGTCCTGTTTTTTGGTTTTAGGTTAATTTGAACACAAAAAGTAAAACTAGCTGGGGTTAAAATGACCCTCAAGGGCAGCTGGTCTAGTACTTACCTATGAACCTGTAGAGAGCTCTTTAAACTCACTGTAATGCCATTAAAGCATCTTTGCAGGGAAGTTTCACCTCCCATTATGCTAACATAGGATCTGTGCCCCCTCATACCCTGCTGTTTATATTTATATTCTAACATGGAGAGGAAATATAGAGGTAGAGAAATTATGCTGGTTGAAATTTACTTTAATGGAGCAGGACATGGTGGGGCTAGGGTAACAGGAAATACTTTAAAAACTTGGCATATGTACATTAGGAGATGAATGGGAAAGATGGATATGTTATTGACATATGCTACATTGTTTAGGATTTGCATCCTTTCCTATATTTCTGTATTCCTAAGAAGGTCTTGATTGCTCTGTCAGCCTTTTTCTCATTGTAGCCATGACATACTGCGTAAGGTTGTATGACGTAGCAGAATTTTGATACATTTTTATATTATATATCATTAAATATATTCCATAGATGCACTGAAACAATAACATGCAATTACCAGAAAACTGCTGAATACTGAAGTATTAGTTGTAAAACGCATGTTGAAGTGTAAAGTTGCTCTTTAACAGACATCATAATTGCTGTATTTGCTATGATCCCTGGTTATGATTTCTTATTAAAACATGGTAAACAAAAGGTATGGGTATCTCCCTTAATACTTGTATTATGTACATGACTCCATTGTGTATGACCTGCCTAGACCTGTGCCACAGGAGTTAAGATTGTTCGGTGTGTAACAATGCAACACTTCCCAGGCTGATAACCCCTCCTCGTCTTTCCCATAATGTCTTGCTTGCTCCTGCTTTTTTTGTTTTGGGCCTAACAAAGGCATTATCTCAGCAATAAGAAATTGGTATGAGTAAGATGAATGTTTTCTGCATCAGGAGCTGTGATTACAGATTCACCATCATGATAAATACCCATAAATTCTGTATTTGATAGCACAGGGCTCTGTCTGTAGGATCTGGTGGAAAAGAATCCTCAGCTAGGCCTTCTGGGTGGCTACCCTAGAGGAACATACCCTTGATCACCTTGGTCCCAAAGGCAGATCTTGACCTAGAGGCCTTGTCCAACTTGTAATGCTTTGCAGAGGTTTTAAAAGAAAACAAGTGGTCTCTGTACAAATTTCCAGAGAACCATTGAGGAAGGAAGCAGTGGATGTTCATAAGTGAAGAGATTAATGACCAGTGAGGCCTTTGCAAGCCTAGCCATGCAGCCCAAATAACCCCCCATGACTTATTGTGCTTTAGAGGGTATTTTAAGGGGATATATTTTAGCTAGGGCATGATTTAACTACTGCCTATGACCAAAAGCAAAGTTGGTGCCAGACACCAGGTAAATTTCTGGTATAGAGATAGTTCTTGCAGAATATGACTTAGGAGAGGGTTACAAAGTCTTTACTTACATGTAACAATAATTATTGGAACACCATTGTTTGGTAATCTTTTTTTACTCTTGCACTGATTTTGCAGATTAAACAAATCGTTAAACATCTTTTCTTATTGTGTCTGCCTTAATTCTAAGACCTAATACTTGAGCTGCATGTATCCATGTTGGAAAGCATCTAGCTTAATTGTAAAACCATAGTTCCTGGGCTGTCTGAGTGCATCCATATAATATTGTTACTGTAGGCATGAAGCAAGGGTTGGTACATAGACAAAGCCTCTCTTAAATGACAAGAATAGGAGGGTTAATAGAAAGAGCTTGTAAGTCAGAAATCTTTCAGCCAGAAGTGATACCCACCAAAAAAATGTTTTCTATGACAAAAACCTCACCTTTACTAGAGGCTCAAATGGAAGTAAAGTGAGTTTCTCTGACTTGAAATATTCCAAGGTGGAACTGGATCTTGCGTAGGGATTTGGGGAGCATACAAAATACCTTGCATATGTTAATGGAAGCCATGGAGTTATTGTCATGGACCACGTGCAAACTAGAAGTTGCCGCCAGATAAGCTTTGATGGAGGACAGGCTAAAGTCAGAATCATAACGTTTTTCAAAAATTAATCAACATAACAGGAACTAGAGCCTAAAAGCAGTACATGCAGTATGATAACTAGGCAATTGTTTGCAAAGAGGGGCATTAAGCAGAAGAAAAAATGGAAACTACCCTGTTGAGAAAACTCATAACCTGACAACTAAGGAAAGTGAAGCAGCCAAGCAATCAGTTTGAGACTGATATCGGGATAAACTCTTACAAAAATTGTAAGTCAAAAGATAACTATGGATGGGGAACCAAAGTAAAGTTGCCATTGGAAACTGTGAAACCATGAGGAAACTCACTTCTGTGTTGGCCATCAGAATCATATTTCCTTATGTTACTTTGCCTTGAGCAGGAACTTCATTTTTCAGAAGAGAGGGGCAGGAACTTCATTTTTCAGAAGAGGGGGGGGGGGCATTGAGGAAGTCATCAGGTCATGTTTCTATCAAGGCATACTTAACATTGTCATAGTGGGAACAAAATCAGAGAAAAAATGTTACATGAGACATGGGAACAAATGTGAAGAGATCACAGCCTAGATGATCCCACTTTTGAAAATGCTGCATTAGAGTATAGTGCCTGAGATAACCTGCTAGAGTTAGCTTCCACATAATTGTGGACTGAGGAGAAGAGAGTCTGATGTTTGAGATGTCCTTCAGTAGGTTTCCCCTGCTTGTTAATGTGCCAGGCTACTGCATCTACATGTCATCTTGAGGCAGATATGTCTGCAGGGCCTGTAAGGAGAGAACAACTGCCATCATTCCAGGGCAGTGATATGCAGCTGAGACCCTTGACTGGAACAGATGCCCTGAGATGTTAGGTTTATGCAGTAATTGCAGATGTTGCAGTTGCAGCTGAAGGGTGAAAGGCCTCCCCATTTAAATGTTAGTGGGACACATCCACCAACTGGATGCTTCTGTAAGGGGGGGGGACTGACTGGAGCCTCTATTGAGTCCTTTTCTTATAGGCATTGTGCTATTGATGTCCACTGCAAAACTTCCACGTGGTGGATGGCCTGAGTCACTATCACAACTTGAAGCAGTCATGCAGCTTAATGCCCACGTGCACTTAATGCCTTGAGGCATTAGTTGTTTTGGGGAAAATCTGAGCTAAAAGAGGCTGGCCCATTGAAAGCATGTCCAAAAGCCTACCTATTGATAAAGCTGAAGAAAAAAAGAGTGCATCCAGACACTCAAAAGAAGTAATTGTAGCACTTTATGTTTACCTGATCTTGGAAATTATTGAGTACTGTGCCATAGTTTGCTGGTTTTGAACAAGCCAACTGAAGTATCATGAAATAATTCATTGATTCCTAAGTTTCTAATACTATGATGGGAATGGACCCAGTTCCTAAGTCTAAGTACAATTAAAGTTCATGAAATTAGTATTGTTTCAATGTTTGATGTCAGCCAAAAGTGCTCTTTGCATCACCCACAATGTGCCCAGTAATAACTCCTCCTGCAATTCTTACGGAATTACATGTATTGGTAGCATATCTAAATATGATTGTAGATTCTGTTTTATAAGACCTGTTGCTCCAAAGGGTTGGAAAATGTGACCTATTCAGAAAAACTTTAGGTGCTTTTATTTTATTCTGTTTCCATTGTTTCTTAGTGTTGACTTGTGCTTAGATGCACAGGTCTGTACAGCAGTGTCTGATCTGGATGTGTTAGAAGGCCTCTGCTTCAACAATAAATATCAGTAACAGAAGAAAAGTGACAAAAGTATTATGCAAAGGCCTAGATAGGGTGGGATGAAGAGAGTAGCTGCCCTGGGTGCAAAGTGTTAGGGGGTGTGATCGCGATCATCAAATAATGATAGGTCTTACTGGTATTACTGGCATTCAGAACTAAGCATTTTTGGTCAGAAATGAAGAGTTGTATTGCTTTGTATATGGAATAAACTGTAGCATCTATAAAATGTGCCAAGTACAGAAGATTTATTTATTTTAATGTTTTGCTCCTCAAGTCACAGGAATAGCAGATTGCAAACAGATTTTTAATTAATTTATTTATTTATTTTACTCATCAAGTCTGAATTGAGGAGTGTACATGGGGAAGAATGGATCTCGCTAATGGAGGAGCACCATATCAGGAAGTGAGGAGCAAACGTGTTTTTTCTTTTCTTTCTTTTTTTTTTTTTTTGCTCAGCACCCTAAAGTTTAAGAGGAGGGAGCTAGACAAGGGAATAGCATCAGCTTCACTCTTTTTAATTTCTCCAAATCTTTTGGTTTTCTAATACTATGATGGGAATGAACCCCGTTCCTAAGTCTAAGTACAATTAAAGTCATGAAATTAGTATTGTTTCAATCCTTGATGTCAGCCAAAAGTGCTCTTCACAGAACGCACAATGTGCCCAGTAATAACTCCTTCTGCAATTCTTACAGAGTTACATGTACTGGTAGCATATCTAAATATGATTGTAAATTCTTTTTTATAAGACCCGCTGCTCCTACTACTATTAGAACTGTCTGGGTACCTTTCTTCCACATAGTTCTCATTTCTGCCTGCAAATCCTGATATTTTATGACTTTGTATTTCTCTGTACGCAAGACACTGTAGTCACTGAGTTTGGCAATTTCAGTGATCAATGCTGCTTTTGTCTTCTTTTCTTGGATCGCTATATCTGTTTTTTTAGCATCTGTCTTTTGAGCTGTTAGTAATTGATGATCCTGTGTGATGTAGACTTCTTCATTTTCTATGATGCTTTGTGGCTGATGTTTCCACTGCTTTTCAGCAACTTCAGTACCATAATGTTTGCATAATCCCCAGTGCAACAGTCTTGCCACATTATTATGCCTTTCAGTGTACAGTCCTTCTGCCATTAGGATGTTGCAACCAGCAACGTGATGTGAAACTGTTTCCAATTTGGTTTTACATAACCTACATTTGCCTGTTTCTCTCACATGTTCAATAGACTTTTTAAACCGATGTGTATGCAGCCCACTATGTTGGGCCACCAATATTAACCTTTCATCGCTTGGTTTGAATTCGTCTTTCCTTAACCATTCCTGTGTTCGTTCCTTATCAACATGAGGTTCGTCCAGACGTTTTCTATAGTTGCAACTATATTTATGCATTTTCCACATTTCTTGCCTTCTCATCTGATCCTTCACCTTGTATTCTTTCTTTTGTTTTTTGCAACATTCAGTTGCTGCCTGATTTTTATCTACTTCTAGTTTGATTTCCATTCCTGCTTGACTCCAATATGCTTCTGCTAGATTAAGCAGAGAAGTCATCTTAGATTTATTCTACTCATGTTTCAAAACTTTCATTACATTTGGGTCTCTCAGCTTCCATAATAGCTTGCATAATGTTCCCCTAAAATCAGACATGTTACTCATCTTCCAGGATTATGAAGTAAGCTTTCCCATAAAATCAGAAGAAGTCATTTATTAACTTCCTTGAAAAAGAAGCATATGATGTATATAAAGTACAAAATATGAAAACTGGATCAAGTTTGGTAATCAGAACTAGTGATGTAAAAAAAATGGTGATACAAATAAATATATGAAACTGAATGAACAAAATAGTATTATCGGACAAGTCCTTTAAAAACAAACTAGAGTTTAACAAATAGTTTCTTACTGGCAAAGGTCTGTAATGTCTGATTATGCATTAATGATATCTACAATCTATCATAAATACGGGTGCCCAAATTAACAAAAAAAAAAAAAAAACTAAAAAACTGCCATCAAAAGTTGTCTTCACATGTATTGATCATAAGTTCTCACCCATGTAGCGTTTTAAGCAAGAAGTGGAAGAGTGGATCAAATACTTGTCATTATTGTGTTATACCAACAGAATATCCATATTATTAGATATTGGTTGTTGTCCTCAAAAAAGGAGGAATTTAAAATACTTATTTGATTGTTTTGCAGGTCAATTTAGTCTCTTTGTAATCCATTGGATCGGTGTTCGTGTAAGGGACCTTGCTCAGTGCTATGCTTTATCAGTGAGTACATGATTGTTATTATTTTGGAAGGAGTTGTTTAAGACCTTACTGCACACAGGGGTGTCGCCTGAACTTTTCTGTTTTGTACTGCTGATGACGTTATTGTGCCCCACTGAAGCACCCACCTAAAACTTACAAAAGAGTATATATATCGCTCCAAATGTTGCCCTCTACAGACTTAAGAGATGTACACCATAATTTTAGTTGTACTACCTCCAATCATATTAAAAAAAAAAAAAAAACAGGAAGTCTTCATATCTCTAAACCCACAGTATGCAGATTTGTCTTACAGACTGTACTTTAGACATTTATGTATCTGCAGCTAGATCTTTGTTGCAGACTTGACTTTAGATGGCCAGATGTCCTGGACTATCTGTTGCTGACTTGAACAGTCCTAAATATTCTGAACTCAGTGAGGCATAATGTTTCTGAGTAGATCATCAAGAAAAAAAACCCTAAATACAGATTATATGGTGCTAAATGAAGCTTCCGCTAAATTTTACTGGAGGTGTGAGACTAATGTCAAGCTTTGAGATTTTTTTTGTGTCTTGTGACCTACATACTGTATGTATATATACTTGTTCATAGGTCAGTACTAGACTAAATGCATTTGTGGCCCATTTTAAGCCTAGCCAATTATCCCATTTGAGAATAAAATCATGCACGTTGAGTTTGTAAGGCAAATACCTTAACCATTGTGCCAACCCCCGACCCCAATACTTTCTTTTATTACCATAATTTCACATGATTTCATTGTAAATGTGCATTTTTGGGTCATGGCTGAAAATGGCCTTCTGACCATCCCACCTACTAGGTTAACAAAGTAAGTAAATAAATAATTGGTGTCTGCAAGTGACATTGCATTTGAAGTCGCATACTTCAGGTTACTGGATATCTTCACTAGGACATTTCTTTTTCTCTTCACAACAGTGTTGCTTGATTTTTATTTCTTGAACGTTAAAGCACTATCCTGCACTTATAATGGGGGTGTACTGATTCATCACTGAGACGTCTTTCATTTCTTCATTATGCACAACACTGGCCTTCAACCTGACTAACGTAATCTTTTTTTTGGAGAAAACCAAAGCAGCTCATCTTTCTTCTGTAAATGGTATTAACCTTGGACTCCACATTACACCCAGCAGAGCTCTTATCAGAGCTTACCACTCCAGAGCAGAGGGGTGCTCTGTCGCAACACCTTCATCTTGTTGAAACTACTTGGCTTTTTCTGCTGTCTGAGCTCAAAGTTGATACAATAATGTATCATCTTCAAAAGTGTCTGAAGTGTGATGTCACTTTGTAAAACAGCATAGGCCAAGAAAGCCTTTATCTGCACAACTTTTTTCCCTTCATTACTGTTAAGTGTGATAGCTACAGAGGGATGCAGTAGCATCTTCAGTTTTAGATTGACCTCCTAAACTACCCTGCTGTTCAATATCTAGTCTAGATGCAGGGGTCATATTAATTGAGTCTAGCACAAAGGTTTCCCAGGATGAAATAAAACTCCATGCTTAAGTTAATATAAAACATTCTAAAATGGGAGAGTTGTACTGCAAAGTGAAATTAGCATTACTGACAGAAAAAAACATAACTAGTTACCTTGTCTGCAGTAACCTCATGTAAATGCAGTTACCGGTTCCTTTTTCAGTTTGTGTAATGTATGTTGTCTGTAACGGTTCATTGATTGAACACTTGAAACTGGAACAAACGATCAGTTTATAATAACACTCGTGTCATAGCTTGGTCTCTGGTGTGACTGAGACCATTTCTCTGATCTGCCCAAGAGAGGTTTTGAGCTAGTTATTCCACTTTGGTTTACACTATAATGGCAAAGGCCAGTTTCAAGAGAAGGAGATATATATTACAAGCTGTTTTTCTGTGTTCCCTAGTTTTATACACTCATGTATACAAAGTTTACTGACTGCAACCTCTGTTAAGGATTATACTTTACCTTTCATATAGAATAAATGAGAAAGGAAAGTGAACTAGGTATTTCACAAGTATAACACTCCCATCACAGCAAGATAATATAAATTGTCAAACTGTTTTGGTTTTGAGAACTTCATAAGTATAAGGAGAAGCAGACCTTATTACTGCAAAAATGTTAAGTTCTGTGATAAAGTGTCTGCATCACGTAATCCCCAGAAGATTGTCATAACTGTAGTCACATTTCTTCCACCCACATCTTTAACTTGTGCTCCAGGGTTAAACACTTAAATCACTGTGGAGTGGGTGCAGTACAGGTGGGTGGTAGCATGCTGCAATTTAGTAAGCTGGAACAGTTATTGTACAGTAGTTCTGCCTTAGTGCTAATGCAGTATAAAACAGACGTCGTATACATTGTTAACCTTCACACCTGATTCTCTTGCCCTATACTCTGTGCTGTATTGTCCTAAAACTTGCATGTATGAGCCACATCTGTGCTAAATTCATGTATCTCAGGGGGAAGTTTATATATGCATGGAAATAATGTCTTGGATGTCTTAATTTGTAGATGACATGTTGCGGTACTTTCTCATTTGCTTGTCTGTTAGTTTAATCTAGTTTACTTGGTAGTTGTGTAGTACTTGTGAATGGTTTGCATTTTTTCTGCCCTGCAGTGCATTGTTCCGTATGAGAGCAGCATCTCAGAACATTTTTGCCATAATTATATTTGTTTGCATCTGCACAGTACATCTGAGATTTTAAAGTTGTCCCATACATTATTGCAACAATGCAGTGGTCAGTGTCCCTGGTGACAGATGACCTTTATATATAGCACAAAACAGAATTTTAAAATATCTGTATATAACAGAAGTTTGGCTACCTTCACCCCAGTTAGGTGGCTGCTTATCAGAACTGCAAAACCCATAATTAACAGTGTTGCAACTTTGAAAATTAGTGTAACATCAAGTGAAGGACACTGATGTTCAAAATTCACTGGGATGCCATTAAAGCTTTTTTGCAAGGGTGCTTTACCCTGGTTGCAACCCATGCTCCCTGTGATTCCATTTTTTTAACCCTTACTGTACCTCAGTGTATGAGGAATACTGCAAGGTCCAACAACCAGGGACTTGTTATATATTTCCAATAGTCATACCTTCAGTCCCACCATTCCAAGGATTTGCCTCAAAACTCGGCATTAATTCAACAGAGGTACCTGCTTATGTACATGCAACAAGAGAAATGTGCTTCCCTCAACTAGCACTCTGTAGTTATTCCCTTTCAATGTTCTGCCTGCCTGCACCAAAGTGCCAACGGTAATATCTGCTCTGTGGCTGGTGCACACCAGTTGTTATGATACTGAGAATATAAATACTGCAGGCATTTTGTTGCATTGCATTTCATATTTTTACTTTCATTTATTCAGTATTTGCATGCTTCACATTAATTATTTGTACCTTATATACACAAACTGCTGTTTAACATTTTCGTAATTTTAACAGATGAGATAAAACAGCTGTTCAGCCATATTCTATTCCTTAAAATAAACAATGTGAGTATTTGGTATTGTAGTTGTTGTTGTCTTTTGGCTTTTCCCGGTTAGGGGTCGCCACAGCGGAACTCCTGTCCGCTAATGATAGGCAGTAGATTTTCATGGTGCCAAGTTGCCAGCTCGACGCCCAACCTTCAATGAAGGCACTCCCATTCACGCATGTCTTTCAGAACGCAACTCGACCCACAGGGAGGACATGCAGACTCCACACAGAAGGCACTCCCTGCACACTAGCTGAGAATCGAATGGGAGAACCTCTTGCTGTGAGTCTTGTAGTAAGATACATTAATAGATTTATACTCTTATCTCAACTTTAAATAAAAATGAATCGGCCAAAACAGTAGCTGTGCCATCTATTTATGCTATTTATATTGTGCCATTATATTCAGTTATTTAAAGTTTAACATTTCTTTTCCTCATCAAATCACGAACATATTTTTATTGTATTTCTCTAATAAAATGTTCAAGTAGGGCCAAAATTATAATTAACTGCAGATAATTTCTTATTCAAATAGTTTCTATTTCCTGTTCCTATATAAAACTGGGTGTATTCAGGACTTTGGAGAATTGAGAAACTATCACCTTCATCCATGTTATAACAGTTGCCTTCCTGACTATGACTAGAAGCAAAAAATGAAGTAGTAGCTGATCTTTCTTGACACACATGGGAGTTAGAGCATTAAGTAATACCACTTGTCTTGTTATTTTAAACTCATCTGTCTACACAGCTTGAGCAAAGAAATGGCATCTCTCACAAAATGTATATACCAATTTACAGTCGCACAGTATATGATACAGTTTAATCATCTTATTATATTCCCACTGGTCTGTCATTCTCATCACTTTCACAGTTTCATGTGAAGCATAACAAGCTGCAATGTAGAAATATTCACATAAAAATAAAAGATTACGAAGATGTTAGTAGGTCTCAACATGAGTCTTATTTGTTTCAGAAAACCTGGGATAATTATTTTGGGTCAGGTGTTTTCCATAATATTCTGGTATGAATGATTTTTGGACCAATACAGTGTTAGAAAATTCTGACAGATATTATTTTTTTTAGCTGTTTTTTTCTCCCCATGCGTCATTCTGTGGCATTCTGCCCCTGTGTCCCCATCAATCATCAGGTCTACCAGTTTTACTTTAACTCACCTTGCCTATCCTGATTAAGCTAGGGCAATTGAGGAACCTATGGACATATGGGGGCGGGTCATAATCTCAACTCTCAATTTTTTTTTTTTTTTTTGATTTTTGATTTACCTGTCAACCCCTCCTCTGCACAGTTGCATCCGTGGCATGCAATGACTGCATGCTCTGGGGACTCACAGTTTTCACAGCAGCCCAACCATGCCCCCTTTCCCCTCCTTTCCCTCTTTGAAATTATTGCCCTTTCATGTATCTCTTGTTCTTTGGATGGTGGATGCCTCCCACTGAATCCTCTCCACATAGTGTTCTCTATTTCTCCTTTGAGGAGGATTCCACACATCCCTCCCACAACCCCTTTTATCCCACTTGCAACTCACCATCATCCTCATGTTCTTAAATGGGCTCTATAATTTAACTATTTTAGGTTAACATAATAATATTTTATATATGTTAAAAATGTAGTGCATTTTAGTTTGAATGTATGTATTCTGTAGTGCTTTATTGTAGTGTTGCTATAAATGGATGTATAACTGGGATCCAATGTAAAATTATAAATTACAAAATTTTCTCCATTTAAAACAAACTGTAACACCAAATTTTCCTCTCTGTCATAACTTACATTTTCTGTCTGTTCTCTCTTTAAAAAAACTGAATATATTATAAAGTAAAGGAAATGGAATATTGATAGAAAAAAAAAAAAATAAATATATATATATATAAAAAAAATATATATATATATATAAAAAAAAAATTTTTCTTTGAAGTAGTAAAATTTTGTAAAGCAAAGTAGAAACAAGTACATTAAAAAGAAAAGGTAAAAACAAAACAACTTAAAGAAAAATAAAAACAAAACAACTAATATAATAATAATGCTCAGAAAATAAAATAATAAATTATTAAATTATTAAAACAAATAAAAGAACTTTTATTTTGTCAATAAGTTGTTAAGTGAATTCTTTGTCATTTAAGGCAATTTCTTCCATAATAATCAGAACAGTTACAAACCAATTAAATTATCAATTTATGCTGGTAAATTATTAAATAATTTGTTTGCAATAATTTATTAAAAACAATTAAAAATAATTATAAACACATAAAAATTAAAAAATATAATGCAAAAATATAAAATGATACATTTTTATTACTCAAATAATAAAAAAAATATTAATTCTGAAGGCTCTGAAAAAAATAATAGGTAGTAAGTAACTTGGAACATTTAACCATATTTAACTCTACTTTGCACTTATGTATCATTATAAATTTGAGTTATTCTTATTCTTAATCAGAACCTATACAGTTTCTTTTATTATTTAGAGTTAGTTATTTTCAGATTTAATGTCTACTTTATACATTTTTGTTATTGAATCTTGTAAATGTTGTGAAGTTGATTTTGTTGTGTATTTTCTTTTCCGGGTTAATGTCAGTCTTTGTCATGATTGTGTTTGACGAAGCAGGAATATCATACATCTAACTATTAAACTGTAAGTTTCAGAATGGAAGCTATAACATGTAATTCAACATCTGGCAGTCTAACAGCACCATTATCCCTCCACTCTAGTATGGAATTTTAATCTTATCCTAGACCATCCAGGATACAAAGAAAAGAATATCAATGTTTATTCAATTCCTTAATGTGTTTTTTACTTAGTAGCAAAGGAATAGTTTGAATTACTCATAACGCCTTGTGTAATAATATCGTATTGATTAAATATACTCTAGCCTCAATGGTTGACAACCTAAGGTATTGAATGTCACTGTAATTAATTTAATAGTATATAGATTACTTGATAATTATTCTCAAGTACGTCTGATTTTACTTCTCCGGTTATATTTGTACATCTCTTACAAAGAAGAATCTAAATTCTTATTGAATAAAGTGGAATTTGTTTTAGTTTTATTACATTAGAGGTTAGACATATTTTTTTTAATTTTAAAGATAGATCTAAAAGATTTGCGGAAGATTTAAGGTTAGTTAAGGTGAATGATGCATCGTATACCAATGGTAATATTTTAGAACAATAGTTATACTTTATTTATTTATTTTATTTTATCTGCCTTATGACAAGTACCAATGATTTAACTGCTAAAGGAAATAAAAAGAGGCGAGAGAGGGAGGCAGGGGTCAAAACTGTTTTGTTCTTTTCTTTGTATTTATTCCTTGAGATAGGTATACTCCAATGTGTATATTTATTTATTTATTTGCAGTTGGTTTACCAGGATAGTCCATTGGGCCAAGATGAACCCATTTTCAATGGAGTCCTGGGGAGAAAAGCTCCAGACAAAATAATGTTACATTAGATTATTAGAGATGATTATACATTGTAACAATTCAAGCAGGAATACATATTAAAACAAACAATACAAATGCATTATACATTGTAACAATTCAAGCAGGAAATCCATATTATAAACAAATATTACAAAGAAGTAGACAATTTATGAAACTTGTATCAAATACACATTATAAGGGGTGTACAAAGTTAAAATGAGAATTCGGTACAAGTTAAGAAATTAGTATATTATTAGTATATTAATTTAGTTATTTTGTAACATACCTCATTTTATAAAAGAATCTGTGAAGCCATATATTTCTAAGAAACAGTTATTGCCATTGTAATAATTTCAAGGCCTTTTCTACATCCAGACTAACAAGAATATTGGTTGAGTCTTTTAATAGTATCCTGTATTTGCCTTTTGTTATAAAACCAGTTTGATGTCATCTAGTAAAACTAGCCAAATTAATTGTAGTCTGTTTGTTGATATTGATATGCATTTGGTATTAATATTGTATAGTCTATGTTTAGCAATGTTATTGGTCTATATGTAGAAATTTGGTTACAGTTTTAAACTTGTTTCAATACAGTTGTCATCACAGATCTCCAAGAAGGAGGGCTCGCATCTTGTGTTCATACATTGATAATTTTAGCAGTTGAGTAATATTATGTGGGAATAATTAATAAATCTGAAGATTATTTTCTCATTTGTTCCTGGGACTTTATTTTCTTTCAGTCTTCTTATCCTTTCGATAGCTTTTCATGTTGACGTAAGATATATATTTTTTCCTCATTTGTTTACCTCTCTACATTTTTTGCTAATAAAGACCATAGCGCCTTGTGTGTGGAGTCTGCATGTCCTCCCCGCAGTCGAGTAGCATTCGAAAGACATGTGTGAATGGGCGTGCCTTTGTTGAAGGTTGGGCATCGAGCTGGCATCTCGGCACCTTAAAAATCTACTGCCTATCATTAGCGGACCAGAGTTCCTGCTTTAGCGAGCCCTAACTGGGAAAAGCTGAAAGAAAAACAACTGAGCTTATGTCTGATATTATATTTATTGTTCTCATCCTCATAATACTTTTTAAAAGCTAGTAGTTTACCAAAGACTTTTAATATCCGTAACTAGCTTCCTGTAATATGGCTACTGTATATTTTTATCTGATTTGTATATAACAAAATTTTAACATCAATAACCTAACGTAATAGAATATTGCAGTTTTGCTTTTTTAACCCTAATTTTACTTATATCTAAACACCAGTTGATATTTTTTTTTATTTTCAGGCTTAACCTACATCTAAAATATGAATTTTACTATTTGTACTTTTGATTTACCAGCCTTTACTTCTTAGTATAACCGTTTCAATATCACATTATTTTGATTTATTGCTATACCCGTCTGTAAATGTGCCAAACAGTTATGATTTCAATGGATCCCAAACCAAACTTTCATTAACCTTGATATTATCATTAACAAAAATATTTCCAATTCATTTATCCATTTGTTGAATTTTCTCATCTTAATCAAAAAAGAATGGATTCTATTAATTATAGCTTAATATTATATTTAAGTGTAAAGTAAATGAAAGGCAATAAAAAAAATCTGTCAGTCTGTATTTGTGTGTCAAACCATAAGAGTAATGTATAAAAGATAAAGAGTCAGGGTCCATAAATCATTTTGGTATCTTAAATTCATCAAAGTTAATCCAAACTAACCAAAGCTACACAATTCTTAAATACAAATCTGGATAAATCTCTTTCCTGTAAATGAGATAATTGCAAAAACAGTGTCAGCTATATTCATATGAAGATATATCACTAATATTCATGTTTTATAGTTAACATTTAACAAAATTAATATTTAGATATATCATCTTAAGGGTTGTCGTTATATTTTAATGTGAGTTTTGTAATAGCATTGAATCCTGTATGATATATAGCAGATATTAACGTCATCAAGGACTGAGTTAGAATGTATTTTAAAACAATGTAAAATTATCCCTGGAATTGAGCAACACTTATGACCAGCCCTCCTTTGATTACTGTGCTTGCACAATGTGTCTCATTGCTCATTAAGAATCAATACAGCTAGATCGGTGTGTGCAGTGAGCATCAGCTCATTAAATATCCTGCCCACAGCCATAACAAGGATTGTGGGAGGAGCATGTAGAAGTATGGTGTGGTTGCAGGGAAGTATGAGCAGCAGTTATGCATTTTCATCAATCACAATTACTGAGAGTACTCAGTTCAACCCCACAAGCACATCTGTAGCAAGAGAAAGAAGGTGTGTGGTAGCCTTACTGGATCATGAGCCATATGTGCTGATTTATGAAAAGAAGGTAACTTGTGGAAGGTAGTAAGGGAATTAAGATCAAGCTAGGAAGGTAGAGCAGGTAGAAGTGCCACACAAACATATAACATAGAACAGGGAAGAGAGGTGGTGATACTGGCAGTGATGTGGAAGACAATTGAGAATGGAGCATTAGATGAAAACACAGAAAAAAATATGAACTAAAGATAAAATGTAAAGCAACACATAAAGGGTGGGCGAGAGAGAAGTACCAATAAGTACTGATGAAATGCAAGTACATCAGCAGAGCCTGCTCACTTTACCTGTACTGTAATGTAAATATCAGGAAGTTAGCAACCTGCTGTAACAATGTTATGCTTAAATGCAGTCCTTATGGCACACAACAGTCCTTACTTGCAGTATGAAATGTACTTCATTTACAGGCTGAGCTGTAATAGCAATGAGACATAAAGGCTTCAGGGAAATACACAACAGTTGTTTGTTATGCACTCGTAAAATGAAAGAATAAAAGAGACAAAACACACTGGGGGGATTTGAACGCACAATCTCCAACACTTGTGCAAAGCACTTAATTTACAGGCTAAGCATAAGCAGCAATGAGAGGAAAAGCTTCAGTGAAACACCCAGGCAGTTGTTGTTTGCACACTTGCCAAATGAAAGAATAAAAGATACAAAAAACATACAAGCCTAAAGGGGCTTCAACCCATAGTCTCCCTCGCTTACTGTGCAAAAGCATTTAATTTACAGTGTACAAAAGCAGCGAAACAAAACATGTCTGGGAAACACACAACAGCTGTAGGTTTCATACTTGCTGAATGAAAGAATACAAGAGACAGTAATGACTCAACAAACACTACCTTTGGAGTCTAATCTATCATCCATAGACATAGTTGGGGTTGTGATTCATTGCAAGGGGAACTACTCAAGTCCTGGCACTTGAACACCATCTAGCATGTGCTTGCTGCCATCCAGTGATGCTAAGCTGATGTGGGTGGCTAGTGCTTGCTGAGGCCAAACTAAGTACAGCATGATAGTGGTTGCATTTAGTAGTTGCTCTGCAATGAACAGTGTCAGTTCTCAGTTGTACATGGGCATCCATGGTGCTGTTTGTGGCCCACCACCCACAATGCATTCACAAAAATATGTGATTTGGAAACCCTAGATGGGCATTTGTGAGGTGTATTTATCTATTGTTTGACCCGATTAAAGGGTAAAAATGGGAGTATAGGAAAGAAATGAAAAGAGGAAGTAAGCAACAGCTCAGATAACAGAGAAACAATATTATTATGGTGTGAAACGTGTTATATCCTCATGTATGCTGTTAAGTAGTAAGGCACTACAATGATTCCATTTGCAGACGATTATGTTTGGAATTATAGATTTCCCTGGAAGAATGACCAAGATTGCACTTGTACACTTTTGCCACGGTGACCCAAGTGTGTACCCAGCATTGAGGAAGTTTTAGAATGCTGGTTAGCAGGCTTGTTCATCACACAAGTTGACCAAATCAGAAACAATATTGAGTTTCATCACATTACAGAAGAAACTGTAGAGTGCAGATTCTAGCCAGGATCGCTGTATATCCAGTGCAGCTCTTGGTGGATCAACTCCATTTCTCATCTATGCAAATATCATTTATGCAAATAATGATAACTGTGCCCTGCTTTTTGTATAGTGTTACTTATGTTGCCCATGTTTGATATGCAATGTGGACAGCATGTACATGGATATGCACAGCCTGGTGTTGGATTTGCATACAGCATTTTTACTGTAGTGTGTCTGCTTTGCATTTGTCTACCATGTTTGGAAGTTGCATGCTAACCGCTGCCTCTGTGCCAGTGTCACAACATACAGAGCCTGCCTCCATCTGGTATGAATGTCCCCTGCAAATGGCTCCCCCACTGACTCCTTGAGCAGCCCAGAATCCACTGCCTGGGGTGCTGGGGACTGCTGTCTCTGCATGTGAACACACTGCTGTTACTGCTTCCTGTGCATATTGTATAAAAATGCACTGACACTATTTTGCATATGTATATATTTCATGTCTATAGTTTATATATATATATATATATATAACACTTCTTAATATAAAAGAACGATGAAGGAGCCAGTAGCTAAGCTTTCGTCCTTTAATAGTATCAAGAACTTTATATAATATAATATATATATATATATATATATATATATATATATATATATATATGTATGGGTTCCCTTCAGAATTTCGAATTCCTAAAACCTTGAATTCCATATGGTCGAGACCATATGATTAAAGTTTTAGAACTTCGAAATTCTGAATGGAGATCTGCATACAGCGCGGAAAGGGAGATTTCCCTTTTCCTCGCTGTAGTGCGATCTTGGAGTTGATATATTTAAGTAGCGGGGGTGTAGGGGGGCACAGAGGGGCTTGCCTCCCTGCATAAATGTTGAGAAAGTTGTTTTTTATTTTTTGGGGGGATTTATTTTGGAATGTCTAAATTCTGAAACTTCGATCATATGGTCTCAACCATATGAAATTCAAAGTTTTGGTAATTTGACATTCAGAAGTGAATCCATGTATACATATATATTATAGATAGGCATATATATATATATATATATATATATATATATATATATATATATATATATATATTTATGCATTTTAAATTTTTTGCCCCAGGTCAGTACTACACACAAGTACTGGCATTAAGCGTCTCTTGCAGATACCTATTTATTACTGTGATGACAGCCTTTAACATTACTCAGCAGTTCTCTTAATCGAAACAAAATCATCTGGCCAAGATCAAATGTACTGCAGGCACAACACAGTTATGCAGGCTTTATACATTTTAGTATCACTCTGCCATCTTGTTTTCCCTCATTAGCATACACATGGGAGACTTATTTTAATAATATTCCTCATTACTTTGTCATTGTAAGTCCATTAGCATAACGTTGTAGAACCTGTGTTTCTGAATCAAAGAAGTACCCTGAATGTGGCTGCTATACACACACACTTGCCTACCACAATGCAGCAACTTTTCAAAAACCCAGCCTGTATATAATATCTAACTTAATCTACAACTTCTAGAACTAGTACTAATAAAACTAACCTAAGTCCTGTATGGAATCCTGTGATTCTCAGTTCAGTAAACAAATCCCAGTTGAAGTAAATCTTCCATTTTGTTTCTGTAGCACAAAAAATAAAATATTTGCGTTCAAGATGCTGTATTAGAAGTAAAGAGTGACTGGATTAATTTAATATAAATATAACCTCTGTTTTGTTATAGAAAATAGTGTGTTGAGGGTGGTATGGAAACTCAAATCATGAAACTATATATTTTTGAATATATACTCAGTCACTCATCTTTTTTTGTGCTGCTTAAAATTCAGCTTCTTTTTATCAGATATTTCTGTATTCTTTATTAAATCCATGTCACTTCTATTTATCATTTTTTTTACTTTTAAATAAATATATATCACAATCAAGGTGACATTGCCACCACTTTCATGTAAAAAAGTGTAATTATGCCAATAAAGGGAAGTACAGATTTGTTTCCTTATTGCAGAGACGGTATACATAGTTTCGCATGAATGTCAACTTTTTTCCTCTGAACAAGTAAGCCATATGATGAAAAGATATAGAAAAATATATATGCTACAATTATTTCAGAAATGCGTCTTTATACATATAATTAAAAATAAATGCATATATTCAATATAATTACTTTTCCATCACTTTACATAGCACTCAAAACAATCCTTTTAAACTTCTCTACTGCTATAACAGAAATGATACATATTTTATTATTTTTTTTTTATTATACCATTCATTTTTTTCTCTTTTTTCCATCTTTTTACTTCCTTCCATGTCCTGACTTCTTTTTCTTTTCTATAATTTAAGTAAATAATTTAAATTTCAAAATGTTGTCACAACTTTAGTTAATCCAGGCTACAAGTTATAAAATATTATATTGTTAGAGCAACAGAATTCTTAGTAAGAAATAATAAAGTCTATACACTATTAAATCTTAAATATATAGTTACTAGCAGCATATGATTGAATAATAAAATAGTTGTCATCCATTCAATTTTCTGTTACTCTAATTTGTTTTGAATTGGTTTAGTTCTCAGCTGGGGTTCCTTTTGTGTGGTATTTCTTCCCTGTGGGTTTGATTGAATTTTCTCTAGGTGCTCTGGATTTTTTTCTCCCTGTATTTGCACGAGCTTTCTGTGTGCTCTGATTTTCTTCCCTCTTTATGTTTACATGGGTTTCCCTTGTTGTTCTGGTTTTCTTCCCTCTTTATGTTTACATGGGTTTCCCTTGTTGCTCTGGTTTTCTTCCCCCTTTATGTTTACATGGGTTTCCCTTGTTGTTCTGATTTTCTTCCCTCTTTATGTTTACATGGTTTCCCTTGTTGTTCTGATTTTCTTCCCTTTTTATGTTTACATGGGTTTCCCTTGTTGTTCTGGTTTTCTTCCCTCTTTATGTTTACATGGGTTTACCTTGTTGTTCTGGTTTTCTTTCCTCTTTATGTTTACATGGGTTTCCCTTGTTGTTATGGTTTTCTTCCCTCTTTATGTTTACATGGGTTTTCCTTGTTGTTTTGGTTTTCTTCCCTCTTTATGTTTACATGGGTTTCCCTTGTTCTGGTTTTCTTCATTCTTTATGTTTACATGGGTTTTCCTTGTTGTTCTGGTTTTCTTCCCTCTTTATGTTTACATGGGTTTCCCTTGTTGTTCTGGTTTTCTTCCATCTTTATGTTTACATGGGTTTCCCTTGTTCTGGTTTTCTTCCC
Organism: Protopterus annectens; assembly: GCF_019279795.1. NCBI lineage: Eukaryota > Metazoa > Chordata > Ceratodontiformes > Protopteridae > Protopterus > Protopterus annectens. The sequence goes on from NC_056745.1 coordinate 238,001,384, forward strand.
TCTTTATGTTTACATGGGTTTCCCTTGTTGTTCTGGTTTTCTTCCCACTTTATGTTTACATGGGTTTCCCTTGTTGTTCTGGTTTTCTTCCCTCTTTATGTTTACATGGGTTTTCCCTTGTTGTTCTGGTTTTCTTCCCTCCCCGTGTTTGCGTGGGTTTTCTCTGGGTGCTTTGGTTTTCTTCCCTCCCTCTGTTTGGATGGGCTTTCCCTTGTTGTCCTGGTTTTCTTCCCTCCCTGTTTTTGCATGGGTTATCTTCCTTCCCTTGTGTTTGCATGAGTTTTCTCTGGTTGTCCTCCCTCCCTTTGTTTGCGTGGGTTTTCTCTAGGTGCTTTGGTTTTCTTACCTCCCTGTGTTTACGTGGGTTTTCTTTGGGTGGTCTGGTTTTCTTCCCTTCATGAGTTTGCATGGGTTCTCCCATGTTGCTTGGCTTTTCTTCCCTCCCTGTGTTTGCATGGGTTTTCTCTGAGTGCTCTGGTTTTCTTCCCTCTTTGTGTTTACATGGGTTTTCCCTTGTATTTCTGTTTTTCTTCCCTCCCTGTGTTTGCATGGCTTTTCTTTGGGAGCTCTGGTTTTCTTCCCTCCCTGTGTTTGCATGGGTTTTCTCTGGGTGCTTTGGTTTTCTTCCCTCCCTCTATTTACTTTAGTTTTCTCTGGGTGCTTTGGTTTTCTTCCCTCCCTCTGTTTGCTTTAGTTTTCTCTGGGTGCTTTGGTTTTCTTCCCTCCCTCTGTTTGGATGGGCTTTCCCTTGTTGTCTTGGTTTTCTTCCCTCCCCGTTTTTGCATGGGTTATCTTCCTTCCCTTGTGTTTGCATGAGTTTTCTCTGGGTGTTCTGGTTGTCCTCCCTCCCTTTGTTTGCATGGGTTTTCTCTAGGTGCTTTGGTTTTCTTACCTCCCTGTGTTTACGTGGATTTTCTGTGGGTGGTCTGGTTTTCTTCCCTTCATGAGTTTGCATGGGTTTTCCCATGTTGCTTGACTTTTCTTCCCTCCCTGTGTTTGCATGGGTTTTCTCTGAGTGCTCTGGTTTTCTTCTCTCTTTGTGTTTACATGGGTTTTCCCTTGTATTTCTGTTTTTCTTCCCTCCCTGCGTTTGCATGAGTTTTCTTTGGGTGCTCTGGTTTTCTTCCCTCCCTGTGTTTGCATGGCTTTTCTTTGGGAGCTCTGGTTTTCTTCCCTCCCTGTGTTTGCATGGGTTTTCTCTGGGTGCTTTGGTTTTCTTCCATCCCTCTGTTTGCTTAAGGTTTCTCTAAGTGCTTTGGTTTTCTTCCCTCCCTGTGTTTGCATGGGTTTTCTCTGGGTGCTTTGGTTTTCTTCCCTCCCTCTGTTTGCATGGGTTTTCCCTTGTTCAGGTTTTCTTCCCTCCCTGTGTTTGCATGGGCTTTTTCTGGGTGCTATGGCTTCTTCACACACTATAAAGTAATGCAGGAGATGGAGTCACAATCTCTGTGTTTGAATGCATTTATGTGTGATGTGGAAGAAAGTCCTAATGACTGCTACTGTTTTCCACTTTCCACTTTGACTTGTAAACTCATTTATCAGTCTTTGGGTCATTTCTTCAGTCATCTATGACTTCTGTGTGAGAGACAGAGAGAGGTTGAAAGACATCATTACCTACCCAGACAGTTTATGGCATTCATGAACTGCCCAAAAAGTTGAATGTGCTTATTCAGTGTCTTCCAGTTATTACTGCTTGAAACATGATTTTAGATCATGGATCACCGGCAAGCAACTTTTTATCAGTACAAACAAGCCATTTCCTTCCACCTAGCTGATAATACAAAACAATACTGGGCCATTAAAAAAATAGATAAAAGCTCATAAAGATTATTACTGTGAACAGTAACCATTTTAAATCTAAAACTTAAATGTCTTAGCATTACAATTTGTAGGTTTCAGTCAGAATCAAGCATTCTTCTTCTTTGCTAAAACTATCATTACTCAATAGAAACAGGTAGTATGGAAAAAAAAAACATTCCCCACATACATAAAAATGCTTTGACCAAAACCTTCAAGTTGTTACAATATTTGTTATATCCATTTAAGTTGAGATCCCATTATTTATCAAACCAGTACATAAAATAATGTCTTACTGTTTCTTAAAAAAGAGACAGCTTGCTCTGTTCATGACAGACCACAGTATGGTACAGAAATCCCCAGACCATTCTTCATTTGTGCTCTTTTACAGACATGTAACCAAAATTGTCCTCATCAACAATTTTTAGCAGTAAGAAAATTAAAAATTATTATCCAAGCGGAGCAGCTATTTATAAATTTTCCAAATGTTTAATATCTCTTTAATATTGTAAAATGAATACTTTTTCTTTAAAAATGCGCATAGGAGTTGCATGTAATCTGCCTGATACAAGCTATTGTCTCACAGACAAGACTCTAGACAGATTGCCATTGTGTGTGATGTTTGGGCAAAACAGAAACAAAACTGGTGTATTAGTTTCTCAGTTAATAAACAGGAATTTATGCGCACTTGGCACAGTACAGCCAGCTGTCAACAGTCATCTATGATAATACAGATATAAAACTGTGACACAGAACTTGTATGCAAATCCACAATCAAGCCTCAAATGTTATTGAATGATTGATAACCAAAATTGAAAAATTACCCTTTTAAAGTTAAAATCTCCAAAGAATATCCTATTATAATCTCTGTATCAAAATTTGACTCTTCCTCTGCTTTGTAGTCCCAACAGAAAGGTGAAATACTCACATGAAATGGAAGTCACTATCTAAAAAGCAAAATCTGCCAAAATAAGCACCATACTTATTCTCAGCAGTCATGTGGACCACATTTTATTTTCTTTCATTCAAGAAAATATAGAAAATTCAGTATGTTTGCAGTTTCATGAACAATATAAACAGCTTGCGTTTCTAACAAAGGTCATGTCTTATCCGCTATCAATATGTCACTTTCTGTATTAATGCTTGTAGAAACAGCACTGTGGGAAGAAATAAATCAACTAATTGGAGGAAAGTTCATCTAAATCTACACAGTTAGTCATTAAGAATGTAAAATTAAAATTAAACCAGAGTTTTAAATCAACATGAGATAATGTGCATGCAGTTAATATCCACTGACTGAAACAGGATGTCAAACATAGTACTGGTAGAAAGAAAAAAAAAAACATGTAACTGGATGTAATGTGGACATGTAAATACAGACTGGCTAACCTTTTTAATTTCATTAGCAAAATGCTTTAAATAAGTCTTTCCTTTTCTTTTTACTGTTAATGGAATGTTTCACATTGAAAGCATAGCTGCAAGTGTGTTTTGAGGGTTTACTTAAGTATTTTCAAATGCTTTCATACATAATGATCATGAATTGTAGTCTTTTTTTTTTTTTTTTTTTTTTTAAGAAAAGTCAAATAAAGTATCAGTCACTGTCCTCACCCTTTGGCAGTACTTTGCTGCTGCATACAATGTTAGTGGCATCCTTCAAAGAGGTACATGTAGTTGTACATTTACAGAGAAATATTTAAAATGCAGCAAAGAACATTTGTTTTGTTTTTATAAGCATCTGTAAAAAATCACTACTAAAACAGTGACAAATATAAAAGAAAACAAACCTTAGTAATACTTTTTCATGCACTATACATGTTGACTTTTCAACATTCATTCATGCTGACACCACACAAATTGCTCAGGTTCCCTCACTCCCTCAAACTTCTCCCCTCCTCCCCCAAGCACCATTCCACTTGCAGTGTTCCCATAGTATCCACCCATCTCCTCACAGTTTGCTCTTCCCTCCTCCAGTGACTCCCACCTCCAGTTATCCTACCTCCCCACAACATTCAGTGCTATTTTTTAATGCTCTAACCACTGGCTAACCTGCTTTTTCCTTATGATTTTTGAAGAATGACCATTGTCAGCTCGTATTATGTTGCTTCCTGTTATATTATGAGGATATGACAATGCATCCTGGGCAGTGCTTCTTTATCCAAGAATGAAAGAGACTTTATTGTTCTTGACCTTGGAGGCAGAGTCTGGCTTTATTGATGGTCTTTACTAAAGACCAGTAAGCTGTGTCATTACCAAAGGATAGTCATTCCTGTGCTTTGTCTCCGTGTTAAGCAAGTGGAAAACAAGTTTGCCTTAATAGTCCCCTCCATTCCTTCCGGTATAACATAAATTCTTTAAATTATTCCTTCTTGCCCTGCTTTCCATATCTTCAGTATTATCAATCAGCCATGTACTCTGATTCACAAAAATTGAATTTCATCTTCCATACGTTTGCCATCAGTATCATTCAAAGAACCTTTAGTTTATATTACCTAAGCTTCATGCTGCTGAAACATGGATTTTAACATATCTTATTTGGAATCTGTTTCCTGTATAATAGTGAGTTTTCTTTCTTTTTTTTTTTTTTTTTTTGTGAAACTGGTCTATTTTAAGAAAGATGTATAGAAGATGTCATGTGTTATAAAACCTTCTTCAAAGGCACCCATCTAATGAGATTTAGTTGTGCTTATTTTCCTCAAAAATTCACTCTTTAATGGTGAAGGAGGGTTCTAATTTCACTAAATATCTAATTCTTTCAAGATTTTTTAATGAGCACAGTTTATTTTATGTTGTTGTACAAATATAATACAGACAGACACACATGGGTCTACTTCACATTAACGAAATGCCACTTACCTGTATTTCATATAACCGAGACAGAAACACAGAAGTCACATTTTAACAAACACTTAGATTACCGATAGTATAACTAGGGAAATGAGGTAGTCGGCCAACATTTGGGAGTTTGCTCTTTTCCCCACTGTAGTGCAATCTCGTAGTTGGTATATTTAGTTATGGTGTGGTGTGTGTGTGTATGTGTTGCAGCCCCATGTGGGCAGAGTGATGAGGAAATTCTTTTATGTTGCGCATCTCACAAGTAAGGGGATGACATCTAAGTCCAAAGAAGTCATTATCCCACTGTACTCCACCGTTCTCAAACCATTTGGAGAGTACAGTGCTCCCTTTGTTATGTACCTGACCAGGCACATGCAGCAGCTTGAATGACCTTAGAGATCCTTTTACAAAAGGAATGCAAAGTGTAACAAACCTGCTTTATGCAGAGCGCCTTAAAGCCCATTCCCTCTACTCAGCCTCCTATAGATTGCTGAGAGGCAGTCTATTCCTGGCTTACAAGGCATTTTCAAACCACATACTTATGAATCTCCTACATATTCCTAAATCAAAAAATACCAGAAGTACAAGATATAAGGCCAGGAATTTTGTTTGTGACTTAAAACATGCTGGAGAAGCAGATGTGTGTCCCAGAGACTGCTTCTTCTGTGGAACAGGCTTCCCATCGGTGTGAAGCTGAGTTTGTCTATTACCCAGTTTAAGTGCAACCTAGACCAGTGGATGGGGAACAGAAAATTTACACTAGGCCTGTCACCCATGTCCCTTATGGACAGAGGTAGCATATGAATGCCTGGCTCTCAGTGTCCTGTTCAGATACAGGGCATCATTATTGTTTCAGGAAAACTTGCCTAAGATTAGAAAGCCACCCCCGGATAATTAGCCTAGTAACAATCTCAATCTATGAATCAATTAATCTGTGAAGATTTTTTATATGTATATATTATATATATTGTCAAAGGAAAAATATACTTTAAAAATGATCAAAACATGGTAGGTTCAGGTTAAGGCACTTTAATCTTGCAGCAAGGAGACAAAAACGTGCTAATACAGAGTTTGTCTTAACTAGAATCAGGAAATACAGACATTTTTATACACTTTCTAATAAGACATTACCTACCAAGCTGACGTAGTGAATCACAAGTTTTGTCATCATCATTTTGTAATGATTTTTTTTACAATATTCTGCTGGTATCATCAATTTTTATGAGAAACTTCCTAAGAAAAACAACGTGGCCTTGGCTACCACCGGTTAGATATATGCAATGTTACCATTCAAGGTACTATGGCTAATTCGAGCACAAAGCAAGTATAGATTGCAGTTCATTTCTCTAACAGTCCTTTGTCTATGTTATCTCTAAACTCTGCAGCTGTGTATGTTCTCATACTTCAAACAGAGCTGATTGTTTAAAATCATTACATTTACAGAATAAAGCATTGTTCATTCTTTTCTTCCTGACCTAGCAGATAATCACCTGCTTCTCAAGTACATTTCCAAAAGGCATAAACATGAATATTGCTGTGCGAGCAATTACTAGGTCAAAGGGCATCTTGCAAGTTTCAGAAAGCACACTGCAGTTTCAAAAAGCATCTTTTTAGTCTCATATGAAACTCAACTGTATATAAAACAGTGCATATAAAATAGAATAAAAAACATGTTAACTTATTTAGTTTCTAATTAGCATTAAGCATACACACATTAATACATATTTTTCTGACATTTCCCCCTGTTAATACTTTTTAATTCTATTTTTCAAAAGAATAAACAGTTTGCTTCTTTTCCTAACCTCTTCCATTCAGGATTTGCAGTTAAGAAAGTCATTCAGTTTAAACTTATGAAAGTGTTTCACATTCTAACAATTCTTCAATTTCAGTACTTTGATACAAAGTCTCAGAAACTGATATATCTATAAATTCTTTGATTAACTTTTTCATGCAGGGAATACCACAACAAATACATGCTCCTAATAGGAGTAATCCCACACAAATGGCAATCAGGATGTTCATTAGGATGGAACCCCACCCCCCAAACAAATTCTGGAAAAAGTCCGTCAGAGGGTTTGGGCCTGGTTTGGTCATGGCCGACACTTGCTGTATCACCTCAAGGTGGTCGTTTATCTCATGTTGATGATCTGGTATATACGCACAGCACTCTTCTTTGATTAAAGCGCACGTACCACCTTTCGCCGCTAGGGTGAAGTCAAGAGCCATTCGGTTCTGGAGCACTACAGTTCTCATAGCATTCAGTTCATCAGTTATCAATTTGAGAGCAGAAAAAGTTGCATTACTCATTACTTCGAGAAGTTTAGACAGTTTTTGCAGATCCCAAATCGATTTCACTGTGCCATATGCAGGTAATATGCCTGCCCACGATATGACAGCATCACTCAAGTCCATGTGCGTCAGTTTGGTACCCACAGTATGATGGTCTTTCCAGCCTGCCTCGATCTGTCCCACTGGATTTTCAGGTTTCCTGACCGCTTTCTTGGCCACATCTCGGATATTTTGAATATTTCCCTGAGGCAAAACTGCAGTGTGTCGTATGGCCGGGACCAGGTACCCCAAAAAACAACTGCCGGACCAATTCTCAGGTAACCATTTATATGCTTTCTTACCACACACAAAATAACAATCCTCTACCTTAGTAGTTACTTTGTTACGAAATGGCTGCCCCGCATGAAACATTTTCCTATCTATTATAGATAGTTGTTTAAAAAGTACAGGATTATGTTGCACTTGTTCAATAGTCTTATGCATGGACTCAAGAAATGAGTCATAATTTGAATTACAAGCTGTACCCATTTTGTTTGCTTTGGTATAACATTCGTAATGTACAGTCATATTGCACTTGCTCCAACCCACTTGAATTGTGTCATTCTTATAAAAACATACAATTCCCTTTTGTGTCACAGGCAAATACAGTGCTACCTTATCATATGCTTTAATAGCTACGGTGTCATAAATCAAATTTTCCAGGTCTCATTGACCCCTAGGGGGACTGCAGTCATTAATAACCCCCCGTATGCTGTTGGTATGGCTGTGCAAATCCAGCAGTTTGAAACATTAAAAGTCTCAGCATACACACGTGTAATTGCCTGATAAGTGTTAAAGTTTGGGTGCCAGTCTATGGTCGGCTCATCACTTTTAATCAGTTCAACTTTTGTGGCAGGAAAAAGGAAAGGCCACAACAAAAAGATCAATGTTATCAGTATAGCTACCAGAATAATTATGCAAGTTTTCTGAGGTTGTTCTGCATCTCTGTTTGCTCTGTACTTGGTCATTTTGTTCTCGTTGTACAACAGCAACAAGGCTTTTGTCCAGTTCAAAGTTCTTAACCAGTTTACAGTGTGTCAAATGAATCCAGGACGCTCGCTCCACGATCTTGACTGCAGTGGGTGTCAACAGTAGTACCTGGTACGGCCCTTCCCACTTCGGAGAACTCCAGTTTTTTCTCTTCACCACCTTCACCCAGACCCATGTGCCTGGGGCTACTGCTGCTTCTGATGGTCTTGTTTGCTCTTTATCTGAAACAGAGTTTAACTGCAAAAGTTTGTTATTCAAAAATCACCTCATATACCCTGCAAGTGAACTGTCAGCCTCCTGCTCTGCAGGCATGAGAGGTTTCCATTGAGGTGTATAATATGCCCTCCCAAACAGAACTTCAAAAGGAGTTAACCCTTTTGCATTTGGAACAGTTCTCATGCTCAACAGTGCCAGAGGTAAACAGTGCACCCAGTTCTTTTGTGTCTCACTAATCAATTTTCTAAGCTTGTTCTTCAAAACCCCATTATGCCTCTCTACTAATCCTGCAGATTGGGGGTGGTATGCACAATGGTTTTTCAGAGAAATCCCGAAATAACGGCTAAGTTGTTGTATAGTTTGATTTGCAAAGTGTGTGCCACTGTCACTATAAATCTTTTCCGGTATGCCAAATCTAGGAATAATTTCTTTAACGAGGACTTTTGCAACAGTAGCTGCATCTGGATTTTTAGTTGGGAAAGCTTCCACCCATTTGGAAAACATATCTATAATGACAAGGCAGTACTTATTTTCGCATTTGTTCAAGTTCTATAAAATCCATACAAATAGTATGGAACGGATACGGTGGTATGGGGAAACTCCCTTGCTTAGGTTTCAATGCCCCTTGTGCATGATGCTTGTTACAAACATGGCATGCTGCACAAAAATTTTTTGTGTGGTTTGTAAATCCATACGTTGTAAACACTCGATTCACTAAATGTACCATCCCCCCTGTTGAGACATGGCACTGCCCATGGCTCAACAAAGCTGCATATCTAAACAAGTTAGATGGTAAAATCGGTTTGTTTTCTGTGGAGATGTACAGTCCCTTCTCAAGGATTGCTCCTCGTTTTATCCACTTCTGTTTTTCTACATTTGTAGTAAGTGTCTGCATTGTTTTTAACATTTCTAAGTCTAAAATCTCAGATGGTTGTAATTCCTCACTCAAAAGAAAAACTTCTGAAGCTGAAGCTGCTTGTTTTGCAGCTGTATCAGCCCTCGCATTACCTTTTGAAATTCTATCCTGTTGCTTGGTATGAGCTACGCATTTGCAAATAGCTACTTTCTGAGGTAACTGAATAGAGTCTAACAAGTCTAAAATAAATTGCGTATGATTAATTGGTTTACTAGTAGATGTTATCATTTATCTATTTTTCCACTGCTGCGCAAAAACATGTACAGTAGAAAAAGCATACTGACTGTCAGTAAAAATGTTTACTTTCTTACCTTTTGCTAAGGTACATGCCCTTGTCAAGGCAATCAATTCTGCTGCTTGTGCAGATAAGTTGTGTGGTAAAGACTTTGCTCCTAAAATCTCGGTATCAGAAACCACTGCATACCCCACTAGATTCTGTCCTGTAGGACCCCTTCTGCATGAGCCGTCCACATAGTATGTCACCTCGGCATCATCCAAGGGAACATCTGTAAGGTCTTTTCTAGGTAGTGTCTTTTGCTCAATCTCCTGCAGTCAGCAGTGTGGTTTGCCATCTGCAGGGGTTGGGAGCAAGGTTGACGGATTCAAAGTTGTGCATCGTTCAATTGTCATATGAGGTTGGCTCAACAGTATAGTCATACAGGAAAGATGTCTAGCTGGAGAAAGATATGCTACTTTTTCTTGCAGTAAAATAATCGCAACTGCATGAGGCACTCTCAATGTGAGAGGGTGGAACAATACTACTGAGGCTGAAGCCTGCACTGCCATTGCAGCTGCAACTACTGCTTGTACACAGTGGGGCAAGGACTGCACCACTGGGTCTAGCTGTGATGAATAGTAAGCTATGAGGCGTTGTTTGTCCCCATGCTGTTGTATTAACACTGATGTCATATAACCTTGCTTACAGTCTACAGTTTGGAAAAATCGCTTATGATAGTTTGGTAATCCTAAAACTAAGGAAGAAGCTATCAGTTGTTTCAGTTTGCAGAAAGCTGATTCTGCTTCTGGTGTCCACTGTAATAAATCTTGTGCTGCCATCGGCTTTTTGAATATCAAGTTAGTCAGCGGAGCAGATTCCAAAGCATAGTTTGGAATCCGACTCCGACAGTAGTACCCAGGAAGGACATCATTTCCTTCTTGGTAGTTGGTTTAGGTGCTTGTAATATTGCTGTTTTTCTGTCTTCATCTAATATTCTGCCTTCTTTGGATATGACATATCCCAGGTATTTGACCTGTTTTTTCCAAAGTTGCAGTTTGTTTTTGTTTACCTTGTGTCCTTGAGTGGCTAAAAATTGTAATAATGCTATGGTATCCTCTCTGCATTCTTGCTGGGTGGGGGCTGCCAGCAGAATGTCGTCTGCATAAAGTAAAATCTAACTGCCTTTCGGTGGGATAAATCCCGCCAGGTTACTTACCATTTCTTGTGCGAATATTGTTGGACTTTCACAATATCCCTGTGGTAGTCTCGTATATGTATACCGTTTCCCCTGAAATGTAAATGCAAACCAATTTTGGCTCTCAGGCTGTATTGGTATTGAGAAAAATGCATTGCTAATATCTACCACAGAAAAATTCTTCTGTTGAGGTTTCAAATCATTCAATAAAGTGTGTGGATCTGGCACCGTAGGTGCCCTGGGTATAATTGCGTCGTTTACAGCTTGTAAATCTTGGACCATACGCCATTCTCCATTTGCTTTCCTAACAGGAAATAAGGGTGCATTACACAGTGAATCAGGAGATTCTATTAAGACTCCTTCCTTAAGTAAGGCTGCTATTATAGGTTTGATTCCTATTTCTGCGTCCTTTCTTAAGGGATACTGTCTCTTTTGAGGTCTAAATGCTGATTTTGGCGTGATAGTAACTGGTCCTGGTGTACGAATAAGTCCTACATCTGATTTCCCTGTTGACCAGAGAGTCTCTGGTATGTCTCGTAAAGCTTTTTCCTCTTCCTCTAGTAAGAGTGCTACTCAGCTATCCTCACTTGCCTGTGAGTGCACAGCTAGGTGTGTCTGTGTTATCCAATTTAATTTCTGCTTCTGTACTCCTTGTTCAGAGAGTTCTAACTCTGTCTGTTTTTCCCACCTTGTGACTTTTTCTCCTACGTCTGCCCACTTTAAATTTCTATCTTTAGTTAAACTTACATATGGTAATCGATTAGATTTGTAAAGCGTTAGGAATTCCTGGGGCAATGAACAGCTTACTACACTGTTTCCTCCTGTGTCCCAGTACAAATTTCGTAATACTAACCTATTAGCATAGTTTCTAAACAGTTCTTGCTCATATTCTTTATCAGGTCCTGGTCTGTTACAGTAATATAGAGTGCAATGCAACAAATGCTGTTTATCAGTGTCAAGGGAGGGGGATTTACTGATGGCTACATTCATCAGTTCTTCGGTTACTGCCCCTGGACCAGTCGTAACTAAGTCCTGGCTGTACCAGTAAAATGTTTCACCCTCCGGTCGCACTACAAAAGTATCCATTTGTTGCTGTGCTTCCATACCCTGCATAGTTGGAACTACGGCTATGCCAAATATCTGCATTAGGTCTCTGCCCAAGAGATTCACTGGGCATTGTGCAGAAACAACAATTTTGCTTTTCTGGGTCATCCCCGAAACTGGGTCAGTTATTGCTATGTTGTGGGAGAGTGGCTCCCGATACAGCTGTCCATTAGCTGCTTTCACTAATATGTAGTTGGGTGATTCTGAATTTTCTGGTAGTTTGGAAGGATGTATCAGGGTCCGTGAAGCCCCTGAGTCGCACAGGAATTTGACTTCCCTCCCCTCTACCAGAAGTGTAACTTCCGGTTTTGTGTCTGCCAAGTAGAGCTCTAAGCTCAATAATGCTAACTCCAAAATTTCATTTTCTTCATTATCTATGAATTCATGTACATCCTCCATTTCTTCTGTCACATCCTCTACCCTTTCTATCACATTTGCATTTGTCTTTTCTTGTTTATTCCTATCCAGTGATTCCTGACTGTCATATAGTCATTCCTCACCCTCCTTGTCTTCTGTGGTTACCTTTTTTATTTTGCCTGCAATCCCTTGCTAAATGTCCCTTTTTCCCGCATTTGAAACATTCACCCCTTTTCTTTCTTTCTTCAAAGTCTTCTGATTGCTTATCAGACTGTTTATTTCCCTGGGTATTTTTCTTACCCTTCTTCCCAGTTGTACTACAAAGACTTCTGATCCGTCTTCTACTGCAAATACTTGAGTTTTCTTTTTCTTTTTGCTATTAAAATGCCTTTCGGCATGTCTTGCATATTCAAGTAATGACTGTAATCTACTTGTACGATGATCTACCACGTGCTTTGTAATAAAGCTGCTAATGAGCACAATACTGCCTTTTAAAAATGCATTCTTTAGCTGTTGCTCATATGGGGAATCGTGTTTGATCTTCAGGTACCTGCATTCCACAATGGTTATTAAAATATTCTAATAATCTGGCATAATATCTATCAACAGTTTCACCTTCTTGTTGTATGCATTGATTAATGCAAGTCCAATCAGCCCTAGGCTTCCATTTCTCAGAGATTCGGTCTGTCAGACCTTTCACTCTGTTGTCCAGTTCTGCGTTACTATGTGGGAGTGGTCTAAGCTCTGCGTCGCGGGGATTCCAGTTGTCACTGATCATGTGCCAATCTAGACCTACGATTTGTCTAACTACTTTCTCTACTTCTTCTCCGTTCAAATGGTAACTTAACCTCATTCCTTGTAAGTCTTCTAAGAATTTTCTAAAATTAACTTTTGGATGGGGAATTCCCTCTGTGGCTTTCCGGATGTCTTCCGGTGTCCATGGTCTATATACTAGAAGAGCTGGATCCTGTCCTGCCTGCGGATTTGGTACTTCTATGAGTGGACATATCTCTTCTTCACTCATAGCTTGTGAATTTCTATTCATTTCATATAATTCAATATCCCCTCTTAAGTTGCGTGTTCGAGACCTGGTCTCGATAGGATCTCTGACAAACGGTTTTGATTTTGCAGGAACAGCTGGGTATAGCAGAGGTGGATCAGCTTGTTCACTCGCTTCATATTCCGGTAAGGGAAGCGGAGGGGGCAGAGGAGGGGCTGTTGCTATTACCAAGTTATTATTTTCTTTATCTAAGTACATTGCTTTTGAATTTTTAATCTTTTGTTCCCTGCAGTTTGCTTCCTCAAGCCACCTGTGTGCCTGAGGGACTCCTAATTGTCGTTGCTTTCTTAGCTGACCTTTCGCATCTGTTTTAAGTTGCCTAACAAGTTTAATAAGTGAAGGTTTATCTAAATTACCATCAAATTTGTATTTATCAACCCATTTTTATAATACTTAACATTATCGGCACTCTGTAATTGCATATATTTCGCGTCTTCGGTTAGGGGCTGGTCTCGGGAACCTTTCGTGCACTGATTTCCCATGTTGCCTTAGCTAAGTTAGAAATTGTTACGTAACCCTTCTTATCACGTGGTACCACGATTTTACATCTTTTCACAGTTTATCTAGAATAACTGCCTACCTATTCTGTTTCCCTGATCTATGACAAGACAGCAATCTTTTTGTCCCTGATCTGCACATGCAAATCTCCCTGACAAAACAATACTGTAACAAGTCCCTGATCCAAAACAGAAAAAAGGTAAATTCCTCCTTACCTGACCCTCCGTGTGTTGATCCACCAGAATGTTGACTTGTCCTCCAATCCCAGATCAGAAACAGTGGCTGGCCCCTTTCGAACGACAATTCAGTCGGAGGTCTTTCAAGACAGAAGAGCCGATGTGGCCACTTTTCCGTACGGGTACCAATTCTGACCTGAGCCTAGAGTGAGAGATACTTTCTGGTCCGAAGGACCAAACTGTCAAAGGAAAAATATACTTTAAAAATTATCAAAACACGGTAGGTTCAGGTTAAGGCACTTTAATCTTGCAGCAAGGAGACAAAAATGTGCTAATACAGAGTTTGTCTAACTAGAATCAGGAAATACAGACTTTTTTATACACTTTCTAATAAGACATTGCCTACCAAGCTGATGTAGTGAATCACAAATTTTGTCATCATCATTTTGTAATGATTGTTTTTACAATATTCTGCTGGTATCATCAATTTTTATGAGAAACTTCCTAAGAAAAACAACGTGGCCTTGGCTACCACCGGTTAGATATATGCAATGTTACCATTCAAGGTACTATGGCTAATTTGAGCACAAAGCAAGTATAGATTGCAGTTCATTTCTCTAACAGTCCTTTGTCTATGTTATCTCTAAACTCTGCAGCTGTGTATGTTCTCATACTTCGAACAGAGCTGATTGTTTAAAATCATTACATTTACAGAATAAAGCATTGTTCATTCTTTTCTTCCTGACCTAGCAGATAATCACCTGCTTCTCAAGTACATTTCCAAAAGGCATAAACATGAATATTGCTGTGCTAGCAATTACTAGGTCAGAGGGCATCTTGCAAGTTTCAGAAAGCACACTGCAGTTTCAAAAAGCATCTTTTTAGTCTCATATGAAACTTAACTGTATATAAAACAGTGCATATAAAATAGAATGAAAAACGTGTTAACTTATTTAGTTTCTAATTAGCATTAAGCATACACAAATTAATACATATTTTTCTGACATTTATATATATATATATATATATATATATATATATATATATATATATATATATATATATATATATATATATATATATATATATATATACACACACACACACATATATATATACAGAGAGAGAGAGAGCAAACGAGTGAGAGGGGATTATGATCAGATTTCCAGTCATACCCAGATTATTATGTGTTTCAGACATGGATACCAAGAAACTGACCTCAAAGCTAAATCTTGGCATCTATATCAGGAACACTTAATGGGAGGTAAGATCAGAGACCCAGTCATAATTTTTTGCAGTGCAAGGAGTTTTATGTGCTCAATGTGCTACTAGTTACGGAAGAAAAGAAAAAAATCGCAAAGTGTTTCCGTGGCTTTCACATATATAAAACAATTAGCGAGTACCATCAGGCAGACAGCTTATTGTGCCACAGTCGTTGGCTGGATGGTAGCGGCCAAACTTGATGCTTAGTACCCCCCCTTAACAGAGCTTGGGAGTGCTTAATAGTTAAGATTTTGTCTCGTGCTACACACACGCATACACACACACACACACAAAAAACTGTGTTTTCAGTATTTGGTATGAAATCCACTCCATGGTGGATGCTTGTGAAAGAACTTACTTGTTTTGTTAATGAGTTTACAAATATAGACCGAATGTTAGATTTTACAAATATAGACCGAACATTATACTTCGTTGTGCCTGTGACAGTGGCACAAAACATTTAGTATGTAAACTCCTAATGCCTGCCAACCAAGTGAAAAGATGTACATGTAACTGATAAGCTTACGACAGCATCATTTTAATCCTGAACCTAATGAAGTACTAGAATGCTATAAACGTCAGTCTTGTTAGAAAGTTTAAAAAATCTATATCTGAGTATGTAGCTGAATTAAGAAAATTAACCTACAAATGCATGTAGAGTAAATGAAGTCTAGTATCAGAAAGTAACATGACATCAGAAAATGGCTTAAACCTTGCTTTGGCAGTAGGAGCACCAGCTAAGTTAAATAGATGACAGCAACATGTAACCAAGGATATAGGCAGTACAGTACACAAAGTTGTCCTTTGAGTATGGACTGCAACAAAGCTGAAGATTTTTACATAGAAATATAGGTTCATAGGTAGTTACTAGGCTAATGATCCTGGGAGGTGTTTATAAGTCTAGCCATGCATCCTAAATATATCTGATAGGTTGAAACTGTAGGGTTGTTTATGTGGTATATCTAGATTTGGGCATGGGTGGTCAAGCATGCCTGTATCTATTACAGATATAAGTACCAGACCATGGTAAACTTTGATTCCCTGTCCATGGTCCAAGTTACGCTTGAATTTGGTTACTGAAGAACTCTGCTCCACATGGATGAGAAGTGTTTTCCAGAGAAAGGGTAGTCTTTAAGATACATAGCTGTCCGTCCATCATGTCCTATTTATGTTGCAGGCGAAGTTCAGGTCCCTGGATGAGATAATTCTGATGACATTTGTTTTGCAGATGTGCAACAAGTCCATCTGAGTGGGATCAGAGGCTGCTTTGCAAGCCAGGCATAGATCACCTCTCAGCAACCTGCACGATACAAAGGGACAGGGCTTTGAGGAGGTCTGCAGAGGCCATATTATTTATGCCCTGTATCTTTTTATCCTTATTGTGAAGAACCTCTGCTGATGCTCTTGTTGTTTTGGCCTGGTCAGGTACATGCCAAAGGGGACATTATACTTAGTGATTTGTCTGATGATGTAAACAGCGCACAGCTTCAGTGCAAATTTAAGTGACAATGTTATGTTTGTTGCATAATTTGGTATATATCCTAAGGATATAATGCTAAAAAGGGTTACTAAACCCTTGGGCTAAAAAGATTTGAGCAAAGCATTTAATGTTACATAGTTTTGCTAACGAGTTGCCAGAATATTTATAAGCACAGAACACAGTCCTACAAAACAGACTTCCCACTTTGTGCTATATACATGGTCTGAAGGTAGGACAGGTCATAAAAATGAATCATCCTACATACCGATCACATACAAATATACCCATAGCAGAAGTAGCATGTTCAGGGAATATGTACAATGTGGGCTGCTGTATTTGTAGAACACAGCACCAGTGTATGAGTTAAAAGCCAAAATGTTATGTTACAGTATAGCATTTTACTTAATGTTTCCCTGTAGAATGTTATGTCTCACATGTGTTTTGTCTTTTGTTGTAGAATATTACTAAGATATAGTTATAGTTGTTCCTTTATTATTCCTACAGTTTGCTATACTTGTAAAATTGTGCAGAATTATTCTAGCAACATCCCCTCTTCCATAATGCTAGGAATATAGTTACCTTTGTCTGTGCATATATTGACATCACAGATTATCTTAATGCAAGAGTATAGAAGGAAAGGTAGGAATGGTGAGGCTGGATGTATCTCTGTTAATGTTATGCACCTTACATACAGGATGTCTGCCAGGAAAACAGCCTTTCCAGGCTGCTTAAGTAGTGTATGTCACACGATCACTGTACAATACAAAATTGCTGCAGGTTACAAGATAGAAATTAACATAATTTTAGTTTTGTGTTTCATGCGGGTCCCTATTATATTGCCAAACGTTTCAAAGTCCTAATGTCATATGGTCAACATCATATGATCGAACTTTGAAAAGTTTGAAGGTGAAAGGCATCGGCTCCGTATGCACAGAATGGGAAAATTTCCCTTTTCTGCACTGAAGGGTGGTCTCGGAGTTGGTATATTTAAGTAGGGGGGTGTGTCACCCTGGTGATACAGAACAAATGGGCCATTTGATAGGTGAATCAACAGATAATGGGGGCAAAGATGAGGAAAAAAACTGTGGTAAAAGAAAATCAAATCTGATATTACAGTTAAAGAGGAAGGCTAACTGGGACTAAGCAAAGGATAATAAAAAACTGAGAAATTGGAAGTTCTGTTTTACAGATATGGATAGCAAGATGCAAGCAGTGAAAATGTTAATCCTTTTAGTTTTGTACAGGTCAGGCATGTTTTTATCAACCACAGGGGAAGTACTGGATAGCAATTAATAAAGAGTTGAAGTGTTTTATCTGATAGGGTAAGAAGACAAGAGTCAATGGGGATTGGTTCTTTCAAGCTTTTTTTTAACTTTGTTACTTAAGAAGTTAACTTGTGAGTGTTTCTGCCATTTCACACTGAGCTAATCAGAGAAAGTCAGAGGAAGGGCTCTGAGCTAACTAATCTGTAATATATAACATTAAGTATCCTGTTTTTTTGCTTATTTCTGAGTTATTTATAGCACTTTTATTTTACTCACTGTGTGTGAGGTATTAACTCGAATTTTCACAATTGTTATGCATCTGGTTGGGTTTGTTTGTTCTGATTTTTGCTTCCCTCTACCCCTCCCTATTGGTATCCTGTTTTTATACTTGGTGGCTTTGCAGTTGCCCGCCCCTACTGTAAATTTGATCTGGGACACTCCTCCCAGTCTAGTGTCATTACCTCATTCTACCTAATCCAGGGAGAACATTTGAGAAGGCCAGTGCAGTTAGCTTCTGCTCCTCCTTTCCACTTTACAAAAAAAAAAGGAAAAAAAAAATTTTTTTCTAAGCTAGTTTCCTGCCTTCCCTGTAAGTCGTCTAGTCTAGATACAGATTTACTGTATCCAGGACTATTTGTAAGCTTCCGAGCCCCCAAGCCATTCTGTGTTGGAGGGAAGCCTTCTAGCTTAATTTTGTTTCTTAGAACTAGCCAGTTTTCTAGTTTCAGCACTCAAATCTGTTTCTTTGAGCTCAGCACTTGTTCAGAACTCATTGTAAATAATCTGCAAATTACTACAGCACTCAACTTTCATCAATTGTCTAGAGAAAACCGTGTTTAGTACTTAATAAATAAGCACCTATCCAGGCATGTCTAAGGGTCAGCTCCCAGTGTTTTCTCCTGTCTACCTGATGAATCTGGGCATCTTGGGGCAATGCAGCAATTGCCTCATGTACACAGACAACCATCTCCTCCTAACACCCAACACTACAACCTGTGAGAGATGCACAGGGAAGCAAAGCTCTCTTCTCCCAAGACTGGACTAGACAGTCAAGAGGAGAAGGTAAACACTTGCACCACACCACACTCATCACATAGTCCCTCAAAACCTACATCACCAAAACACACACATAGAAACACAAAAAAACAGACCTACATTCACAGAGGCCCTCAAAAAAATCTACCAAAGCAACAGGGACCTCCAAAGCAGAAACACAAGTAACCTCCACCCCCCAACACAACCCAAATGACATATAGCCCACAAACTCAGTACGTCACTCAACCACAGCCCATAAGGTATAACAACATACCCAACACTCTAGTCATAGGTGACTCTATAGTTAGACACACTGATGTTCCATCCACCAGGCTAAACAAAGAGAAAGTTACTGTCAGCTTCCTGTCAGGTGCCAGGATCTGCCACATAACGCATGCACTCAGGTCACTCCACAACAAGTACAAATATGACTCTGTCATTGTCCATGTTGGTGTGAATGACCTGAGACGTACCTCCCTGGACTACATGAAAAGAGACATGGAGGAGCTGTCCGATCTTGTAGCCCAGGCAGTTATGACCCTAGCCTTGAGTAGCATCCTGCCATCACCCAGAATTATACCACAGTACAAGGACAAAATGATTGACTTCAACAATTGGCTAACCTTCTGGTGTCATTCTAAGGGGATCCAGTATCTGTCTGCCTGAGATGACATGATCAACAAACCACAATGCTTTCCCAAAGATGGTCTGCACCTGTCGCCCTTGGGATTCCGGATACTGGCTAAGGCTCTTGCCAACCCTATAGTGCCTTTTTTAGGCAAGATTCAAATGACAAATTCACCACTGTAACAGGTACAAGCAAGCAAAATCTGAGGGTAATGCTACTTAATGCTAGAAGTCTAAACCTCAAAATGCAGTCACTCAAGGCACTCCTTAAAATGGAGAATGTCAACATCTGTGCAGTGACAGAGACCTGGTTCAAGGCTCCAGAGAGCACCTCTGCATTACCAGGCTGTAATTCATACCACACCTTTCGGCCACCTAACCTGGGCTGAAGCACTAAAGACAGGGGCATGTCCATATTCATTAAGGATATCTACACCTCCAGGCTAGTTACTCAGCATAATGCAGCCAAGATTATTCAAGTGCAACTAACTCTGGGCAAGACCGCAATCCAAATTGTAGCTTGCTAGAGATCCCCCAGGATTCCCACTCCTCATTTCTTGATACACTGGAAAATATTAGGGTACAACCTAACACCCTAATAATGGGTGATTTCAACTATCCCACCATTAACTGGGAAAATTACTCATGTACCAACTACTGTGCTCAACGTTTTCTGGAATTCATAAATTTTAGTGCCTTGGATCAACTTATCCCCACCCCCACCAGGGGCAGCAGTAACCTAGACCTGGTCATTACCAACATGGGCAATTGGTGTTCCACACCAGATGTCAATTCCTCGTTGGTCAGATCCGACCACAAGCAAATCACCCTAGACATCCACATCTGACCCCCACCCCCCCATTAGGGAAACCACCGTAAAAATGTCTCCAAAGCAAACTTCACACTTCTTAAGACAGAAGTGGAAAACTTCACGACACCCATGCTGACGGACAATAGAGGTACGACTGCTGAATCCTATATAATTGCACTTTATAAGCACTTACACGAGTGCATGGATCGTGCAATCCCTAACAGAACCAAGATGTTGTCCTCCAAAAAAAGGAAGCCAATCTGGTGGCCCCCTGCTATAAACAAACCCTACAACAGAAGAAAGAAACTGTTGCAAAAAAGAGTAAAATCCCATGATTGGAGGAACTCACCTATCTCTCAGGGCCGACTTACCCATGTTCAACTGCTGTTCATTTGTAACCCTTCAAAGCGCTTATTTGAATATTTGCTACTACCACCAAAATCTGCACCTGCTGCAGCTCCATCTGGGCCTTCACTGTGGGCTTTAGTGCTACTGCAGTGGCCCTCCTATTTGTTCTGGCACAGTCCCCTCAGCTCCCAGCACTAGCAATATCTGGGTATAGGCCTGATGCTCCAGCATCATCAATTTTCAGAGCTAGTTGATTTGGCTGGTGAGTTGTTACACACTCCTTAGTAGATTCTGACTTCCATCTTGTTGTCTGTATCACCCAACACCTTTTCCAGGGTCTGAGCGATGGCATCAGGCACCTTAACCCAGCATTTCATTCATCATGCAAAAAGGGATATACAGGAATATTTTCTTCAAAACAAAATAAAAAAAAAATAATGGTTTTAGAAAGCAAATAGGAGGAATTTATGGAGTAAAGTTAGAGTTTTATAAGGGCTGTGTAAGTGTGAGTTTATTAAATGAGGCTTGTACAGCTTCACTATATTCAGCAACTGAAGCATCTGAAAAGAGGCAGTGAGGAGGTTTGTGGGTGTCAGGCAGACAGTGCCGGCTTGATATTATGTTTTGGGAATTTAGTTAAATATGGAATTTTGACACATTATGTAAAAAATAGAGGGGATTTATAAAAAAAGCAAAGAACTGAAAATTTCCTTTTTGCAGTGAGGAAGAGAAAATGCATTTATGGATGAAGAGAATAAAAAAATCACTAAGTTTGGCTGAGCGGGCAAAACTGGAGATGACAAAATCCTGTCAAAGACACCTAAGAGGAGAGTTGTAATAGTCAAAGGCAGAAAATAAAAACATGCACTGTGACTAAAGAGGTTGTTAAACTGGGTGCCTTAAAAGGAAGGCAGTAAGTTACTGATGCTATGGAGCAAACGTTTTTAAGTATTTACTAAAGAATAAGAAGATCAAGAAAAGGGATGTCAGATGATAAATAAGTTGGTGTCTTTTTAAGTATCCTGCTACAGGAAGGAAATGGGCAGAGGCTAACGTTTTGTCCTTCCCTTTACTCTTGACAGCTGTATATAGAGTAAACTCATTTTTTTAATTTCTCTGTGCCACTTAATCCTATCTTATATATACAGTAACATTGCTGAGATGTTTCTTGTCTCTTGTTTACATACTGGATTATAATTTTCTTATATCAGTGCTTGCTTTTGGATTTTTTTTATTTTGTGCTGTCCATATTTTCAACTCTGACATATCATGGTATATGGCATTATGGAAAGCTATAAAGTTTTTTATTTTTTTTTTTAGGTATATGATATCCTCTCATTTAATAGAATAACATTCATGCTATATGCACACAATGATGTAGAAAGTTCTTCTAGAGGACGCCTCCCTGATTTGAACACTTGTACAAATCATACATACATACCCAACAATGCTGAGTGCTCACATTTACATACATACATACAAATATTTCAGCGATGGCAGTAATGCCCTTCCAGCCTGCCAATATATCAAAACCGTCATCTCATAATAGGTGCTCCAAGTTTTTCTTAGCAGTATCTAAACTAGTGTGTTCTGTAATATAATTAGCCAGGCATCAGCTACTCTCTCAGAAAACCAGTTACTACATCTGTCATTCTTATATAGTCTCCGACACAGGTTGTATGATTATTCACAACTGCTCTTTGATTACTCCAAGCATTTCCAGATGTATTTGTATTTGAATGCCCTATGTACCTGAATAAGGTCGCCTGTTAAAAAATATATAACTTTTGTACAAATTCAAATATTTTAGTCTTTCATAATAGCTTAAACTTTTGTCACTGCACCTCAACTATTCACATTTCATTGGTGTTTTATTGGCCCTGCTTAATTAATTCATGTGTTAATACCTGCATGCTAAATACCTCATCACATTTGTGAAAATGATTGCAGTGTGTATATTTAAATATTATTATATCATATCATATATTTTAAATTTTGTTGCTATTTAGAAGTAGCAGTGAATAATTCATCTTTCTGTAGTTGTTTATTTTCTCTTGTCTCTCAATATTCATTTTAATTGATAATTTAGAAATACTTATTTATTTTCGTACTAATTATGAATTCTTTACATGTCTCTCTGCAGGAACAATCTCTCCACTGTTTTCCATTGCACTTTGGATCGCACTGGCAATATCTACTGCTATGCTCTTTGCATTCTCAAAGCCCATTGGTATTCAACCCTTTATAGTAACTGCAATATTTAGGTCAATATACACACTTGGACTTGGGCCTACTTTGATACTTCTGGGTGCTGCTAATGTAAGTAACAGGCAGAAAATCTCTTTATAAATTTTATAAATATAGCTGTAAATATAATTACATTTTGTGAAGGAAATATATAATTAAATCTACAATTTTTTTTAGGCATTAAGTACTGCGTTAATTTCCATCCTTTAGAATTTGATATCTGATGCATGTTTATGATGCATTTACTGCCTTTAATTTTGTGTTGAGTTAATAGTTTAAACAAAATGCTTAGAGTATTGCAACCTCTGTACCAGGTACAATAAGTTTGTTATTACAGTCCAGTAGTAGTAAGTTGCTTTTTGCAGCCTGTATCATGTATAATATTTGCTGCCAGAACCGGCCTTCTTCTCCTTTCCATTGCTCCCATTAGAGGTTGCCACAGCAGATCATTGGGTGGAGAATAAGTGGCAGTAGAGCTAGCCTGGCCCGCAACCTTCCTCAGAAGGCAGACACACACGCGCACACACACACACTGACACCTAGGGCCAATTTAGAATGTCCAATCCACCTGTAGCATGTCTTGGGAATGTGGTAGGAAACCCATGCAAACATAGGGTGGACATGCAGACTCCACACAGAATGCACACCATCCGAGAATCGAACTGGAGAACCTCTTGCTGTGAGGTGACAATGCTAACCGCTGCACCACTGTGCCACCTGTTGCTGGAACCTATATAATGTATAAGTTTGCTTTAAATGTCTTGTAGGTATGTTCTGCTTCACCCACAGTTATTTGGTCTTAACCAACTATGTGCATGCATCTGTGACTGCAGTGTTGTCAGAAGACCAGAAAGAAAAGTATTTTTTTACTAGCTATGATAACCACGTTTGAAAAAAAATAAATGGGAGTGTGTTGGTAATTGGAGTCAAATGAGTAATAACCATTTTGTTTTTGTTTGACCTGACATTGTGAACCACTACAAGAAGATTATACAAGTCCAAAACTATGATCACTGATAATGCAACCCAAGAATATGGAAACAAGTCATGGGAACCCTTTGATCTGCTGCCATTTTTACATGTGCTTTCTGTCCCTGTGACTACTGATTGTAAAGTGTCCATCCAATCAGACTCAAGCTCATTCATTCATTCATTCATTCATTTCCCTTTACTGTGTATCCCCAGCATGTTGGCAAGAGGCTTCTGGAAGAGCCAACATCCAGGCAGCCATGAGGTGCTATGTGCCCCAGCCTCCATCCCATCCTGTGTTTGCATTGCAGGGGAGGGTGGTCTCATCTCCTTGACCAAATGAGTCTACTTTTCCCCCATATGGAGACTATATATGCCTTTCCCCAGACTAGGAACTACATGGCAGTCTTTATCAGTAGCTTATACTTTACAGGACCCAGGCTGTGGTTGGGGTTTCCATCTGCCCTTTATGTATGACTTCCTATTTGGGCAATTATGTCCTGTAAAAAAACATAAAAAGTCATAAATGGTCTGAGCTATTAATACAAAAAACATATTTCCTAAGTTTCCTTTAATAATTACATAAAACAATTGGTTTGTTTCTGAAACATCTAGATGGTATATGAAACAACATAAACAACCCAAAATTTACAAGAAAAAAATTGTATTTTTGCAAAAAAGCAAAGGGTCCAGTCCTTTACACTAGTTGTGAAAATGGTTTCTCTTTCAGAATCTCACATTTCAGCCAAAAGAGATGTCTTGCTTTGGGCATCTAAAAAGGTAGATAATGAATTTGTGAGAACATTTCTGTAAGACTTTAACCCCTCCTGATAGCTGGTGTAAGCGCCGCAACACACAGGGGTATCCAGAGAGTCATCCTAGCATGTACAGTTTGCCACACACACATACATGTCGCAGAGAGCAGCATCAGTGCTCACTATGCTTGTGCCAGCCTGTGTTTGCACAGGAGCAGTGGGTGATCAGGGACCACTTATCCGTCCCCCTGGAATGAGTGAGTGGGCACTAGCCACTTCACCCCTCCCCCAGCTGATTCTTCAGCACCTAAGGCACTACTCTAACTGAGCTGTTATCCAGGCTTTATCCCTCTATGCCACAGTGCCAGGCTTGTTATATTTCAGTTTTACCACATGGTGCCTCCTTATCTCCATCATTTGACTCACTGCCATCTATATGTTCCTTTTCTGCCAGTTCTTGAATTCATGGCAGATGTCTATCACCTGTGCCCACCCATAATATCCAGGACATAGTGTTCCTAGTATATGACTGACAAAAATAAGGCAGTGAAAGGGGGCAACAAAAAATTCACCCTGACAAGAATATAAGCCCTGTCATTTGAAATAACAGACTAGTACTTCCCTTCAGTCATTTTGTAAACAGGAAAACCCTACAGACAAAAATGTGGCATCAGACATTTGAAAAATAACTATCAGGCACTAATATGCTGAGTGAAAATGCACATTCATTAGTGCTATTGTGGATACACGTCTGTGTCTCTGAAACTTTTGGAAGCCCAGTAAAATTAGTGGAAAAATTCAAAATGCTTCATAACAAGCACAGCAAATACCACAAAGAAAACTAGACAGGAAAGTAAGGATACCTGCACAACAGCTGCAGTATGCAGCATAAAGTCTTTTTTTTAAACAAGAAGCATCTTCATTTAAATTATCATGTATGACACAGGCAGTCATCTTCTTCTCTTTCGGCTGTTCTCATTAGGGGTCGCCACAGCGGATCATCTGTTTCCATTTTTTCCTGTCCTCTGCATCTTGCTGTGTCACACCAACCACCTGCATGTCCTCTCTCACCACATGCATAAACCTTCTCTTAGGCCTTCCTCTTTTCCTCTTACCTGGCAGCTCCAGCCTTAGCATCCTTTTCCCAATATACCCAACAATATACCTCCTCAGCACATGTCCAAACCAATGCAATCTTGCCTCTCTAGCTTTGTCTCCAAACTGTCCAACCTGGACTGACCCTCTAATATACTTACTCCTAATCCTGTCTACCCTCATCACACCCAGTGCAAATCTTAACATCTTTAACTCTGCCACTTCCAGCTCTGACTACTGCCTTTTTGTCAATGCAACCATCTCCAACCCATACAACATAGTTGGTCTCACTACCCAGTTGTAGACCTTCCCTTTCACTCTTAGTGGTACCCGTCTGTCACAAATCACTCCTGACACTCTTCTCCACCCATTCCACCCTGCCTGTACTCTCTTCTTTACCTCTCTCTTTAAACTCATCCACATTTACCAACTCTACTCCCTGCATCCTCACCCTTCCTCTACCCTCCCTCTCATTCACACACACATATTCTGTCTTAGCCCTGCTGACCTTCATTCCTCTCCTCTCTAGAGCATATCTCCAGCTGTCCAGGGTCTCCTCAACCTGGTCCCTACTCTCACTACAGATCACAATGTTATCTGCGAACATCATAGTCCATGGGGCCCATCACCATTGCAAATAAGAAAGGGCTCAGAGCTGATCCTTGATGTAATCCCACCTCCACCTTAAATGCATCTGTCACCCCCACTGCAGAATTCATCACTGTCACACTACCCTCGTACATATCCTGTACCACTCTTATACACTTCTCTGCCACTCCTGACTTTCTCATACAATACCACAACTCCTCTCTAGGCAACCTATCATATGCTTTCTCCAAGTCCACAAAGACACAATGCAACTCCTTCTGACCTTCTCTATATTTCTCCATCAACACTCTCAGAGCAAACATTGCATCTGTAATGCTCCTTCCCGACAGAAAACCATACTGCTGATCACTAATCATCACCTCCTTTATTAACCTAGCTTCTACTACTCTTTCCCATAACTTCAAGCTGTGACTGATCAGTTTTATCCCTCTGTAGTTACTGCAACTCTGCACATCACCCTTATTTTTGAAAATAGGTCACAAAACACTTTTTCTCCACACCTCAGGCATCCTCTGGCTTTCTAAGATTTCATTAAACAATCTGGTTAAAAGCTCCACTGCCATTACTCCTTAGCACCTCCATGCTTCCACTGGTATGTCATCTGGACTGACAGCCTTTCCTTTCTTCATTCTCTTCATAGCTGTCCATACTTCCTCCTTGCTAATCTGTTTCACTATCCCCACATCATCCAACCTTCTCTCTCTCTCATTCTCTTCATTCATCAGCCCCTCAAAGTACTCTTTCCATCTGCTCAACACACTCTTCTCGCTTGTGAGTATGTTTCCCTCACTATCCTTTATCACCCTTACCTGTTGCACATCTCTCCCAGCCGATCGGTACAGGTCCTTTTCTCCCTTTAGTGTCCAACCTTTCATACAACTCTAGATATGCCTTATCCTTAGCCTTCGCCACCTCTCTCTTTGCCATGCTCCTCATCTCCTTATACTCCTGTCTACTTTCTTCATCTCTTTGACAATCCCACTTCTTCTTTGCCAGCCTCTTCCTCTCCTGTACTTCCTCATTTAACCACCAGGTCTCCTTGTCCACCTTCCTCTGTCCAGATGTCACACCAAATACTTTTCTAGCTGTCTCCCTTACCATCTCTGCTGTAGTTACCCAGCTATTTGATAACTCTTCACTGCCTGCCAGTGCCTGTTTTAACTCTTCCCTGAACTCCACCTCACATTCACCCTTTTTCAACTTTCACCATTTGATCCTTGGCACTGCTCTCACACTTGTCTTCCTCCTCTTGATTACCAACGTCATCCTACAGATCACCATTCTATGCTGCCTAACTACATTTTCCCCTCTCGCCACTTTACAGTCTCCAATCTCCTTCAGACTGGCCCTCCTGCATAGGATATAATCCATCTGTGTGCATCTTCCTCCACTCCTGTATGTCACCCTATGCTCCTCCCTCCTCTTAAAATACGTATTCACCACAGACATGTCCATCCTCTTCACAAAATCTACTACCATCTGACCTTCTGCATTCCTCTCCTTAACAGCATACCTGCCCATCACTTCCTCATCCCCTCTGTTCCCTTCACCAACATGCCCATTGAAATCTTTTCTAATCACCAGTTTCTCACCCTTGGGTACACTCACCACCAGTTATCCAACTCACTCCAAAATTTTTCTTTCTCATCCATCGTGCACCCAACTTGTGGAGCGTATGCACTAACAACATTCATCATTACACCATCAATTTCCAGTTTTATAAACATTACTCTGTCCGACACTCTCTTCACTTCCAAAACACTCTTGGCATACTTTTGCTTCAGGATAACCCCTGCCCCATTCCTCCTCCCATTCACACCATGATAGAACAATTTTAAACCCACCTCCTATACACCTGGCCTTACTTCCCTTCCATCTGGTCTCTTGCACACACAATATATCAACCTTCCTTCTCTCCATCATATCAGCTAGGTCTCTCCCTATACCAGTCATACTGCCAACATTCAAAGTTCCTACCCTCAGTACTACACTCCTAACTTTCCTCCTCTCTTTCTGCTTTCAGGCATGCTTTCTCCCTCCTCTTCTCCTTCAGCCAACAGTAGCCCAATTTCTGCCAGCACCCTGTTGGCTAACAGTACTGGTGGCAGTTGTTGTTAACCGATCCAGTATGGAAATCTGTATTGTTGTCCGCATATGTTATTTGGCAGAGGTTTTACACTGGATGCCCTTCCTGACGTAACCCTCCCCATTTATCTGGGTTTGGGACTGGCACAAAGAAATGCACTGGCTTGTGCATTCCCAGTGGCTGGGTTATGACACAGACACTTATACATTTATATAAATTAAAACAAACCATATTGACCTAATTGTAGTTGCTAACATTATGCATTATAAACCATATTGACATTATAAGTGATGTATAATGTTTGCAACTATAATTATCTATCCAGTCATTGTCAGTCAAACATTACAAGGCTCATTCATATCCTGCCTTCTTTTAAACCTCATTTCTCCTCGGCATTTATTGTTACCACAATTCCCATTTTTCCTATATAATCTGTTCCTACCATTTTATAAAGCTCCCAGTTCCAGTTGTTTTATCTCTGTTACTATATTCACTACTTCTAGTAAAGTTGATTTAGACATTGATTTCCATTTTCTAGTAATTGCTTTTTGGGCAGCCTCCATAATTAGACTCAACAAGGCCTAACTATGTTGGCATTCCAGTTCTGTATCATAACTTAAAAAAATCACTTCCTTAGTTACACCATTTTGTTCACCGAGTATCTCTGACAGAGCAGTCTGCAGGGACTCTTTAAAATCTGCCACCTCATTCCACTCCCATTAAATATGTTCCCAGCTACCTCATTCTTCCCTTTCATACCGCCAACATTTGCTGTCTACCTGAGGAACAATTCTTTGCAATCTACTTGGCGTATAAAATAGCTATGTAAACACTTCCAAGCAAAGATCCTAAATCTTCTAGACGTTGTTCCATATTTGGGAGCCATGCATATATCCCCCATTGTTTCTTTGTGAATTGCTTATCCAATCTCTCTTCCCAATCCTTTCTACACTCCTCTGATTGATTCTTATAGTTATTTATTGTATTTTTTTTATTTATTTTATTTAAAGTCTGATGTCCACTGGGCCAAGAATAGCCCGTTTTCAGTGGAGGCCCAGGAGAAAAGCTCCACAATAATTGCAAGTTACATATCACATGTTACAAAAGGACATAGTTCATGCAGCTAATTAAACATTTACAGATAAGCTCCATGATATTTGCAATTGGCTTGTTGCAATGTTACAAAAATGAAAAGACATAATTCAGTACAGAAATTTCAACATTTACATAAAGTGAATATTTTTGTTATAAACTCAATTGTAGATTTAACATTTCAAAATATATAGCTACTAGCCATTAGTAGGTTAGGAAAATATTATGCAGGGTGAGGGTAATAGTATATTTGAGATGGGAGAGTATAGTATAATAGATATTAGAGAGAGAATTAGTTTTTGGTAGGGGAGGGATTGTTTTGGGTGGGATGAAGTAATAGTAGAGGTAGTTGGATGAGTCAGTGCAAGGTGAAATTATGGAGGGGTTTAAGTTGGAGCATGGCAAGGGCATTCCCATTTGGAAGAAAGATGAGAGAGTAGCTGAGATTTGAAATTTTTATGGTTAGGTAGGTTGCGTAGGTGTGTGAGGAGAGAGTCCACTGTTTAGCTAAGGAGTGGGACATTAGTAGATGTCCAGGAGGTCATGCAGGTTTGTGGACCTGAAGGAGCTTTAGGGTTTTGGATCTGAGTGAGCGGTTGGGAATGTAAGGTTTTAAGGAAGTAGTGAGAGCTGGGCAGTTGGCAGGTTTAAAGATGTGTTTGTGGGCAATGGTGAG
This sequence comes from Protopterus annectens, assembly GCF_019279795.1. Lineage (NCBI taxonomy): Eukaryota > Metazoa > Chordata > Ceratodontiformes > Protopteridae > Protopterus > Protopterus annectens. The sequence continues at coordinate 238,031,425 of NC_056745.1, forward strand.
TTGTGGGTAACTGAGGTAGTTGGTTAATTCAAGCCAGTTGAGGGTGAGGAGGGAATGACAGTAGTGGGATGATTTTTTTGAATTGGTTGCAAATTTGGAGATCTTGTGGTAGCAGGATTCAAGTTTGGACCGAAGGCCAAGATGGAGATTGGTGAAAAGAGGGGTGCCATACATAAGGGAGGGGAGTAGGATGGTGGATGCAAGAGTTTTATGGGTAGAGGGGCTTAGGAAGCGGTTGTGCCTATAGAGTTGACCTAACATTTGGTGGGGTTTCTTGATTGCAGAGTGGATGTGGGTGTCAATTTTTTGTTTTTTGTCAATAATGATGCCAAGAAGCTTGGTGTTGAGAACGATTTCAAGGATGGTGTTGTTTTGGCTCTGTATGGTGAATGTGGATTTGTCAATGGAGGTTTTGGTAGGGGAAAAACATTAGTTTGGTTTTATTTGCATTTATGGTTAGACTGCATCCAAGTTTCTGTTTTGGAGAAGGCTAGTTGAGTTTTTGCTAGGAGCTTGGAGTGGGAGAAGGCTGAGCAGATGACTGTTGAGTCATCTGCATATTGGATGATAGATGAGTTTGGGATGGATTGGTGAAAGTTGTTAATGAATAGGTTGAAGAGAAGAGGGCCAAGAACAGAACCTTGTGGGACACCTGTGGGTGTAGGAAGGAAGGGGGGGTTGAAGTTTTCCATTGGACAGCTTGTTGGTAGTTGGACAAGTAGCTGGAAAACCAGGCAATGGTGATGGGAGAGAGGTTTAGGGTGCAGAGTTGGGATATAAGTAGTTTGTGTGAGATGGTGTCAAAGGCCTTTGACAGACCTAGGAATAGTGCGGATACGAACTTGCCTGAGTCGCGTTCGAGGTTTATGGTTTCAAGAAAGGAAAAAAGGGCAGTCATGGTGCTGTGGCCAGGGCAGAAGCCGTGTTGGGTAGGGGAGAGGAGATTGTTTAGTGTTAGGTGTGTCATGAGTTGTGCTTTTATTGTTTTCTCTAGTATTTTAGAAAGAGGGTAACGGATGGCAATCGGCATGAAATTGGTGGTATCAGTATTTTTGCCGCCTTTGTGGAGGGGGATGATGTAAGCATGGCACAAGATAGAAGGGACATATAATTCTTGTATGGTTCTATTTATAAGAATAGAGATGGGATAGGCAATGCTGTGTGCAGATTGATTGAGGAAGGTGGGTGGAAGGTTGTCAGGTGCATTGCGACAGGGTTTGAGTTTGAGGAGAAGTCTTTTTATAGTGCTTGTGGGGATGGACTTGAGACAGAAGGATGTGGAGGAAGGTTGATGATTGGGGTGGTGGTTGGGGCAGGAGGGGGTTGTGGTGGAGGAGGGGATGGGAAGGAGGCTGATAGTTTAGCTATGCAGTCTATGAAGAATGAGTTGAACTGGCTGGCTGTTTCAAGGTTGGAGAGGTTGGGGTCAGGGCAGGGGTTTCCTTTGTTGCCAGGATGCAGCATGGATGCGATGGAGTATTTGCTGAGTGCAAGGACTGGAGTATGGAGTAGTGGGCTTTGTGGTCTTTAATTATTAGTTAATTAATTATTAGTCTCCTTCCGGGAGGAGCAGCAGCTGCCAAACAGAAAATCAGTGAGAAGGTTAGCAACTACAGAAATAGGACAGCCTATAGTTTTTGTTTGAATGTTACCTTTCTGTTTGATTTTATTATTTATGCACCAATGGGGAGCTGCAGTTCACTGAGAGGTAAGAAAATAATGTAGTTATGCCGGGGGGGGGGGGGTAGAAAGGGACATGCAGTAAGTGCACACTACTGAAGGATGCCCGTGGGGACAGACAGAAACAGAGTGTAGTCAGGGGGTTTAGAAAGGGACATGCAGTAAGTGCACACTACTGAGGGATGCCCGTGGGACAGACAGACACAGAGTGTAGTCAGGGGGTTTAGAAAGGGACATGCAGTAAGTGCACACTACTGAAGGATGCCCGTGGGGACAGACAGAAACAGAGTGTAGTCAGATGTTTAGAAAGGGACATGCAGTAAGTGCACACTACTGAGGGATGCCCGTGGGACAGACAGACACAGAGTGTAGTCAGGGGGTTTAGAAAGGGACATGCAGTAAGTGCACACTACTGAGGGATGCCCATGGGACAGACAGACAAAGAGTGTAGTCAGGGGGTTTAGAAAGGGACATGCAGTAAGTGCACACTACTGAGGGATGCCCATGGGACAGACAGACAAAGAGTGTAGTCAGGGGGTTTAGAAAGGGACATGCAGTAAGTGCACACTACTGAGGGATGCCCATGGGACAGACAGACACAGAGTGTAGTCAGGGGGTTTAGAAAGGGACATGCAGTAAGTGCACACTACTGAGGGATGCCCATGGGACAGACAGACAAAGAGTGTAGTCAGGGGGTTTAGAAAGGGACATGCAGTAAGTGCACACTACTGAGGGATGCCCGTGGGACAGACAGACACAGAGTGTAGTCAGGGGGTTTAGAAAGGGACATGCAGTAAGTGCACACTACTGAGGGATGCCCATGGGACAGACAGACAAAGAGTGTAGTCAGGGGGTTTAGAAAGGGACATGCAGTAAGTGCACACTACTGAGGGATGCCCATGGGACAGACAGACAAAGAGTGTAGTCAGGGGGTTTAGAAAGGGACATGCAGTAAGTGCACACTACTGAGGGATGCCCATGGGACAGACAGAAACAGAGTGTAGTCAGGGGGTTTAGAAAGGGACATGCAGTAAGTGCACACTACTGAGGGATGCCCGTGGGACAGACAGACACAGAGTGTAGTCAGGGGGTTTAGAAAGGGACATGCAGTAAGTGCACACTACTGAGGGATGCCCATGGGACAGACAGACAAAGAGTGTAGTCAGGGGGTTTAGAAAGGGACATGCAGTAAGTGCACACTACTGAGGGATGCCCATGGGACAGACAGACAAAGAGTGTAGTCAGGGATTTAGAAAGGGACATGCAGTAAGTGCACACTACTGAGGGATGCCCATGGGACAGACAGACAAAGAGTGTAGTCAGGGATTTAGAAAGGGACATGCAGTAAGTGCACACTACTGAGGGATGCCCATGGGACAGACAGACAAAGAGTGTAGTCAGGGGGTTTAGAAAGGGACATGCAGTAAGTGCACACTACTGAGGGATGCCCATGGGACAGACAGACAAAGAGTGTAGTCAGGGGGTTTAGAAAGGGACATGCAGTAAGTGCACACTACTGAAGGATGCCCATGGGACAGACAGACAAAGAGTGTAGTCAGGGATTTAGAAAGGGACATGCAGTAAGTGCACACTACTGAGGGATGCCCGTGGGACAGACAGACACAGAGTGTAGTCAGGGGGTTTAGAAAGGGACATGCAGTAAGTGCACACTACTGAGGGATGCCCATGGGACAGACAGACAAAGAGTGTAGTCAGGGGGTTTAGAAAGGGACATGCAGTAAGTGCACACTACTGAGGGATGCCCGTGGGACAGACAGACACAGAGTGTAGTCAGGCAGAGGTTTTTAGTATTTAAAATGGTGCCGCAGCTCAGGAGAGGAATAAGTTAACTCTCAAGAGGAAGAGGGAGGGAATAGGCAGGAGGGACAGAGCTGGGAAGCTTACAATAAGATTATGTTAGGAGACCAAGAGAAGGGGTGGCTAAAGCCAGGGCTTGGAGAAAGCTGTGAGGAAACAGGTTTGACCGGGCTAGGAAACCTACACTAGAATTATGTTAGGAGAACAAGAAAAAGGGAGGGAGGCTATGGACCAACTAGCCCAGGTCAGTACCTAAAGGTGTCTGTTTATCTGTGTGAATTCAAAAGTAGATTTAGTAAAGCATCAGGGTACTTAAGGGAACTGCTCCCAGTCTGTTGATAAAAGTGGAACTTGCAGTGGCTTTTACTGGCTTGTACCGGGTTCTGCTGTCCATGTTCTTGTATGTAGGTAGTTGCTTCAAGTTTTTTTTTTTGTTTGTTTTGGACCTTTGAAACTGTTTAATGGAAGTTGTGCACACTACTGAGGGATGCCCATGGGACAGACAGAAACATTGTGTAGTCAGGCAGAGGTTTTTAGTATTTAAAGATATGGTTATCATGCAGTATTATGTATGCTGTACTAATTATTCATTTTTTAAAAGCTAATTCTGTTCTAGATTCTACTAAAAACTCTACCAGTGCTGGTCTTTCACTTAGGATCCCCGTCTTTCTTTCTCTTTGCCTCTACTCTGATAACAATCCTTGGTAGGGAAGGCAGTCTTTGTCCTGAAGTCCAAATAAATTATTGGCTTGTTCTCATTGTATTACCTTTACCTCTCTAATTATTTGTTCCCAAAACCTTGTTTTTTTACCAGTTTTCTCCAGTAAATTCCAGCTCCCTCTTGCCTGTTGTCTGTAACCCTAACCACAGTCATCCCAGTTGTCAGAATTTCCTTTCTCCATTCCAGTATTGGCTTAGTTCTTCGAATACTTTCTCATACTTTATGAAAGTAATATTCTGTGCGGTTATTGTTATTCTCCTTAAGGATCTGCATCCAAAATCCCAGTCTCTCCTTGTTTCCTGAGCTCCCCCCCTATTTTCATCATCATCGCTTTCCTCTTTGAATTATAGGTTTCTGCTTGTGCTATGTATAAGAGCCTTAACAGTGTAGCTCTGAAATACCCCTTCAAATCGGGTAATCCCAGACCACCTTGTTCAGCTTATCCCCTTTCACTTGGTCTCTTCTTCTCCCAGATAAAATCATTCAGCTCTTTATTAATTACTATACACAAGTTCTCCTCTGGTTGATAAAAACGAATGCCTGACCTGTGTATAAAACTAAAGGGACTAAAAACATTTTAATTGTTTTTATCTTGCTAGCCATATCCATATAACAGAGCTTCCAACTTCTCGGTTTTTGTACTAGGTCCATACTCCTAAATACTTAATTTTATCATGTCCCCATAAATATGGGGGTCTATGTTAAATCATCGAACGCTTAAAAAATGAACGATGATTTACTGAACCCATGTAACAGAAAGCTTACAATCTTGAACACTTAGAACAGCGATTTTTTTCCAAGGGAAAAAATCGCTGTTCCACAAAAAAAAAAATGTTTAAAACATTACACACTCCCCCTACTTAAATATACCAAGTCCAAGATCGAACTACACTCATGAAAATGGAAAAGTAATGGAAGCAGCCAAGAGATTTCTTTCCCAGGGAAAGAATTCACTTATATGCCGTTTCATTGTTTTGCCTTTTTGTGCTTTCATGTTTCATCAAGACGCATTCGAAAGAATGTGTCTTCAATCATTTAATAGGATCCCTAAACACAGATATTGCTGAACCAATTTGTGTGCGTGGGTACGTAATTTACAGCTATTGCCTTCATTTTAGCTTAATTAATTTTGTATTCGAAAAGATTTGAAACTGCTTCAAAATGTTTCACAACACTGAAATCTCCTTTTCTGGTTTTATCAGGTGTAAAATAATATCTACAATTAGAGCCTGCTTTTCTTGACTATCATACCAATTATATAATTGAATTTCTGAGTTTCTTATTTTCTTTGCCATTGGTTTTAAATGTAGTGCACGTAATAAAGGATAAAGAGGACAACCCAGTCCTGTTCCTCTGCTCAAACAGAAATTTTCAGAGAGGAACCCACCCACTTTAATTTTCAACTCCGATCCCTCATATATCCTCATAATCAACCTTATAATTTTATCAAGAAATACAAATGTTTCCATTGCCCTGCTCATAAACTCCCAGCTTACTTTGTCAAATCCTTTCTCTGCATCAAGACCCACCAACAACCGTTTATTTTCTTACATTCAGCTTCCCTCTGGATCATTAGTGTTCTGTTAATGTTGGCAAATGTTTGCCTCCCTTCCATAAAACCACAGTGATCAGTAACAATTTTGGCATCACCTTTGCCATTCGTTTAGCCATTATAGACATAAACACTTTATAAACATGGTGTAGGACTGAAATGGGGCTTGTATGAAGCTGGATCTGATGGGTCGTTACCCTCTTTAGGTATTACAGCCACCACCACCTTCTTCCAGGAAGTTGGTGCTTGTCCTCCTGCTGTGCACCATAAAGTCTTAGTAGAATCCAAAACTGACAAATTAGCTGTGCCAGGTGTCCTTTGGCATCTGACATTCTGCACAGCTGTTCATTTAGGTAGGCCACAGTATCACTGAGTTAGAGTGCTATGTCGGGTATAGAGGTTTTATAGCCATCAGGATCCTGCATGCATTCTTTTGTATTTGTGGTAGAGATTATATATCAGCTGAGTAGGGATTTCAGTGACTGATGGACAGGGCAGGTTCTGCAGATCCTTCCTAAATTCTTTGATTGGCTGTGATAGCCACGGCACTGCCAAACAGGGACTCCATCTTCAAAGAAAAGTAAAGAAACTGTGAATGCCTTTGTCATCTACAAGACTTTCCTGGTGAATCAGAGAAAGCCCAGATCTGCTGATCTACGTATCAGTGCTTCCGTGACCTAAGCTTTTGTGTGAGTAGCCAAAGCCCTACAACTCTAAATTCTTCATTATAAAAGGACTCAAGCATGTATCTCTGCTTCCCCAAACATTTTGTTAATAGACTGTTAGATTTTTATGTTGTTGGGATCGGGACCAAATTTGGGTAAAAACAGCTGTATTTTTGATGTGCAGCGATTTAGCTTACAGTATTTATCAGCGTACTTACTTTACTTGTCTGTGCTTATTTCCCCCTTCCAGATATGTTATGATTTTGGCTGCAGTCTCAGTGGCTCAGCAGGTAGCAAACTTACCTTTGATGCCAGAAAATCAAAAACAGGGAGCTGTATTCCCACACCAGATGCTTGGACTTATTTTGTTCCTATACTGGCACTGTAGTGCAGCAAACGTTGGGTGCTACATTCCTGTGTGCCATCAGCCTGAGTTTGTGGTAGCTCAGGTACATGTGAAATATCCCATGTAACTTACAAAAAGTATAGGGATTTCTCCTTTATGTCCTGGCCAAATATCTCTCAGTCAGCATAAATACCACATTGTGTTTTTCTTCAAAATAGGCCATAGATCTAATTAGACTTACGTGGTCAACAAAAGCATAGATTAAAAGAAAAAAAAAACCTTCCTTTTGAATGATGCATGGAAAACAAAAGTGATTTCTAGTAAAACAGGCACAGACAGTAGAGTTTCAGAAACAGTAAAACTGCAGTAGCCCTTTTCTCCACCTCAGTGTTCACCATCACATATTTAAATAAAAGAAAGTAAACTGAAATATGAACAGAAATTATGGGTTTATCAGGGTAGCTGCAGTGTTGTACTGCTTAACGGCAATATGGAAGTTATTTTAGCATTCTTTTTGCTTCGTATTAATAGCTAAACTGTAGCTTGTGCTCTAGCATCTGTTATGATTTTTTTCTTTTCATTTTTGTGTTGTTAACTGCAAGCACTTCTTTTCTGTTTCACTGCATTGAATATGAGGACACTGGCTCAATAAATAATTTTGCTGTGGTGGTATATGTTTAGCACAAGCTGTCAAACAGTACAAAGACTGCACACTGTGTTCTCTGCACGTGCTAAGGAATATGACTTGGATCAGATGTTCAGTGTAATACCAGTAACCGTGTCCCAGATTATAAGCAAAAAACCATGTGATAAGCTGACTGCATTCCAGAAGTATCTGTGCATCGTTGTGCTGGAATTAACTGGAATGCAACAGTTTATAAACAACTTTTTTTTTTTTTTTTTTACAAATGCAGAACATTTTGGTGAAACAGATTATATCTATTTTACTAACATCAGTAAAAGCATGTTAGACAGTATATAAAGAGGTTCATGTAGCAAAGACACCAAGTTAATTAAAGGCATGTATCATCTGTAGTTGACATATGACAGAGATACTGTGGCTAAACAGGCTTTTTCTGAAGTACTGAGAAAATCAGCTAAGCATCTTTATGTTCGTCAGTGCCTATTCCAGTCATTTCTTCATTCTAATATCCTGAAAACATCCTGCACTGAAATGCTACTAAACTGTATTTTAGAAGTCGTAGTAAAAGAAAAACACCCAGAAGGTATATAGGTGACAGCTCTTCAGGGAACAGGAAATACCACCCTTATGCTATTCTAGAGCTCATTTGAGAGGTTTCACATATGCGTACACATATGTGAATAACGCATACACAAATTATATACATAAGCCTGTTTAGCCACAGTACAGCCACATAACTATGATGGAAGTCATTAAGCAGGTATAGAGACATCTGTAGATCTGACATTAGTAGCCTTAAAAAAATAATTATTTCACTGTTATCAAATTTAACAGTGGTCAGTATAGAAAGTAAGTATGGAAACACTGCTAAATTTTCACATCCAAATTACTCATAGATGATTACAAAAAAAAAAAAATACAATAAAAGGCCAATTGACATCTGTTCTCATGCGTCCCTTCTTCTGTATTCCCAGTTTTGACTGCAGGAAAACTGGCTTCTTTCTAGGCATTCAGTGGGCATGGAGCAGAGCAAAGAAACTTGCATTGTATTTCACAATGCATGCATACAAATAGGCATAGGTGAATTGTAGATCTACAGGCAATGTTGAGGTTCTGTAATTCACCTGTAGCACATCTTTGGAATATGAAAGGAAACTGTGGAGCATTTGATGAAAACGTGTGTTAAGTATAAAGATGACTGCAGGTGATGTAATGGTAGGGTGACAAGATGAAACCTCTGACGTCACCTGTGTTTAACACTGGAGGTCCTGTCCATATAAGCCCCCACTCAATCTGCACAGTAGTCACCACCACAAATGGCATCAGTAAGTCAGACCACTTTTGAGTGGTGTGCACCTAGCATATGGGAGAGGCTTCACTGTGATGATTCCAGGGCATTTCTTGTGTGTGTCTCTTGGCATAAATCATTCAATGCACAAGTCAGTGATTCAAGCACAGATGGTCACTGTGCTCATCATTTCAGAGCTCAGTGTGTTTATTGACCTGCATGAGGGCAGCCAGTGCAGGCAGTGTAGGACATCCTGCAAAAAGCATGTCTTCTATGATAAGTGGTGGCCATTTTGGTATTCGTTGATGTATCCATGGGGATACTGACAAATGGCCACCATAACCATTCTGTGGACCATATGGGAAATTTACAGCAAACAAATGGTAGGCACTGCTCCACATATGGCATCATTGTTACTCCTTTGCCAGTAGGAGTGAACTTTGTATAGTAGCCATGGCTCCTTTGCCAGTAGGAGTGGACATTTGTATAGCAGTCTCTCATACCCTCTGTCTTCACCACTTGTACATCTCACTGAGCCAGCTCCTTTGGTTCCTGAAGTTCTACACCATTCGACTACTCTTTTGGCCTACTTGGGAATAACATCTAGTGATGGCATCATTTTGAAGGTTCATGGATACAGTCCATCTACTGTGGGAGAAAGTGGGTTTCCCATTCACACAGCTGAAACATTAACACCATCCGTCAGACAGGAAGCCTCTGGACTTGATTCTGTCATCAACACAGTACATCCTAGCCAGAGTTCACAACATGGATACGCTATTCCAACCCTGGAAAATATGAACCCCAACTCCCCCACCGTAGCTGTAGCTGTTTGCAGGCTAATGAATGCCAGCCATCTACTGCATCCCCATATGGGGACCACAGTACAGTTCCTCTAATCCTGATTCCACAGGCAGCATGTTCCTTGACTCAAGGATGGATAATGCTCTTCATGCCATTGTGTTTACTAGGGTAGGTATTCCACACATCAGCCTTGATTCCATCTGATGCTGACATATGTCTACTAACTCCATGTGGTGGTAGTGGTTGATAATGCCTTGGTCATGGAGATGATGATGTTTTAGATCTTGGCACCATCTGATGCTGACATGCGTCTACTAACTCCATGTGGTGGTAGTGGTTGATAATGCCTTGGTCATGGAGATGATGATGTTTTAGATCTTGGCACCATCTGATGCTGACATATGTCTACTAACTCCATGTGGTGGTAGTGGTTGATAATGCCTTGGTCATGGAGATGATGATGTATTAGATCTTGGCACCATCTGATGCTGACATATGTCTACTAACTCCATGTGGTGGTAGTGGTTGATAATGCCTTGGTCATGGAGATGATGATGTATTAGATCTTGGCACCATCTGATGCTGACATATGTCTACTAACTCCATGTGGTGGTAGTGGTTGATAATGCCTTGGTCATGGAGATGATGATGTTTTAGATCTTGGCACCATCTGATGCTGACATATGTTTACTAACTCCATGTGGTGGTAGTGGTTGATAATGCCTTGGTCATGGAGATGATGATGTTTTAGATCTTGGCACCATCTGATGCTGACATATGTCTACTAATTCCATGTGGCGGTAGTGGTTGATAATGCCTTGGTCATGGAGATGATGATGTTTTAGATCTTGGCACCATCTGATGCTGACATATGTCTACTAACTCCATGTGGTGATAGTGGTTGATAATGCCTTGGTCATGGAGATGATGATGTTTTAGATCTTGGCAGACTGATCTGTGACACAGAAAACAATGATGTAAAATGGATTTTGGCCCCAAAGACCGCCATTAATGTACTTCACTGCTTAATCCTGATACTGCTAGCATCGTAATGAACGTGAAGATCCTGCACACTGGAGTAATATCTGTGGATAATTGTATTCATTTTATATTTTTCTGAATCACACCACATATGTTTGCTTTCATCATTTGCTTATTGAAAAGCTCTCAGCATACTGGGAATCATTTATGTAATTTTGCAGTCATGTGCATGTGATGCATAATCACTTTCTTTCTGGGAGTGCAATAATGCTTCACATGTTACTGAATCACTCGCTTCCTGTGTATGACTGCTTGTGACCCTGTTTCACAAAAAGCAGTAGGCTGTTTTGTTTCTGAATGCTCCCCATTATGTGATATGTACATTTGTACAGTGCGTATTGGGAGTATTGTGAAACATTTTTCTATGTGGTAAGTTTACATCTTCCTTGTTGTGTATGTAATCAGCTTCAAAACTGATAAGGAAAGCAAATTTGTTATTAGTACTCTAAAAGCTGTTCCAGTTAAATGTACTACTTGTTGTATTAGGAACAGTAAGGTCTGGATGTTAAATCTAATGAAATGTATGACCGCTTTAAAATAAAATTTGCTTCAGACATCAATAAGACAATTCATAATAAGTCTGTTTGGTTAATTATCTTCCAACTTTTATAGCAAGAGTAGTTTTTAGAAATGGGTTATTACATTAATAGGGTGCCTTGTGCTGTAATGCTAACACCTTTTACTTCTGCTTCTATAGAGAATATAAGTTGTTGTTGTTTGTCTTTCGGCTTTTCCTGGTTAGGGGTCGCCACAGCGGAACTCTGGTTCGCTAATGATTGGTAGTAGGTTTTTACGGTGCCGAGTTGCCAGCTCGATGCCCAACCTTCAATGAAGGCACGCCCATTCACGCATGTCTTTCGGAACACCACTTGACTGTGGGGAGGACATGCAGACTCCACACAGAAGGCACTCCCTGCACACCAGCTGAGAATCAAATGGGAGAACCTCCTGTTGTGAGGCAACAATGCTACCGCTGCACCACTGCGGTTATAAGTATCTGTTCTAATTCTTAAGATTGGCTTTTCTGTAGTATGTACAATATGTATTTAATTTGGTTACTGAGACTATGCAGACATATGTTGTTATGGAGCTGTAATACAAGTTGTCACTCACTGTGATACTAAATAAATAGAAACAGAAAGCCAGATGCTGAAGCAACACTAGAGCAGTAGAGTAAAGCAGTTTGGTAGCAAATGCATCTCCTGACTGGAAATGAAACTAGTTTGGAATATCGCAGTAACTGTATGCAACTTTCAGATGTCATTGTTCTTTGAAACTTTCCAAGTATACAGCACATATTTATGGAATGGTGTGTATAGTCTTTCAAACAAGTCTATCAGTTTGTTTCTGTCCATTATTTAGGTCATTTCTGTAACACAGAAGCACTCCTATATCACTAGAATTCAGTTCTGTGGCACAGAGAGATGAAGCCCTGACACTGAGCCAATGACTTAAGTCCGGGTAGCATCACGGGTACTGGAGAAGCCCAGTTGGAGGATGGGAAGTGAGCGTCTTACAGCTTGCCCTTTGTTGTGGCAGGGAATGGTAGTTTCCTAATGGCCAAGTTGCAGAGGCTTACATAACAGTGACTTTTTACTGACAGGATGTCCTTGTGCTTCCAAGTCAGTGATGTGCATGTAGGAGTCTACATGCATCCAGAAGAGTATAAGAGGTCCCTACAGTGATGTGGTTGTTCACATCGGTCACTGGCTGAGGTGTGTTTAGGGATGTAATAGAAACGCCCCACATCCTATGCCCTAGATGTGATAAGCTGATAAGAGGAGATGATATCATGTTGTTCCCCAGCCTACGGTCACTTAGGGTCAGTCATGAAACATGGATTGTCCTGTTTTTTTTTTTGGGGGGGGGTGAAGAAAGACCCTCAAGTCATTGGGACAAAGGTTTGCTTTCCTTGCAGAAAAAGGGTGCCTGTGTATTAGGTCTTCCATGAATTTCTGGATAATAGACCATCTAGTCAGCTCTAGCTTGGTGTGGACTGTGGGTCCACCGCATTGAGAATGAATGGGCTCAAGATATGTTGGAGAAGGGTTTGATGGTCATCAGTCACAGCAAGAAAAAAGCAAGCAGGGAAAAAAGTCAAACATTCCTTATTCTGAAAGGCAGAAACATGCTGTGTCAGAATCATGTTGATATGTTGATAAATTAAAAAAACAGCAACAAGTCACATTCATATCTAGTAAGTCTTTGTTCCTTTATTAAAAACAGAACTTCATCAGAATGTGAAAAAAAGTAATATTCTCCATTAAAATGCAATCTTTTAAAAGACCTGCTTCTATTCACCTAATAATGCATCATTCATTACATGTACTAATCATTTGATAAAAAACATATATTAACACTTATTAAACTTTTAAAAATTAATAAATAATCATAAACAAATACTGATACTAATTATACTACCTAATGCATTAATAAAATTCAAGTCCTATTTAGAACCTAGGGAATTAAAATGGCAGATACTGTTTAATACTACTTGTCCACAAGGAATAAATGATAAAAATATCTTTGAGCAGTGCTTTACCCCTGAAAACAGTAAAGTTGAAATTATTTATTTATTTATTTATTTATTTGACCTTTGTTAACCGGGTTAGTCCAGCTGGTCCGGAGCCCTCTTTCATTGGAGACCCAGGGAGAAAAGCTCCACAAAAACATATCTACATAAGCATAATACATAACTACTTAACAGAATTACAACAGTAATAACAAACTAAGATAAAATAATAGAAATTAACATTCTAAATGATTAACAAGTGCACTTGGCACAACGCAGAGTAAAGACAGTGGTAAGGGTGTTCAGCAGCAAGTTTGGCCACCATGTCATAAGTGGGCTCTAGTTTAGAGAATAGTGTGGTTTATAAGTAAGTAAGTATTTGAGAACTGTAGAGAAGGGTCGGGAGTAGGTAGGCATGGGATGGGGGCTATCTTTGCTTTACTGGATAAAAATGTTTTTATTCCTGTAGAGGAGGCCAAGCTTTTGGTGGGTTTTCTTAATGTTACTGGGAACATGCAGGTCAAATTTCAGCTGGTCATCAGTAATGACCCCAAGAAGTTTGGTGTTAGTTTCCACTGTGATAGGTGTGAAATGAAGATTAGTTATTGAATTTTATTAATCCACCATATTAGGAGATACTGACCCCTCTGACTTTAATATAACTTCTCCAAAGTTACACAACAACGGAGAAAAAGGAATTCTCCACTATTACCAAAAGTGCTTTCAGTCAACCATTTTTCATTTAAATGGCATTCTTCTGAACTGCCATCAACAAACTGACATATTCCCACTATATTCATAGTTCATCCATTACAAAATGTAGATTGAGGATTTTATTGGTCAGCCAGTATGCATATCTGAGTTTTAATTTCATTGATAAGTTTAATGGTCAGCCAGTGTGCATATCTGAGTTTTAATGTCATTGATAAGTTTAATGGTCAGCCAGTGTGCATATCTGAGTTTTAATTTCATTGATCAGTTTAATGGTCAGCCAGTGTGCATATCTGAGTTTTAATGTCATTGATAACTTTATTGGTCAGCCAGTGTGCATATCTGAGTTTTAGTGTCATTGATCAGTTTAATGGTCAGCCAGTGTGCATATCTGAGTTTTAATGTCAGTGATAAATTTAATGGTCAGCCGGTGTGCATATCTGAGTTTTAATGTTCATAGGTTCATAGGTTGGTACTAGGCTATCAGCCCTAGGGCCTATACAAGCCTAGCCATAACAATTCCCTGGGTATTTCTTCCCACATTATTTACTTTCCTGGACCCCTGTCTAGCAGGGTGACTGACGTGATCCCTGGGGTGAATTTCATTTCTCCCATCCAATCGTCAAGGTTCCTCTTGAAGAGGTCCAAAGAGGCACTCTGCTTGACATGTATGGGCAATCTATTCCAGAGTCTGGGGAGTCTATGGGTCAGGAACCTATCCCTCCAGCATGTTTTGTTTATTGTGATGACAAGGTTTAGATCCCTGGAGTGTGTAGCTCTGAGGGATTGGGATTTCTTTAAGTGTAACATGTCCAACAGCTCTGGGTTTGACATGGTCTTGTATGTTAAGCAGAGATCACCTCTGAGTAGATGATATGCGACAGAGTATAGCTGGAGTTTTTTAAGGCAGTCAGCGTAGGGCATCTGCTTTAGGCCTGTGATTCTTTTAGTGAGGTATTTCTGAGGCCTTTCCAGTTGTTGCAGATGTCTTGAGAGGTACATACCAAATGGGGCATTGTATTCTATAATGGGTCTAATGAGGGATGAGTACAGTGGGACAATGACCTCCTTTTTTCTGGATGAAAAGCCCTTCGTGATGAGGTGTGCCACATAGAAGGATTTCCTGACTGTTGTGGCGATGTGATTATCGAAGGTGAGACCACTGTCCACCTGTGTCCCTAAGTCTCTTATCACACTTTCTGTGTTTAGTGTACTGCCACCTATATGGTAATTCATGGATACATGTTTTTTCCCAAAGGGGATAACAATACATTTCTTGGCATTGAGCTTGAGCCCATGGCTCTGGCACCAAGCATCTGTTTCTGTAAGGCCTTTTGTAGAGTATCCACATCATTTGGGGATTCAATAATGGCTCCCAGTTTGCAGTCATCTGCAAACTTTGTTAGCCAGAGTCCCTTAGTGTTGACCTGTACTTCAGAGAAGTAGATGCCAAACAAGAGCGGCCCCAGGACTGAACCCTGAGGTACTCCACTTGTCACTTGTCTTGAGCTGGATTTGGAGTCGGCTACTTTTACAGTGTGGGTTCTATCAGTAAGCCATTTAGCAACCCATTGGGTGACATAGGGGTTAATGCCCAACTTAGTAAGTTTATCTATGATTCCAGAGTGGGGGATGGTGTCAAAGGCCTTGGCAAGGTCTAGATAGGCTGTGTGGACCACCTTACCCTTGTCCATGGCTCTGGAGACTGATTCAAAGAAGTCAATCAGGTTCATGAGACAAGATCGGCCCTTCACAAACCCAAACTGGGTGGGGTCTAGTGTTTGAAGGTTGCCAATGTCTTTGTTTATAAGTTCCATGATAATACGCTCCATGGCCTTGCAGATAAGGCTTGTCAGACTGATGGGACGGTAGTTTCCAGGATCCAAGGTGGATCCCCCCTTGTGGATTGGGATAACTGTAGCTTTGCGCCACTCAGTGGGCACGAAACCTGAGGTGAGGCTATGATTAAACATGACACTTAGGTGAGGTGCCAGTTCATATTGTAGTTCATGTAGTACACAGCCCGGGATGTCATCTGGTCCCATAGATGCTGTATTTTTGGCTTTAGAGAGTGCGTTTTGTACCTGTGTGGCCGTTATTACTGGAATTTGGCAATCTTCCGGTATTGAGATGGGCCATTTGGGGGGTGAGAGGGGTGAAGTTGGCACTGAATCGATCTGCCAGGATATTGGCAATATCCTTCGGATCAGTATATTTAATGCCATTCTGTTTTAGCTCAGAGCAGATCTGAGCATTGCCATTTAGATTCTTGACATAGTTATAGAATGCTTTGTGGTTGTCTTTGGAATCTTTGGCAATTTTATTTTCGTAACTAGCTTTGGAGGATTTTATGAGGCATCTCAATTTTTTACTGAGGCTAGTAAGGGAGTTTTTTGCATCCTGGGATTTTCCTCTTTTCTGCAAAAGTTTCTTCCTTTTGTTGTAAAGTTTGTTTATGGCAGGGGACCACCAGATTTGCTTCCTTTTTTTGGATGAGAGCATTTTGGTTCTATTTGGGATGGCACGATTCATGCATGAGTGGATGTTCTCGTACAGTGCCTTAGTGTAGGATTCAGAAGTTGAACTTTCAGTTCCCGTCTGCATGGGTGTCATGAAGTTTGTCACTTCTGACTTGAGTAGCATGAAGTTGGCTTTGGAGAAGTTTTTTATGGTGGTTTCTTTACTGGGGGGGGGGGGGGATGTGGATGTTAAGGGTGATTAGCTTATGGTCAGACCTGACTAACAAGGGGGTGACCATAGGTATGGAGCATTGATTTCCCATGTTGGTAATGACCAGGTCTAGGATATTGGAGCCCCTGGTGGGACTATGGATTAGTTGATCCAGGGCGTTGGAATTTATGAATTCCAAGAACCGTTGCGCAAAGGTGTTGGGACAGAGTATTTTTCCCAGTTAATGGCAGGGTAGTTAAAATCACCCAGTTTTAGGGTGTTTGGTTCTATCTTAATATTTTCCAGTATGTTTAGAAAGGTGTAGTGAGAATCTTGGGGTATGGTGGGGGATCTGTAGCAAGCTACATTGATCAGTTTAATGGTCAGCCAGTGTGCATATTTGAGTTTTAATGTCATTGATAAATTTAATGGTCAGCCAGTGTGCATATCTGAGTTTTAATTTCATTGATAAGTTTAATGGTCGGCCAGTGTGCATATCTGAGTTTTAATTTCCTGATAAGTTTAATGGTCAGCCAGTGTGCCTATCTAAGTTTTAATGTCATTGATCAGTTTAATGGTCAGCCAGTGTGCATATCTGAGTTTTAATGTCATTGATCAGTTTAATGGTCAGCTAGTGTGCATATCTGAGTTTTAATGTCATTGATAAGTTTATTGGTCAGCCAGTGTGCATATCTGAGTTTTAATGTCATTGATCAGTTTAATGGTCAGCCAGTGTGCATATCTGAGTTTTAATGTCATTGATAAATTTAATGGTCAGCCAATGTGCATATCTGAGTTTTAATGTCATTGATCAGTTTAATGGTCAGCCAGTGTGCATATCTGAGTTTTAAAGTCATTGATAAATTTAATGGTCAGCCAGTGTGCATATCTGAGTTTTAATCTCATTGATAAGTTTATGGTCGGCCAGTGTGCATATCTGAGTTTTAATTTCATGATAAGTTTAATGGTCAGCCAGTGTGCCTATCTGAGTTTTAACGTCATTGATCAGTTTAATGGTCAGCCAGTGTGCATATCTGAGTTTTCATGTCATTGATAAATTTAATGGTCAGCCAGTGTAAATATCTGAGTTTTAATTTCATTGATAAGTTTAATTAAACCAAATGCAACTAAAACTCAAACCAAGAAAACAAAACTAATAGCGGAAAGGTAAAACCACACAAACCGTTTATTGTTAGCGCTTTCGTACAGATATTCTCATGTACTTCTTCAGACAATATTACCCAGCTAAACATGGTTTAAAAAGGGTCAGTAATTAAACCAATTAAACAAATCACTTACTCATTAACAGAATCAGTCATAAATCCAACATTATTAAAGGAGTATTCCCTAATTACTAAACAATACATCAACACATAAATTAATATTAAAACACTCTATCCTATTAATTCACTCCATATTGTTCATAAAAAATTATTATAGTGCTTTACAATAATTATTGAATTTCTACCATCAACCAAAGACATACTTATTAAAAAGTATTATTTTTACAAAACATGTATACATATATAACCACCTAAACATCAGTGCATACATTGTTATTTTACCTGTCCAATGCTTTCAATTTTAACAGGCACTTAATAGAACATGCTTCATTCAGTCCAGGATAAATATATGCATTTAATGGTCAGCCAGTGTGCATATCTGAGTTTTAATGTCATTGATCAGTTTAATGGTCAGCCAGTGTGCATATCTGAGTTTTAATGTCATTGATGTCATTACACTGCAATCTACCATGAATTCAGTCTCAGAATTCGATATGTACCAGAACATGGTTACACCTGATACGTAACTCTTCAGAAGCCTTGTGTGTGTGTGTGTGTGTGTGTGTGTGTGGGGGGTGTTAAGTTGAATATTGCCTCTTTTGTCCTGTTATTCCTGCACTCAGGCATGTATGACATCTGACAATGCATGCCTGGATATCAGCAGGTGAGAATAAGCCAAATCCCTGCTCCACTCATTTTTTTTGCTGCCTATACAGTTCATATTTTTAACCTAATACTTGTCATGGAAAAGTTTCTGTGTTTAATGTCTAAAAATCTGAAATCCTCATTTGTATCTAAGGTTAGCAGATCATGAATGGGGACCTACACACCTGCACTGGCATTGTGTGTGATGCTTGGATGAAGAGTATGATGTTAAATATAAATGGCATTTCAGTCCAGGTACCTGCAGAAAAACAAGGGAAAATACTGAAGCTTAAATCAGGTTTATAATGATGGCTGTTGCTGAAGGTACCCAGTGTGGAAACTTGTGTAATCTTTCCCTGTTTGATCACAAGCTGCTGCTAGAGCAGTTAAAAAGGTATGGGAGTTGGAGGCTAGGCACTGTTCACATCATTTGTGCAAATTCCACTTATTACGTGGCCTCTTACTTTACATGTGTTGACAGCTTCCCGTACAATAGTGAGAACTAAAATTCATGCCTGTCAGATGATGATGTAGGACCAGTGAGAGCTGTACTCTGGTAAACACTTTGGTGGTGAGGGGGGTCCAGTCTGTTTGCACAGACTTTCTTGACATCTGGACCATGTGTGCTGTTGGCCTTGTTCTGTTGAGCATTCCCATGAGTTTCCTGGTGCACCTTTGGTGGTAGATTTCAGAACTGAGGAATCTTCTCCCATTTTTTGCTAAGTCCACAGGATTTGCCTGCCATGGGAAAGGAAGCTTCACTGGGTCCTTCTATACCTGTAAAATTTGAAGGGCATACACAGGCATTGGATGTTCATCAGCCATCTGGCATCTGTTTTTGTAGGTATAGAAACATACCTCAAAGGTCTGTGCTCATGTCATTATCAGTGCTACCTCAGACCTCTTGCCACCTCCATTGAGCATTTCATCACCTACTATTCTCCTGCTGGCCAAATCATTGCATTAGCCTTAAAGGAGGACATTCTCAGGACTGCAGCATCCACCCCCTTTAAAGTACAACACAGTATAGTATCAGCAATCCAACTATATACTGCGGGAGTAGAACCACAACCTTCTGCATCAAAAGCAAGTATGCTACCTGTTGTACTACTAACAATGCAAACAGACTTGGCATAAGCAGCACTAAACTTCTTCCACTGAAGCTCTCAGCTCCTTGTAAAATCCACTTGACACTGAACTATATCTCTCAACTTTGCAGCACAAGAAATCCAGAAAAAGCCAAAATTTATTGAGGAGGGACAAAGGCCCAACACCAGGGACACATTTTAAACATTGCTTGTATAATCTTAGAAAGTTATCAGGATAAAATCTTTTGTGTTATGTGTTTCCTGAAAAATAGCAGTACTGAAACTTAAATGGCTATCATTATTTAGTGAATTCAGTTCTCATTGATTTGCCAGAAAACCACAAATTTTAAGAGGAACAGACCAATGGTATGAGCCAAACATTACAGACATCCTGTGAAAATCTGGACAGTTGAAAGCTGTGGACTCAGCTCCTTGAATCACAAGTGGTGGTATGGGTAGAGAATTCAGGTTCTTGTTTCTTGTATCTAAAGTACAAGGTTTGAGCATGGGCATCTCACACACACACACACACACACACACACACACACACACACACACAAAGCAGGAATTTCCATTCTGTAGCTTGAAGCAGCAGCAGTTACACCCAACCTCGTCCCCTTACTTGCGTCGGCAGATTTCTCTTACTTGAAGCAGCAACTCTAAAAATCAAACTTCCATACTTGAATTCAAGCAGCAGCCATTTCCATTCCCGTACTTTGTGAAGCAGAAAAATACAGTATTCTGTTAATTACCTGTACTGCAAAACACTAGATTCCATTAATTCCCCGTGCCTTACCTGGTTGTATTTAAACTTGGGTGGGTAGACAGGATGTATATGCGACAACACATGCACACGCACAGACATAACGTGACTGGATGAGCTATGGGACTGTTCTTCAAGAACGCCCTTAGAAAACAGTGTTTTTTAAATTAAACTATTAAATGTGACAGACCCAAAAGTGAAAAGTGCCACCTGGGGTGGACCACCCTTCTCACCCCCCCCTACCATCCCCCCGCCCGCACCAGCTATGCCACTGATCTACATTATTGTAGCAGTCTAACAATAATGATTATTGCCATAGTTGATAATAAAACCACTTATTGAAAATAAATGCAAAATTTACGTATTTTGAAACAAGATAGTAAGATAAAATCCATTAAAGGATCAGACTATTAAAACTATTTGCAAACAGCATAACATATTAAAAAGCAAGATTAGGTAAAATCCATCAAAGAGTCAGAGCATTTAAACAATTTGCCAAAAGAAAGTAATTGTACAATGGATATACTATAAAGCAAAATACTAAGATATAATACATAAAGAGATTGTTAAAATGACTAGCAAACAACGTTCAGTGGCTCTGAAGTTATATCTGTACGAGTCAGGCCTGTTTTAGTACCCCAGTGCTTCAGGATGCAATCTTCTGAATCCACAGTTTCTTTTTAAGTTTCTCACTGACTCCAACTCCCTGGATGTTGAATTTTCATTGCTTAGGCTTCTTCCTGGGAGTTAGACAGTGCAGAAGGCTTGTGAAGTCAGATGTAACAGGGGGGGGGTCCCTGTGTTAAGTTTGAAAACTGCAGTTGTGAGTCTTGTATTTAGTATATTTAGAAGTAGTTTGTGTGGAGACAGAACCATCAGTATGGAGGGTGCAGGATGATATAATTCTCCTGTAAAAAAAAAAAGTCACAGTTTCAGGACTCATGATTAAGATCCTCAAAATTGTGATGCAGAGCTGTCAGACATCTGTACTAATCATATTAGCTGATCTGCAAGGATGCGTTTCTTAATAGGTGCTCATATCCATCCCCAGTCCCCTCTGTCTGGATGACCTCTCCATCCTGAGGCTATGGATGAATCTTACTTAAAATCGGGGAAGTGTATCATTTATTATGGCATGCCAGTGGGAGCAAAGATCACCTTCATGTGCAAGTATCCGAGAGAAAAAAAAAAACCTCTGCCAAGCTAAGGGTATCAGGAAAGGAAATCCCAAACATTTATCCAATGCAGAGGGTTTCTTCATAGTCAGGCTGATGTGTTAAATACCTGTCTGATACAGCGCTTGTATGACGTAGTCAGGTTAATCACACTGTGCTGCATAAACATGAAAACAAACTGCTGAGAGCAGTGTCACTGAATAACTTGGAAGATGAGTGCAAAAATATATCTCTATCTGTATCTGTGCAGACAATCCTTCCTTATTCAATATGCCAGCGATTCTACACTCATCTCCATCTCCAAACAATATCTCTCATCTCCACGCACACACCCAAGATCCTTTCCTGTCCATAGAAAAGTGGCTGTCAGACAATCAGCTCATGTTAAATTAAAAAAAAAACCTAAACATTTGCTATTTCTTCCTTGAGCTCTTTCTCATAAGTCAACCTTTGTCATTGCATCCCTTGACAAGGCCATCATTAAAGCAGGACCCCACACTAAAGTTTTAGGTACCATTATCGATGAGCAAAGTATAAAAAAAAAACCATCAAAAACTAGGTCTACTATACAGAAATAAAAAATGTCTTACCTCCGACGCTTAACTCCATGGCTCAAGCATTCCTCCTTCCCCTACCTTCTCTATGCAGTCCCGATGTTTACTAACATACAATCTACATTTTTTATCTAAACTAGAATAAACTTACCACAAAATAGTAGTAACAGTAATAGGTAACTGCGTATTATTGCAACCACATTCCCAATACAGTCCTGAAGCAGGATCATCATTTTCTGTATAGTGCAGTCATGAACCCTGAATCCTAAGTATTCAAGTTTTTTTGTCTACAAGTCTGGGTTACAGACATTAAGTAATTAGGGAAGATTTGGGACCCACCTGCTTCTGTATTACTAGATTTTATGAGAATTGCCTGTATTACATCTGCACTGCTGGAAAACTGGCCGATGGTTGACGTGTGCTTTTCTATAATTAAAGTTGTCATTTTACTTTTACATCATAGAACACAATTGGATTTGGTGTGAATATATATGCCTATTACTTATTTTATGCATCCTGGGAGCATTACACTGCATAGCCAAGGGTAACTGATTATGGCCATTGTCCTCTGGTTACATCTGACATTGTACGTCTTTCTCGAGCAGACAGGTTGAGAGATATGATCCTGTTAGGTGTAAAGTTTGTATTACGGTTCCTTTAATAATCAGGACTGCATGTCGCTTTGATGAAACCAATAGATATGGAGAGTGAAATCTGTAAGATTTACAAAACAAAATACCCGTACTTCACATCCTACGAGCATACCTCTTAAAGGTAAACATAATTGGGTAAGTACTCTCTAATTCAGTGGGAAAGCTAGCAGAACAGCAGTTTTTACATCAAAGTAGATTTTCTGAAGAATAATTATAAAAGTGGTCCATCAAGATCCATGTTTTACTCTAGTAAAGTTTTCAGGGTTCATCATTGCACTGTATAGAAAATGCTGATTCTGCTTCAGGACTGTGTTGGGAATGTGGTTGCGATAATAAGTAAGTACCAAAATTTCTTACCTCTGATGGTAAACGCCCTGGCTCAAGCACACCTCTTCCTTCCCTCCCTTCTCTATGCATCCCCTATCTTTACTGACATACAGTCTACACTTTTATCTAAACTAGAATAAACTTACCACAAAGTAACTACTTTACAAATATACTGTAGCAATAACCTGGAATAAACTCCCCTCGTACATAAGAACCATCTCCCACCTCAAGCACTTCAAAAAGGAGCTGAAACAACTCCTACTTAACGTCCTGTGCCTGTCATAACCCTACCCAATCCACCACACCCCTTTGTCTCCAGTATGCTGTACTCAGATATTGTACTCCTCTATTTCCTCTAAACACAGTTTATTTCATTGGAACTGCACAAGCCTGGCTACTTCATCACATGTAAATATGTATATATTATGCTCTGCTTTAACTATCGTCTCCTCTTTATAATTTAGCTCTACTTCAAAATCTTCTCTTAACTCATATCATATATTAATGTTGCTTTTCATTTATTTTTCCTTCTAATCATATAGCAGCACTTTTTATGTTATAAATAATGTATTAATCACGTTTTGATTTTTTTCATGTTCTTTTCTGTATACATAAATATTTTTATGTATATATTTCTAATTTTGTACTGTACAACTCTGAAGCTTTTCTCCTCGGGTCTCCCCTGAAAATGCTCTGCTTGCTCAGTTGGACCATCCTGGTTAACAAATGCCAAATAAAGTGTATATGTATATATATATATATATATATATATATATATATATATATATATATATATGTGTGTGTGTGTGTGTGTGTGTGTATGTATGTATGTGTGTATGTATATATATATATATATATATATATATATATATATATATATATATATATATATATATATATATATGGTGAAACTGTGGCTATATAGCATCAGCAGTGATGGTTTGTAGTAGGGACAGCACAGTTAACAGTGAATGTGGCTGTATAAAGCTCATGATTTCAAATGTAAAAGGTAAGTATAGATTAGGTTTGTCTAGCATTTTATAATTTTGCATTATAATTACAACTGTGTGTTTGAATATACAAATATAATCCTGTTAAACTAGGTGAAGAGGTAAATATTTATCTGGCTGTGTTTAACTCCTAATCTTCCCTTTTATCATTGAATTTCCTAGACTGATTCAGGCTACTTATTTATTTCCAGCTCCTGAATAAAATAGTATTCTTGGTGAGCTTTGTTGGAAACCGTGGCACTTTTACACGGGGTTACAGAGCCGTCATCATGGACATGGAGTTTCTCTACCATGTGTTGTATGTGATCGTCTGCATATTGAGCTTGTTTGTCCATGAATTCTTTTACAGCTTTCTGGTAAGTTGACGAGTTTCTTCAGACTTTGGTATGGGAATGTAGATGCATTTTCAGAATAGGATCATGCTTGCTGAAGTTTGCTAGGTTCTAGAGAAAGTTTTGATGACTTGTGATGTGGTGACTAGACTCTGATGCATTAGACTGTGAGTCACAAAAAAGTAAACTGCTTGACAGAAGGCTTCAGTAATGCATAAGCAGTTTTGCCAGATGTTGTGATACCTAACACTTTAAAGGCATTCTGCACTACAGTTGCAGCAGTCATTGTGAAGTCTCTTTTAGTGTAACTGAGTAGATGCTGGGAACAGAACTGAAACTGAGTCCCTCTAATATTCTCACAATCCTTAAGTGTGCTGTCATGTTTTGTGAATCTGAGAGCTGAAGTGCTAGGACATCTTATAGGCAACAGTACTGGGGAAAAGGTAGATGTGCGTTACTGTAAAGCAGTCAGTTGTGAAGAGCAGTTTTGAGCTTCTCAAAAACACTAATCTGGTTGACATTTGCTGATTGCTTATCAGCTCTCTGTTTTGGTCATATAAAAAGTGTAGTTCCTGCTAAACTTTCAAGTGTAAAACTAAGCTGTGGAGCTGTACGCATTCGTACACACATATCTGTCTGTAGGGCGTTATATTATTCCTCTTATTTCGATTGTCATTCAGCCCTGTCCCGAATCACCAAATAATAGTGTAAATTTTTGATTTGTCCTTTACCAAAACATTACTGTTACATTAATTTGATCTCCATTAATCTTCTAACCTTTAGACAGTTGAGCAAACAAAAGAAGATTTTCCAGGTGACTTCCACCTGAAGTTCGGCTCCTGGTGAGTGCTGCTGCCCTTATCTAGGAATCTGTAGCCTTAGCCTCTACAGACGTGTCAAGTTATATCTCCTCTATCACTTCCTATGATCATTGGAGGAAGGAAAGTCCAAATGAAATTCACATCTTTCTCCATTAATGTGGAATGTGCATTCAAGACAGTAAATCAGTTTAAGTAATTAAATGTTCTTTATTAGTACCTAAGTAACCTCTGTGGCCTGTGACTTAGAATCTCTGCTAGTAATCTAAAATGAAAATGTTTGGAAATGAACATCTGAAATTCCTGGTGATAACTTTTACCTCTGGGTTGCCACACATTTGTTGGTAAGAAATGGCCATCACTGGTTATTTTCAGCAATGTTAATATAATCTGTCTCAAAATTGTATTGGTCAAAATTGGCTGCTTTATCTCACTATTATATCCATTTATTCAGGGTTGCAGGGTAGGAGTGTATCCTGGCAAGCAGCAGACAAAATGTTATAATATATAAAATAGTAGTATTAATATTGGTAATAAATATATGGGGTACAAAACTCAGTGGGGCAGGGTAGCATTTGACTAAACGTTGGTCTATCCATTTGATTAGGCCTTGGTTCAACAGTACCACATGTCTTAACTACATCCTTGTCTACCTTTAATGTTAAGAGACTGTATGAGATTTGTTCAATTGAAATTCTGTAGGACTAATAGGAAGGGTTGCTGTTTATCAGTGGATTCTGTTCAGGAATACGTCTTAATTACTTTTATCAAGAATTCTGGACAAAGTCAAGAATAATGAGGAGGGTGAGCAGAGGCCCCAAATTAGGGACAGGTTTTAAATCGCACCCAGATTCACTTAAAAATTTAATATAACAAGGGGTTTTGCATCAACATGAGTTTTTTAAACAGTATGAAACTCTAATGTTTGGAATTATCAGCTGACAGTAATCCTCAATGATTTATCATAAAAATCAAAAAAATTGAGGGACAGGAAAAATATATAAGGCAGAATCAAGGATAGTTGCGAGAATGAGCTCAAGTGGTCTCTTAGTGGAACTGTCTTAGAACTGAGAAAAACCTAAAGTTCAAATTTTCCTGAGCACAGCTTTGCAGTTTATTTTAATACTTATTTCATTACCTTTTCCAGTATTTATTGAGAGATCAGATTACTGAATTTTTGTTTGAGGTGTGACTAACAACTGATGAACTGCCCTTATAAAATTATTATTTTCGGATGTTCATTAGTAGAGCAAATAGGAATTATGAAAAACATAGCACAAACTCTAGTATAACATGTAATCTTGAAAAGAAAGTATTCCACATGTGACTTTTCTCGGCCTGGGTTACATGGATGTCGCCAGGCTTTTAAATAACGTATAACCCACGCAATGGGAATGCAAATTTGCATCTATCTTGTTTCACTTTCATTTGCAGCCTTCAGAAAAGTATATCTGTACATTGTTATAGTGCTGCCAGCTGTGATAAATAAACTCAAGCAGATACTGGTAGTTAGGATCATAGGATGTTACTAGGCTAACGCCCTGAGGGCCCTTACAAGCCTAGCCAAATTGACCCTTGTTACCACAATCAGCAGCTATTGCCCCTGTCCAACAGGAACACAGGTGGAACCCCCAGGGTGAATTTGCAGTTACCCATCCAATCATCCAGATCGCATTTGAAGAGGGCCAATGAGGTGCTCTGTTTGATGTAAAGTGATAATCTATTGCAAAGGTTTGGCAACCTCTGGGAGACAAATCTGTCCCTCCAGCATGTTCTGCTGATGTCACATACCAAGTTTAGGTCCTTAGAGTGATTAATCCGTGTGCCATTTGACTTCCAGATGTGCAGCATTTCCAATAAAGAAGGGGTCAGAGATTGCCTTATACACAAGGCAGAGATCGCCTCTGGGCAGTCTGTATGAAACAGAATAAAGTGACAGAAACTACAGCCGATCCACATAGGATAGCTGCTGAAGACCTTGAATTTTCCTTGTGAGGAACCTTTCTGTTCTCTCCAATTGCTGCAGGTGCTTTGAAAAGTACATACCAAAAGAGGCATTGTACTCAGTTGTTGGTCCAATGAGCGAAGAGTACAGGGAGGTGATAACTTCTTTTCTCAAGGCAATATCCTTACTTATGAAACATGCTATATAGAATGCCCTTCTTACCACTGTGGAAACATGGTGATCAAAGGCAAGGCTGCTGTCAACCTGAGTTCCTAGGTCTCTCACCACTGAGTGTGTACTTAGGGTATTGCCATTGCTGTGGTAATTTGCAGGAACATCGTTCTTACTGAAAGGGGTGATAATACATTTTTTTGCATTGAGTTTGAGGCCATGACTTTGGCACCAATCATTTGTTTGCGTAAGACCTTCTTGAAGGATGTTGACATCATTTGGAGATTCTTGCCACATTAATATGACTTTCATTATACAGGTCCTCTGCCATGTGTGTATCACACCCAGCAATAAGATGTGTGACTGTTTTCAGTTTGTTTTGCAGAACCTACATTCGTCATTTTCTAGGTCCTCTGCCATGTGTGTATCACACCCAGCAACAAGATGTGTGACTGTTTTCAGTTTATTTAGCAGAACCTACACTTGTCATTCTCTAGGTCCTCTGCCATGTGTGTATCACACCCAGCAACAAGATGTGTGACTGTTTTCAGTTTGTTTTGCAGAACCTACATTTGCCATTTTCTAGGTCCTCTGCCATGTGTATATCACACCCAGCAACAAGATGTGTGACTGTTTTCAGTTTGTTTTGCAGAACGTACATTTGTCATTTTCTAGGTCCTCTGCCATGTGTGTATCACACCCAGCAACAAGATGTGTGACTGTTTTCAGTTTGTTTTGCAGAGCCTACATTTGTCATTTTCTAGGTCCTCTGCCATGTGTGCATCACACCCAGCAACAAGATGTGTGACTGTTTTCAGTATGTTTTGCAGAACCTACATTTGCCATTTTCTAGGTCCTCTGCCATGTGTGCATCACACCCAACAACAAGATGTGCGACTGCTTTCAGTTTGTTTTGCAGAACCTACATTTGTCATTTTCTAGGTCCTCTGCCATGTGTGTATCACACCAAGCAACCAGATGTGCGACTGTTTTCAGTTTGTTTTGCAGAACTTACATTTGACATTTTCTAGGTCCTCTGCCATGTGTGTATCACACCAAGCAACAAGATGTGTGACTGTTTTCAGTTTGTTTTGCAGAACCTACATTTGGCATTTTCTAGGTCCTCTGCCATGTGTGCATCACACCCAGCAACAAGATGTGTGAGTGTTTTCACTCTGTTTTGCAGAACCTACATTTGTCATTTTCTAGGTCCTCTGCCATGTGTGCATCACACCAAGCAACAAGATGTGTGACTGTTTTCAGTTTGTTTTGCAGAACGTACATTCGTCATTTTCTAGGTCCTCTGCCATGTGTGTATCACACCCAGCAACAAGATGTGTGACTGTTTTCAGTTTGTTTTGCAGAGCCTACATTTGTCATTTTCTAGGTCCTCTGCCATGTGTGTATCACACCCAGCAACAAGATGTGCGACTATTTTCAGTTTGTTTTGCAGAACCTACATTTCTCATTGTCTTCCACATGCTCAATGGATTTTTTCTTATTCAACGATTTTTCTTTCCGCTAATTTCTCTCTTAATCCTTTTGAATGTCTTCTATCCAGAAATTCTGGGCTTCTTGCGTAATAGCAGTAATGCATAATTACTTTCTTATCTTCAGTAGTGCACTCTGTTATCTTTATTCTCTTTTTTGATCTGTCAGTTTTTGTGGACTACTATTTCCTTCTACAAACGGGGGGGGGGGGGCTATTCTCCCCCAAGACTGACATAATCCCATTTTAGGAATGTTTTTATGTTTCAGAAGTGGCATCATTACACCTACCAGGATTGGGCACTGTTTTACCCTGGGACTTGTGCAACTAACTGCTTTTTTTATTTTTAACTTACTTCTGTCCATGATACGTGCTGTATAACCTACAGTCTCTATATCAGTGTTGTCCTGGTGAGATTTTATAAAAACAGGGTCCACCTTGTGAACATACTCACCAAGACTTGAGGATTAGTTCATTTCCAGCAATGCTACTCTTCTTTGCTTGCTGATTGTATCATTTCTCAACTCAGACCCCTCCCAGTATTGCAGAACTGATTTATGTACAATGTGTATGCATGTTACACAGATTATCCAGATTGGTTGAGGTTCATTTTAATTGGAATCTGGGGATAAAAACTGAGCAGTTATTTTTAAGGGAGTAAGAGGTAACAAAATACCTTTCAGCAGAACCGGGCAGTACCATAGTGCATATACAAGTCAGAGATACATAAAACAAAACACACAATGCATAGAAACAGACTGACAAAATGAAAATGCTGTACATATCTGTTGTGTATGCAATACATCATTTAATGCATCTATGTAATGCTAGTTTATCAGTTTCAGCATAATCCTGAATTTCAGCATACATTATTTAGTTGCAACTGTGGTTAATGCATGGTCATAGAAGGGTCACTAACCAAAATCGCTTGGTTGTGGGTGCATTTGGTGTCGAGAGAGATTTTCTTTAGCATTGTCAGTTTTTAGGGTGATGCATCAGAAGCTGAGCGTGCAAGCACTATTATTTCAGATAGAAGCTGTTATTGCTACATGTGTACATTTTAACCACCAGTATCTCTAAAGCTGCATGGCAACTTGTCTGTGATCAGGATGCTGGTGCAGTGATGAGATCTTTGCCTCACAGATCTGGGTTCAGTCATAGTCTTCAGTCGTAGTCTGGGTGGAGTTGTGCATGTTATTCCCCTCTCTGTACTAGCTCTTTCTGTGTACTTTAATTTTTTCATGGTCTGTTTTGCTCCCAGGAGGCAAAAAGGACTTCTTAAGGTTAGTTTCTGGCAACATGAAAATGCTCTTCAAACTTGCTTGCCTTTGTAATTCCTATGAATTGCTGTAAAAGCTCTTTTTTCCCCCATGTTAGTGGCTCTGATCTGATTCATCTGATTTTCTATTAATTTAGTTAACCACAAGAATTAACAACTGGTGCAAACAAGGTAAATCTTTTATACACAGGTTTAAAGAAACATGTTTAACAAGAAGGAGTTCTCCAGACATAGTAAAAGGGTCATCTGTTGTCTTTGCAGCAGGACAGCAGTGAAGTAGATCGCTATGGCTCAAATTAATATTGTTTGCGAGACTAGAGCTGGTGCCCTGGAATGGAAGAAGAGTGCCCTGAGAACTGAGGATGAAGAAAATGTTTTTGATTGTTTGATATAATCCATTATATTTGTTTTGACCTAGTTTAGTCCATAATATGTGCCATGCCAGTGTTCATTAAAGGTTGTGGAGGCCGTGAACAATAATAGATAGCAAAGCAAAGACAAATATGAAGGTGAATCAGAAGTGCCGATTTAAAACCAAAAAATGTACTCGCCAGTACAAGCTTTAAGAATGATAAAGGGTAAGAAGATGTAGTTGGGACCAACTAATCTGTGGTGATTTGTTCCCTAGCTCTTTGACCTCGTGCATAGAGAGGAGACGTTGCTGAACGTTATTAAAAGTGTCACTCGTAATGGCAGGTCCATTATTCTGACAGCGGTGTTGGCCCTTATTCTTGTCTACCTCTTTTCCATCATCGGATTTCTTTTCTTCCAGCCTGACTTTATTATGGATGTGGAACCAGCATTTAAACCAGGTACGTTTTTCTTTTAGAATTTGCTTATTGTTTGAAATGTTTTTTTTTTTCTTTCAGTTATTGCCACAAATCACTTGATACTGTTCAACTTTGGTGGCATTCCAACAGATGCATTCATTTGCCAGAGACCCACTTTTCTATGATAGGATTGAGTTTTGCTCCACAAGTGTCCCTGTAAGAAAAGCAATTGAATTATAAAATTAATGTTAAATCTTGAGTTGCAAATCTGGAATCCTTGAATGAATCTTACAGAACCTTACATGTATACTCTGTGGCTGTGAATACACACTTAAAGCTGTTAGATTATCAGAATTTCAGTACTTAAAGAACACTTCTTCCCTGGCATCCTCTTTATTTCATCCAATAATTTCTCTCTTTAATAATGTGTTTATTTAGCTAAATACTAACTGCACTTTTTATCTTTAATTCATCTATTTCCCATCAAATGCAGTACAGCCAGCATCCCAACTTTTCTTCTTTTTTTTTTTCTTTTTTCTTTTTGCAACTGAAATTTCATGTTTTTCACAGAAATGTATCTGTATTTATATGACATGAGGTAAGTAAGCTAAGGCTGATGAAAGCCCACCAGGTAAAGTTTGTGTCAGCCAGGCCAATGAGAGATTTGGCAGTATTGCAATACAATATGGGGAACGGTGAGAGTAGTTACTAGGAATTACACCCAGAAGATGTAAAAAAAAAAATTAATTTCGATATTTTGTTTAAATGAATGTTAAAAGCTGGCCTTTTAACAACCTGCATTGAACACGCATCACAGTGAATCAATGGACATTAGTCAGTAAGGCCATCATCCACAAAACTGCATTATAAGTAAAGAGAGAGGCAAAGCACTAGAAAATAAACTGTCTAGATCTTATAATGTTATGAGGATACAATGTATTTTTGGAGAAGCACACTGCAGATAAACTAAATAATATCAGTGTGGAAGCTGAGGTCTATATTAGTTCACTGAACGCTTAAAAAAGCAAACGGTGATTAATCGACCTTATGTAAGCGAAAGCTTACAATTTCAAACTGTCAGAACAGCGATTTTTTCATAGGAAAAAAAATTGCTGTTCCAGCAACAAAAAGCAAACAAAAAAACCCACTTTAAACATTACATTAATTGGGGGGGGGGTTGCCCCCCACTTAAATATACCAACTCTGAGATTGCACTACAGTGCCGAAAACGGCAAAGTAATGAAGCAGACAAGCAAATTCTTTAAAAGCTGCTTCGATCTTTTGCCATTTCCATCTTTTGAGTTAGAACAAGAATGCGTCTTCGGTCTTCTAATAGGGAACCTGGAAGTTGCAGTTGCACCATTTTTGGGGTATAACAAATTATAACAAATGAACCACCTGTAAAGATTTATTCATTCTTAGTGTATGAAAGATTGAAATGTAATGAAACACATTTGGTGCTTCTGTTTTTGGGTGGTGTTGACCTTTAAAGTCTAAATTCCATGGAATGAAACAAACAGCAACTTTTTCCTCTCATGTGATTCATATTTTGTCATTTATGTTTTTGAATTAAAAAAATGACCTGCAGCTGGTATTTGAAATGGGTATAATGAGACATTATATGAACCTGCAGCTGGCATGCATGAGTGTGATTCAGGTTGCACTTAAAAATTCAACTTCTCCTATCTATATGTTTACATCTTTTGCCTATGATCTATCACAGTGGCTTCTTCAGCTCATAGTTTATTAAAAGATAAGTATAAACAATGGTGAGCCAAAAAACACACACAAAAAAATTTTTGCAGGAGGGCAAGTTCCTCTGCACCTCACATGCATACTCCACTCCCAGATATCCCTAAATGATATATACCAACTCCATGGGCACACTACAGTGGAGAAAAAGGGCAAAAACCCTGCAAAAAAACAAAACAAACAAACGAAAAAAATTCTGCCAGCTAGCACAATACAACACAGAGAAGTGAAATACACTGTAACATAAAATTTTAGAACTAAAAAAACACTCAGCCACCAATACAGTGATCGACTGTAACTGTGCCGTTTACGTCTGAGAACGTTTTTGAATCATTATCTGTTTTAATACATTATCTGCTTAGTCGCATTATTGACTAGAATGGAAGGGGTACATTTATTTTGACCTAGTTGAATTGCCATTAATGGCATTTTCTTAAAACTTATATCAGCCATTCATTTATTGGTATACATGCTGCCCATCTTTTCTGGCATTTACAGGTAAGTATTGTGAGTGGTCTGATGAACATTTTGTGCAGTATAAACTGTATTTGAAATAATAAGTCCAACTGCTACTGAAATGCATTTGATAGGATTATCAGCCATTAAATTAGTTCATTTCAGTATTTTTCTAGATGACAGTGTACCTTAACATATTTAATACTAATAGATGTGGTGTTGATATACAGTAACCTCATGCATTTATATCAATTCATTTTTATTCTTGAGAGGTCTACAGAAGTATTTCCTGTATATATATATATATATATATATATATATATATATATATATATATATATATATCCTTAAATCCTTGTGTTGCCCACCTCTTCTTTCTACTACATTTTCTCCTAGTCTTTTAGATCCCATTTCTTCTAAAAAAAATCTTAACTCTGCCCAGACATCATTTACTGCTGTGTTTTTCTAAAACACCTTTATTAAATGATCACTTGTTAAATAGGCAAACATACATTTACATAAAAGTAATCAAACCATATTAACATGTTTACATTAACAAACATTATACATAATGCATGTTGCTCTCTACAATATAATCAAGCCAACATTACATAAATTGTTCAGTTCTTGCATTCTCTTAGGTCTCATTTCTGCATTTATTGTTCCCAGAATTTCCATTTTTTCTATGTAATTTACTCCTACCCTTTTGTAAATATCCCACTTCCTGTTCCTTTATCTCTGTTACAATATTCCCTACTTCAAGTATGGTTGATTTAGACTTTGAATTCTTTTTTCTAGTGATTGCTTTTTTGGCAACCACCAGAACTAAACTTAATAAGGCCTTAAGATCTCTAGCCAGTTCAGATCCCAGTTCAAAAAAAGTTCCACATTTTTCTCTGCCCAGAGTATCAGAAACAAATTAGACGCAATAAATTCATTCACACTCCAGTATAACCTAGACATTCTTGCAGTTATTGAATCCTGTGTAAAGGCATCACACCTAAGCATACAATACTACCCCCTCTTACAAAGCACTCCTGGATGCAAGATCATGCAGATGGAAAATATGTGGGACAGTGATCCTCCACTAAACAGTCTCAGCCCCTCACTCATTACACAAACCAATGCCTCCAGCCAAAATGCATTAAATGGGACCATTAGCTCCAAAACACACTTTTTCTCACCAACAACTATCTCCCTTATCCCTCTTCACCATAAAATTCACCTGATGTACCTCAAGCAGTGCTGTCTTACATTCTCAAACACAGCATCACCAACTGTCTTGGCCCAAATCATGTAATGTCTCTATTTTCCTAGCAGAATGCAGCATAATTCAATTAGTTCCACAACCCACAAGACCTGACTTGAAATCCACTGACCATTCCACCTGGCCTAGTCATCACCAACATACCCTCCTCATTAACGAGTATAAACAACTTCTGTCCACCCATCAGTGATCACTACCCCATCACATTGTCCATCACAAACCAATCTGTAAAACAACCACCATCCTTAAAACTTTCATGCCTCAGTCATAATTAAAAAAATTCCTTACTTATTTCTCCTGAAAATCAGTCTTCTGTTGCAGTTCATCAAAGCAGCCAACATCCGTACCACGGTTCCTTTTAAAGTGCAAGGCCATTTTTTCCCAGAAGTTAAAAAAAATATTTTGTATGAATTTTGTTCTTGTTTTTTTTTTTGGTTTTCATTTTTGATCACTTCCACTGCTTAAATTCATGTTCGTTTACTAAAGGAAATTTCAGTAAGTGACAATTCTGCACCCTGCACCCCCCGCACATTATATATACCAACTCTGAGATCATAGTACAGTGGGGAAAAGGGTAAATTACCCAATCTTCACTGTACCATGATCTCCATTCAAAACTGGAAAATTGTTTGTATGGTGTCACGCATATGAATTTCAAGTTTCTGAAAACTCAAGCTTGTGATAGGGACCTGTGTATGTATGTGTGTGTGTGTATGTGTCTGTATATTTATATTTTTTATATATATATATATATATATATATATATATATATACATATATACGTACATACATATATATATATATATATATATATATACGTACATACATATATACATAGATATACATACATCATACATTAATTTTATCAAAATGTCAGTCAACAGCTTTTTGCACAAAGCTGTTTGTTTTTTATCTGTTAGAAATGCTTGGGTTATTACATCTGTTTGGTTTCTGAATCATCTGCCCTAGGGCTGACGTAGCTTTGGATGCTCCATTTTAGTTGTACTAGTACTTCTGTAACACTGATATTTTGTACCTTTGCCATACATGGTTCGTGCTACTCTCCTTATATTGCAATTTTTTTAATATTCTATAGCATTAACTTGTAGTAAGTAATACCATTATGCAAATGCATTGCAGTTGCCAAATGGAGCAAGACAAACATCCTACACTAACAGAAAAGAAGCACATTTCCTGTTTATGAGACAGATGCTCAATGTCAAAAGGTGCAGTGTCATCATCCCGTTTGGTAAAAACTCTCTACCCATGAACAACCACATAGGCAGCAATCTACTTAACACCGAATGCGTGATAAGAGACCCAGGTGGACAGCCGTCTCTCCATTGATAGTCCCATCGCCACAGTAGTCAGGCAGCCCTTCTACGTGGCACACCTCATCATAAAAGGGTTCTCGTCCAGAAAAAAAGAGGTCATTGTTTCCCTCTACTCATCACTCATAAGACCCATTATAGAGTACTATGCCCCTTTTGGAATTTACCTCACAAGACATCTGCAGCAGCTGGAAAGGCCACAGAAGTACCTCGCAAAGAGGATTACTGGCCTCAAACAAATGCCCTACACTGACTGCCTCAAAAAACTCCACCTTTACTCCATAGCATATCGCCTACTCCGAGGTGATCTCTGACTAACATATAAAGCTATGTCAAACCCAGAGCTGTTGGACATGCTACACCTAAAGAATTCCCAATCCCTCCGAGCTGCATGCTCTAGGGACCTAAACCTTGTCACCACAATAAACAGGACATGCTGGAGGGATAGATTCCTGTCCCAGAGACTTCCTATACTCTGGAACAAGCTACCCATCTATGTCAAGCAAAGTTCTTCTTTGGCACTCTTCAAGAAAAATCTTGGTGAGTGGATGGGAAATAGGAAATACACATTGGGGATCACTTCTGTGTTTCTTCTGGACAGTAGCACAGGAAAATAACTTTCTTGGGTGGCGTAAGCTATGGAACCTTGCTGGCTAGGCTTGCGTAGGCCCTTTGGCTGATAGCCTAGTACCTACCTATGAACCTATGAAAGTGACAGACCACTTTCTAAGGCATTCTTCAGATTTTTGTTGGTTGCTGATCAAAAGCTGTCATGGAATGAACATTATTCTATTAATTTTTATGGTATGATGATGTGTGCTTCATTTTATTGCAGGTTACTTCAAAACTGGATTTATGGCAGTGCTGTGAATTTATGATAGTATAGGGTTAATACAATGATATAAATGATGTGTGCATAGAAGGGCAGTATATGATGCATACAGTGTTCAGTACTGGAAAAAATCTGTAAGTAACCCCAAGTAAATACTGTGCAAACATGTTGGTCATGTCACATTTTCTTCTTTATAGCACTTAAGCTTTTTTGCTTCTCATCACCATATTGTTGTATCCCTGTTTTTTTATACTCTGATGTCTAAGGAACTAAAATATACCTCGTGTTCATGGAAAATGAAAAACATGAAGGAAATTCAGGACTGATATTTTAATTGCTTTTGAAACAATGTTTCTGATAAAACATTAACTGAACTGTTCCAGTGACCCATCACGTACATGTTAAAATCTTCCTAAAATACTTTCTAAGAAAGTAACGTTTTCTGACGTGCACTTCTGTGTTTGTATATGTTCTGGGATTTAGTTGAAAAACCTGCATTGTTAAAACTCAGCATTTTGTAAAACTTTTGGCGAGAAGTAGAGATCCCCTATGAGGATGAAAAACAGTGCCATGTATACATACCTATTTTGCAGGATTTCCTGTCCAAATTAAGAAAGTTTTTACTTCAAAACTGGCTTTATGGCCATGTTTTGTGGTGGACTTTAACAGATACATCCGATGTGAAATTTCCTGCCAGATAAGGTTCAACTTTCATCCCACTAACATGGTGAAAAATCAAAATCTACTGTTTCACTATATTTTACACATTATTCCTCTATAGCATCAGTTGGGGAAAAAAATCTTTAGTCTTCTATTTTGGTTTATTTGTGCATTTTTAAAGGAAAGTTGATCAAAGAGTACCTCTGTAAATTTTAGTGCACTTGTCTTAAGTATGACCAAGCACAGCTTAAGATTTCTTACCTACTGTGCAGAGATAAACCCGCCCTGCTTTGACATGGGCAAGGACAGATTACAAACACATCAGCCATCCTCCAACTTAAAAAATGGGATCCAAGCTTTAAGCAGTCAGGCCTACACAAACTTCAGCTCAGTGACACATTTAAGCTGTTGTACTGTCTTTTTGGGAAGCCAATATTGTCATGGGTTTATATATTTACCTGTGGTTTCCAAAAAATATGTAACTTATAATGTTAATAAAAAAAGCAAAAACTCTAGAACATACAAGATTTTTTGAAAAAAATTGGGAGCTCCCTGAAAAGTTTGTCAGATGAGATAGATGTTCCCTTTAAACTTTAGCCTCTAAAGTGTGCCAGCTAGACCTACTGCAGGTCACTACTGTAATATAGTCTCACCCCTTTAATCTGGACATTGGCTTATAAGCTGCATGTTAGTCATAAAGCAAGCAATAATGCCTGACAGGATGTGTATTTCAGGGGAAATAACATCCTCTCTGGTATTGTGAGGCCTCTACACCCATGGAAGGGTATTATTTCCTCAGTAACACCCTCCCAGATGGTCAGTATTGCACATGTGTGTTTCAGGGAAAGTAACACCTACTCAGGGGTATTGTGCAGCCTCTACACCCCTGGAAGGGTATTATTTCCTCAGTAACACCCTCCCAGATGGGCAGTATTGTGCTTAGACAATGTGTTATGTTTTAAATTGTTTCATGTTTGATTTCTTTTACTACAATATGTATTTTTTTATATTTTTGATGTAAAATAATTCATCCGTCTAATGTTTTAAAGTTGCTGTAGAATATCTAGTTGTTGCTAGAGGAAGTATTTCATTGCCAGAATGTAATATAGTCATTTAATGTCTAGACACACACAC
Source organism: Protopterus annectens (assembly GCF_019279795.1). Lineage (NCBI taxonomy): Eukaryota > Metazoa > Chordata > Ceratodontiformes > Protopteridae > Protopterus > Protopterus annectens. The sequence continues at coordinate 238,069,610 of NC_056745.1, forward strand.
ACACACACACACACACACACACACACACACACACACGTAGACATGCAGAAGCAGACTCACACATATATGCACAGAAACAAACACACACACACACACACACACACACACACACACACACACACACACACACACACACACACACTTTCTCTCTCTCTGTCAATTGCATTTTTTTCTTCATATGTAAGTCATGCTTAGAGGCGTAAGTGAAATGGCAAGTTGTTGTACCTTCTGTTGTAGTTACATTTGTTACCTGATTGTTTATTACTATTATTATTATTAGTATTGTTTTACACTTAAAGCTGTGTTTAGTGAGCATAAAAAATGGTGGCCATTTTTCAATTTTTTTAACCCTTGTTTAATATGCTGTCATGAAGAGTCATACATATTTGTTTTTACTGGGCTTTACCTGCACAGTAACAAGCAACCTTCTCCATTAAGGTGGATGATTATTTAGCTCACTATCTAAATTGTAGTAACACCAATCCCAAATTCTTCTTTCACACTTATAAACATGACTGCCTTTTTAACTTTGCGTAACTTAAATCTGCCGTAACATGGAGAAATAAGGCTATGACCTGCTACTACTTTTCATCTCATACTCCTGAATTCACTTCCCTCAGTCACAGTTTGCATACTGTATGATGCTGAACAAGTGCTATGGGGCATCCTAGAAAAGAATCTCTCAACAAGTGAATAAAAATACATGCAGCAAGTGAACCAAAATTCTCATGCTATATGTGTTTAATTGCATGGCTAGGTATATTAACCTTATTTCATCACTGCAGAAACATTTAATTTCTCTCCCGGCTTAGAAGAACCTTTTTATTTCATGGATGTGTTTAAAGGTAGGATACTTGCCACTACTGTATTGGGCAGATGACGTTTAGGTTCATATGTAAAATAAATAAATGTAAAATAAATAAAAAAATAAATAAATATGTTCTCACAAAACGTAATGCCAAGTAGACCATAGAGTAGCTCAGTCATATTACTCGATACTGATGGGAGACTAACAAATCCTCCCATTACTTAAATCGGGGAGAAATTAAATCAACAAGAAAAAGAGAACAGGATTATTGGTGGAATGGAATTCATCCTCAAGTCGTGGTGAGTACCATTGCGTTGTGGACCCTGTTTTCACAAAATCTCACCAAGACAACACTGATTTTATATAGCATATATCATAGAGAAAGGAAGGATAAAACATAAAGAAAAAAGAGAGCAGGGAACACATGTCCCAGGATATAAAAGTGCCTAATCCTGGTATGTGCATTAGGGACAGTGTAGAATCAGGGTTAGGCCAGGCTCAAGGGGAAGATGGCCCACCTGTTGTAGAAGGAAGTAATAGTAGCTGACAAAAACACATAAACTGACCAGAAAAAGAGCCATACAAATGTTGACGTGAACTATTAAAGATACGAAAGAAATTATGTATTGTTGCTGTAACACAAGAAAAGCAGAATTTCCAGATAGAAGATATTTAGAAAGCTTGAGAGAGACATTAAAGGAAAGAAAATACTTGCACAAGAAAAACTGTCAAAGGCTTCAAAGGGAAAATTGTATTCATTAAATCAACAGATATATGAAAAACATTACACAGACAAAGGAACTCTATACTGCCTGAAAATAGAAGACAAAGATGATATGAGAAAATATAAAGACCAAATCCAGAGATTTTTTTCAAAGGCGCAAAAGATAAACATTGGAACAGGAAAAAAAGGAGATTTGGTACGGTGTAATATTTATGCAAAGGAGAAAGCCAAGCTAATCAATACTAAAACAAGCAGCTCAAAAGATATTTGAAGAGAAATACAGGCAAATGGACCAGATATGAAACATTTTACAATACAAAAAAGTAAGAAAACAAAGGAGGAATCTTGAAAACATGATTAGTAAGACAGAATTTCAACAAATAGAGACTGAATTTATGGATTGTCTGTGAAGTGAAGGATTTGGTGTGGAAAATCCAATGCAGGCAATGTCACAGTATGATGGAACTGCAGGTCCCCAGATTAAGGAGCAACATGTACAGCAGGAGGCATCTGAAAGAGATTTGTAATATGATGATGATCTGGAGGGTTCTGCAGGAGACTGGTATGAAAGTCCAGTTGAAGTTGCACAGCAATGGAAGGATCAGGATACTGGTACAGTTCTGACCCAGATAATGTTGTGGAGTGATGGGCCAAAGGGTACCTATGTGAAGGAGCAGCATATGAAGCAAGTTGTATCTGAAAAGGATATATTACAAAAAAATTTTTCCTGGAACTTTCTATAGATTGCTCACGGGAAACAGCAAAGAAAACATAAACATGCTCAGTCCAGAAGAAAATGATTTAAGGGAAAACCTGCTTCGTTTTATAGAGATGACTAGAGATGGATAGGCATATTAACATAACAAAATACATTACAGAAAGTAAATAAGTCCCAAAATGTTAGTAGACTGACAAAACAGATGAACACAGCAATCAGGATGATTATTTATTTATCTTATTTATTTAACATTTGTTGGCAGGGAAAATCTGACTAGGACAGAGCCTATTATCAGCGGAGGCCTGGGGAGCAACACTCCAGACGCCTGTCTTTAGAAACGTTTTATTAAATTTATTTAAATATTAAAATTATTAAAATAAATAAATAATAGTTATAATAATTATAATAAATAATTGTTTAAATTTATTATTTTATTAAAAAAATGTGCAGCACAACAGAATCGAATAGAATATATTGCTGTGCAGCTAAACTAAGAATAAAGAAGAAAAGGAAGGAAACAAGTAAAATACCGTTATGGACGCATCAAACAGAAAAAACAAAGCACCCAAGTCAAGAAGTATCACTGTTAGCAGACTATAGAAAAGGGACCAGGCTGTCAAAAATGTGTAGAAAAATAGATGTAATAAAGGCAACACACGGGATTAAAACAGATCAAGATGGTCAGGGCGGCCAGAATGACCCCAGAAAAGAATGATCGCCTTTTTGAAATTGACTTAATTTCACAATTATTTAGGGGTAGAGGATATGCCAGCAATTTAATAGTAGAAACCGCAAATGAAATTATTAAGGGATGGGGACTACATTTATACCCCTACTGGGTAATACCCAGTATAAATCTACAACCAATAATGTTGTAGAAAATAATTATGGAAGGGCCTTGGTTATCCAGTATAGTAATTTTTCTAGTGGTTTTAAAAAAATAGTAGTGTCAAACTGGAAAATATTAAGACACAACCAAGCGATTGTGGACAGGATAGGTAATGAACCCTGATATGTATACAAAACAGGGATTAGAAATTATTTGAGAGGAACAAGAAGGTTGTGGAAAAACAGATTGTAACTGGGACAAAAAATGTGGTAGGTATGCATATTGTAGGTACATTATAGATAAGGAACAGGTAGTGTTGGAAAACAGTTTGAATAGTCAGGTTACTTTCAGAAAGGGTAATTGTCACACCAGGGGTATAGTCTGTTTAGCTGTATGTAGGAACTGCCCTTGTTTTTCTGTAGGAAAATCTGAAAAGGACCGTAAATAAAAGAATATATGAGCATACTTACAATATAAAAAGGAAAAATATGAACAATGCATTATACAAACACCTACACACAGAAACTACCCACAGAGGGTTTATGTTTGGAATTTTGGAACAAGTGTTGGTTGACCCTAGGGGGAGTGATTGGGAGAACTGGTTGTGTTGCAGAGAAACATATTGGCAAATTAAATTGTACGCAACTAACCCCCCAGTACTTAATGACCACATATCAATTAAACCATATTTAATTAAAAAAGCAAAAACATTAGGAGTGTAAGTGTAGAGTACATAGAAATAATACATTTTAAATGTGTATACATTCCCCTTGGTGCAACCATAATGAGTTTTGGTGGTTTCACACTTTTTTATTAATGTACAATAAGACAATGTATGTTATTCTATGTGTTTATTAATTATATTACACATACTTTTAACATTTTTTACTATATGGCTTTTAACCAAAGGAAGTTGTATTAAGGAAGAAGGTATACTTCTTTAAGGAATTTTGGTGCTTTTTTTAAAGGAAAGAGTTTGTATGTTGTTGTAACTGTTGCAATGGTTTGTTTCATTTACTTGAAAAAAGCCCAGCACTTCAGCAGGGTGAAAGCGCTTGTATTTTATTTTGTTTTACCAATTAAATAATTTATAGCCTGTTCCAGTGTGCCCAGACCATTTATTTTTTCTGAGCTCATTGGTTTGATGGTCTGAGTGTTTTACCATTTTTTATTAGATCAAGATCATATACTATTGCCAATAATAACCAAAAATATCAGCACAGACAGAAAAACTTAGAATATATGCAGATAAATGTAAAAGAAAAGTATAAAATAAACAATTTATAGATGACCCAAAAAGATTTTATAGAGAATTGGGGAACAAAGCAAAAGGTTTAGAAATATCACCAAAAAAGAAGAAATAGTCACATTTAGAAGAAGTATTTTTGAAGATCCTGCTGAATATAACAAAAAAGCTGAATGGGTTAAAGAATTATAAAAAATATTAATGACTGCTAATGTAGAGGATATGAAATGGGATAAAGTAATGGTCAGAGAAATTGAGACAAAATTAACAAATACTTCTAACTGGAAAACCCCAGTCCTAGATGCAGTACCTTACTTCTGGCTGAAAGCATTATGAGTAAGAATTACTTATATGTGCATCCTGAACGTGTAGCAGACTAGTTAACAACAGGAAAAACTGATACTCTTCCTTAAGAGTGAACCTGCAAGCAATCCTAAAAACTCTAGACCAATAACTTGTCTACTGACAATATACAAGCTGTGTACTGCAATTGATGCAGACAGTGTTTGTAATCATTTATGGCAATAAAACAAAAAGTTAACAAAATAAAGTCATACAAGAAAGCATCACGTGTTGCTAAATAAATCTATAAAAGAATTGTAAAAAGGGGGTAGAATATATGTATGGCATGGTTAGATTAGAGAAAAGAAACATTTAACAACATTCCACATTTGTGGATTAAGAAACGCTTATATATGTATAAAATATACCCTGTGATCACAATGACATCACAAAACAGTGGCAAACCTCTTTACAGTTGAGCCATGACAATGGATGAGTTTCAAAGATAGATATTCAAGGATGATCTCTGTCATCAACTTTCTGATATGATATAAGAATGTTATTTGGTCTTGAAAAATGTGCAGAATGAACATTGAAAATGGGAAGCTACAGCACCAAGAAAATATTAATCTGGGACAAGAATGTGATATAAGAACCAGAGCAAGAGGGATTATATAAATATTTGGGAATGGATGAAGGATCAGCAGTAAAACATGATAAATGAAAGTAGAACTCTTTAAAGAATACTTCAGAAGACTAAAACTAATATGAAAAACTACCTTGACATCTTGGAATAAAGTCCAAGCTACAAACCAGTTTGCTGTATGACTCCAAAAAGTATTGGATCAGTTGGACAGGAAAATGAGAAAAATGCTTAAAACTTCTCAAATGATATATAAAGTCAAAGCATAACAAGATTAGATATTCTTCACTCTGAAGGATGTATGAGCCTCCTCAAAACTGATTACGTATATCAATCTGTAGTCTTTGGACTGCTTATATATCTGCTTACCACACCAGATCCAACCATAGTGAAAGTTTTAAAACTTGAGGAAAACAATTTTAAGGTGAGACCCTTACTTAATTTGGCAGAAGAATTTTATTATATAGTGGGAATCAGACAGCAACTGAATGTACCAAGAAACAAAAAAGAGAATATAAGGAAAATAATCCGATAAGAAGGAAAGAAAATTTGGAAACCCATAATTATAGTGGCAAGAACAAAGATCTGCTGGAAAAAAAACCTCATGTTGACCAATATGTGATGCAGAAATGGTTAAGTAGAGGTGAATTGAAAACCAAAAGCTGAAAGGCTAATAATCACAGCCCAGGACAGTGGACTACATATATTTTGTTTTTTAAAGTCTGTTGAACGTGTAGGAGAAACAGATGAATGTAGGTTCTATAAAAAAGAACTGGAAACAGTCACACATCTTGTTGCTGGGTGTGATACTCTCATAGCAGAGGGCCTGTACACTGAAAGGCACAGTAATGTGGCAAGACTGTTGCACTGGAGATTGTGCAAATACCTCAGTGTAGAAATAGCTGAGAACCATTGGATACATTAACCGCAAAGCATTGTAGAGAGTGATGAAGCTTGTAACACATGAGATGCCCCGCTGCCAACAGTTCAAATATAGATTAAAGAAAAACAGATAAAATCGTATATGATAAAAGACAAAAGTAGAATTGATAATTGAAATTGCTACACCCAATGGTTACGTAGTCTTAGGTCAGAACAGCAGTCACATACATATGCATAACAGTATACATATTTCTAGCTGGGAAGCCAAATATAGTAACATGATAACATAATTAAATATTCTTACCAAGACCTATCCAAACCAAAATGCCATATTTGGAACTCAGCTGTGAGAGGAGAGTTATTATGGCAGGCTGTTCTTTTAAGTCTCCTCTCTAATTTCCATTTACACAAATTATTACTTTGACACACACACACACACACACACACACACACACGGCTGACAGAATCCCCCCCCCCCAACTTTATTCCTGGCATGGTAGTAAACCCACCACTTTGAGTTATCACCAGAGACAGCTAATTACTAGCTGCTCTTAATCACTTAATATAAATTCACAAATTAATCAGTTTCTCTGGTAGCAGGCTTTAAAAATCTAATGTTAGACATTGCACACACATTATCAACTGATTTTGTAAATAATGATTACCCTTTTCTCAGGTAAATAGTGTATAAATGTATATAATAAATAATGTATATCAGCCCAAAAAGCTTAAAGGTGAATAATGAACTTTACTTAATTAATTTATAAATAGTACAAATATTGATATGAATATGCACAGGATGGCACACAAAGAGAAATAAAATAAAAAGCAATAAAAATAGACAGGATGCATACAGAAAAATTAAAGTTCCTTAGCTATCTGTTATTTCAGATGTAGTGTGCCTGACTGTCATACGTTAGATAAGTGAATAAATTGATTCCATGTAGATACGTTCTCCAAATTGTTACAGTGCACAGACCATGTAAGCTAGCATCATCACATAGCATAGCACACAGTTACAATGTTCACAGCCTCCCAATGATCATCACATGACATTGTTGGCTTATTGCTTACTGGAGGAAAAAACATTTACTGAGACCAGTTCTTCTAATTGTCACAGCAAACTTTTTCAAGAACAAAAGCTTAATTGCGTTAGTCCTGCTGCATTAGGAATTTCCAGTACATACCCAAGTCTGCTTTCTCCCCTTGACTCCACTCTTGTATGGATTAGTAAATAATTATAGGTCATTGATGAATATCGAAATGGTTTATATAAGATGCTTGTGTTACAAATGTATTAGAACTGTATGTCGTGTATATCAAACTGCTTGTACAGACGTGTGTTGAAAAGGGTATTTGCAGAGTGCTGTTTGAAATGTAGCCACAGTGTGCTGTGCTGTACTGTACTGCACAGGAGGTTGACTTCAGGAAAATAATTGAAATTAAATTACTTTATGGTTAGGCCATAAAAGATGGTATCTTTCAGTTTTCAGTATAGCAAGAGACACAATGTCTGGACTAGCAAACTTTCCACATTGTCTTTATGGTTATGTAATTACTAGTCTTGTAAGCATGAAGGAATGCAATTGTTTTATGACTTCCAGCATCTGCCAGAGATCTGAAGAGAAGCCATTGTCTGTATATTTTTACAGGTAAATGCTAAATACTGCCAGATTCATCAATGATTGTTTGGCCTGGGAACTAGCAGTCAGAAATTATGTCATGCTGTAAGCCATCCCAGAAGTAATATTTGAGATATTATTTTGAAAAGTCTCTTAGTGAGACAAGAACATTTTGTATTCTGTCTTGGACCTGAGAACAACTAGAAGATGCATTCACCACATCTGCCTTACTCTATTAGTAAGTTACTAGAGTATAGTAATTCTCTTAGATACAGTCAGGAATATAGTAAAGCTTAGTTTAGATATTTTTCTTTATTTATTTGAGATTGAACTTCAATAATGTTTTAAATATTTCCTGTAGTTTTGAACTCTGATGTCACTGTGAAATGTGAATATATATTTAGTATTGCATTGTTCTTTTATTGTTTATTATTAAATATATTTAAACCTTTTATTATGGTTGATCTGTGTAGAGATATTTACATTTTAAGAGTACTTGTGTATTTTATTTGGTGACACTGTGTAGACCATTCTTAATAGCCTTGCTCTTGGTCAAACTACCATTTGTGTTAATATTAATATTACACAATTAGATTGGACACCCTTTGTTAAGTCCCTTAAAGCAGCTGATAGTCTGTGACTGGTGGCATAACCACCCTATAGTCTGGGCAGAAGGGGGCATAGCTAGTAAACCTGTGCCAGCCTTTCCCAGGTGTGTGTATGTGTATAAATCAAACCTCAGAGTGTGGTTGGACAGAAAGGGTGCTGGAGGTCTTAGCTTGGTCACTCAGCTGGGATCTGAACTATATAGCTGTGCCAGTGGGGAGTCTTACTGGGGATCTGGAGAAAGATAGAGGAACAAGCCCCGGACTGATTGTGGTCTCTGTGTGCTCTTAAGGGAAATTGCACTTGATGCAAAGAGCTATATCTGGAAATACTGTGCATGTATTTGCTATCCTCCTATCCCCCACTGGTACCAATGATGAGGATTGAGGCTCCTTGATTACTGGTCCAGTTGTGGGGCATCACATAAGTCATTAAGTACTTCAGAGACTGCAGATGTTACATCTAAAAATTAAAGTTCCTGATTTTTCATAATTTTTGTCACATTCACAAATGAAGACAAGAAGTCCAGAGAATATGTACATCAAAAAACATTCATAGTTCTTTTATAGTCAAAAAGACAAAAGCCACACATTTCTAAGCCATGAGAACTTATTCACTGCAGGTGAGCAAGAGAGGAGGAAGAAAAATATTTTATATTTTGGGTCACTTTCCTTTATCCTGACATTACCCATGGCATTGCACTTATTTGATAGCCTAGAGTCCATGCCAAACTCTTAATGTGTAGAATATGTAGGCTGTAGCACAATGCTGCTTTTAAAATATGATTACATCCACATAAGGCTACTGTTTGCAGGCTTATATTTAATTATTTGTGCAAAAGTGATTACATATTTGAAGGTTTATCACCACCACATCACTCATTACCCAACACACTTTGTTGTTAGAATACTGCTGTTGAATTTCTGAGGTTTTACATGCTATTGAGACATTTTGTGGCTTTTTTTATTACTTTGTTTGACAGGAGTGAAATCTAACTCCTGTGTGTTCAGTAGTGAAAGGCTTATGTTTACTATACATTTACAATGCTGATAGGCACATTATAGCACTTCTCAAGGGACTAGTGTTGGAAACACAGAAATATTTTAGGAAATGCAGTGCAAAACACTAGCTGTTTAACAAGAATAGTACAGTATGTAAGAGTGTATTGTTCTTTTTCTCCTGTTTAGGATCGAGGCATGGATATGAATCACCTCGACAGGACCAAACTATCAGTTCAGTATTTTACTGGCATGCAGTAATGTAGACTGTTATTAGTGACACTAAGGGAAACAAGCCAGTCTGCTAACACTGCTGCCATACCTCTCAAAATTAGAGCATTAAAAATCATAGTACTGACCTTTAAAAATCATAGCTTATGATCATAAAAACAAGTGTTTTTGTTATTTTCCCCACTAGGTCTTTGTGTAGAGGACCCTCTGCAGTTAATGGTAGGGATTCTTTCTTAGTTTATTTATATAGTAAGATATGTACCTATGAACAGGTCTGACTTTATGAGGAAAACAGTAACGCTTGGGGGAACATGGCTAAATTTGAGGACCGAAATCATAGCACTATGCTTAAAACATAGTAGCTGAGATGTACGACTGCTACACATTACACAAAAAAGATTGTATATACTTTTTTACATGCAGCAAAACTGAAGCATTGTTATAAAATGCAAAGATGTCACTCTTTTCTAAAAATGTCTGTATAGTCATTCTCACAACATTACCAACTTGCTTAATTAGTAGTCAGGAAAATCAAATTTGGATTGTAGGAGGCAGCGAGCACGATCGAGAAATGCAGTCTTACCGAAAACTACCAAGTCCAAGAGCAGCCATGTGGGGATGGCAAAAGTGCTTAAAGACAGACATCAGTATAGTCTTGGTTAGAAAATAAAGAAGTCAGAGCTCAGTACTAGGCTGTGACTTCTTATACTTGGGTATCCAGTGCAAAGCTAAGTTAATAAACTAGTACAATATTGGATAGCTTGTGAAGGAAACACACAAAGAAGAATGGCTATGTAGCAACTTGGGATATTCTGGACAATGGTCATTCTCTAATATACTGCTATTCTAAGTGAGATGACATTCAGTGCTTCACTGTTTCTCTCAGTTATTCTATGGCTTAACCATCACAAATAATTTATGAATGAGCTAATTTTGTGTATTGTAATTTGACTTTTTCCTTTCTTCTCTGTTTTGTAAACTATGTTGCTGATCTCTTTTTGGCATTGCCTAGACCTACTTACACTGCTGTAAGAATGCTCATCATCTTATCAGCCTCAAGCATTCCTCCTTGCTTATTGTAGTGAGGTATCCTTTAATCCCAGATTTTGGTTTTGCTCTTCTACTTAGAATCTTTCCACATAATGAACAATGTGTGTTGTGATCACCCTACACAGGTCTTGTATGACCCCCCTCTTGGGACAGTACAGTGCATATGCTCATCTCTCTTTTGTTTCCCCTCAGTGGACAATGCTGGCAGATGATCGTTTATCCACTGAACTGTAGGCAACATATTTTCATTTACAGATACAGAGTCTGGAATACTTCCATACCAGGGTGGTTTAGCTCTCTTCTTTTCTAGACTTCTGGTATTGCAGAGAATTGTCTTCCAAAATCTTCTGTCTGATATACCCATTTGCTTTCTTGCTGCCTTCTACCACTTTCCCTTCTTCGTGACCACTTCCAGACTAGTTGAAAGAAATAGTTGAGCTGAACTCTGTCTTATTATTACTATTATTTTTTTAATTTTATTGATAAAAACCAGGTTAACAGACAAAGAATATCTTTGCAGAACATATATGCATAACTGTCCATAGTACAGTACAAATTGCTTACTGAATTGTTCAGTGAAACTGTGTGTTAATGTGTTTGAAGTTTATTAATATCACCTAATTAACTCTTCTTAAGCACACAGCAACTTTTCATCTCATCACGGTCCCGTCTGGAAACATATTCCTTCATAATGTAATGTAAATGGGACTATACATCTACTAAACTGCCGAAAAGAAAAACAAAACCATTTTTCCATCGATACTCACCTTAAGTTTCTCTCGTCTTTTCCCCAGTGGGTCTAATCTATCATTTTGATACTGTTGTATTTTAATATCCTATTACCTCTCCATCTACCTTAATTGTTCGGAATCAAGGTGACTAGCTTTCACTCTGGTTCTAGCATGGCAGGAGTCTGCTGGCAACACGGCCATTATTTTGCATTCATCCTGTGTGTTCTCTTATTTCAATCACCTTCAGAGGACAATGTCCAGTACTGTTTACATTAGTATAGCAATGAATTTACCACAGTAAGTACAACATGAGAGAACTCACAATCTCTACGAAAGGAGATGAAAATTTAAACTCTTAGAAACATCTATATATTTCTGCTGTTGGGCATAGCTATCCTATGACAGTTCTTGTCGAGAATTAAGGCTCCTACCTGTTAATGAGCTGCTCGCTGTTGTCAAGAATACATATTTGAGTCCTTCCACCTCCATTTTCCTGCTGTGTAATACTGGGCAGGTCATTTAATCAGACAGTGCTACTGGGCCACCCCTGGAAAGGGCACTTTGCTATTAGGCTTTGCCAGTTAACAAGTAGATGTAAAAAGTCAGAAAAAAATGGCTGAGACATTGCATGCCATGTTGTAGAGGGCAATGTAATTTTGTGTTTTCCTTCATCTGGGGCATACATTTTGCCAGAATTTGAGAAACTGATTAAAGAGGTTATGGTTTAAAACAAGCTTTGAAAAGAACAAAGGATGAGTATTTATTGAAATCTGGATCTTTTCTTGTCACACAATCTGTCTAGACATTTCAAAGTGTTCTCGTTCTTGTACTCATCTACCCCTGTCCGTCACTAAGCAGGCCGTTTTCTTGTTCCTTTATGTAAGCTTTGTTCTTTAAATAAATATGTAATTAAGCTGTCTGATAGTACTTCTTACGGCGTCACTTTCTGTATAAAGCTATTTTCATGCATTTGTCATGTTTTTGGAAACAGCCATCACAGCAATACATGGTTCTGTCATATTGTACTAAACAACACAAGCACTCACCTATATCAGGATTGCCAAGTACCTCTCAACTGTCCAGAGTTTTACAGAATGTCCAAACCTTTCTCTCATGTTTTTGACCTATTCTTCATAGAATCTGTAGTTTTCTGGCAATTCATAGGGAACTGAAGTCAGTAAATAATGACAGACAAGTTTTAGACTTCATAGTCATAAGAAAATGCACGTTGACCCAAAACCTGATATTTTAGTATGTTTCTAAGAGCAATATTTAAAATCTGTCCCTATTTTTGACCTTAATCACTCTTTTATGTTCATAGGTAAGTACTAGGCCAGCTGCCCTTCTGTGAACCTTTTTAAACCTGGCCAATTGCCTTTTTTGTGCTCAAAGTAACATATCTCATTTGGTTATAGACTGACCTTATCCATCCCGTGGTCGATAGTTATATATTACCCCTAACAAGAATAACTGGGATCATACCGTAGATAATTTGAGGGGACCCATGCATGGGATAAAGCTTGGCTTTGTTCACGTTTCTTGTGCTAAGAGGTTGCAAGGTACCAGAACAGCAGGCTTCTCAAGTACTAATGTTTTACATCTTAGTTGACTAGATCAAGTCAGATATTATGGTCATTGTACTTGAAGGTATCTTGTACCTGTAACTTTTTCTAAATGCCAAGTGCAAAGTTATTTTGTGATAATCTGTCTTGAATAGTAATCATTATGAAGTATTACAGAAGTGTGTGCGTTCATTTTTTTTTGGGGGGGGGGGGGTTGATGCTAGAAGGAGACATACAGCGTCTATAGTAATTGTTGAAAGTGTCAAAAGGTATATTATTGTTCAATTGTCTGTATAAGAATCAGCAGACAAGCTTGCTTTAATTTCTGTAAGATATGCAGCAGCTGTTTATATTCTTCCCTAAAAGAGAGAAAGGCCATCTGCTTTAAACAGTCACTCGACTTTCTTCTTCTTCTTTCGGCTTTTCCCGGTTGGGGGTCACCACAGTGAATCACCTGTTCGCTCATGATTGACCGTGGAGTTTTACGATGTTGAGTTGCCAGCCCAGTGCCCAACCTTCCACAGAAGGCACACACACACACACTCACACCAAGGGCCAATTTAGAGTGTCCAAGCCACCTACAGCATGTCTTTGGGATGTGGGAGGAAACCCACGCAACCACAGGGAGGACATGCAGACTCAGCACAGAAGGCACCCCAGCCGAGTATCAAACCGGAGAACCTGTTGCTGTGAGGCGGCAACGCTAACCACTGCACCCCCGTGGCCGCCCAAACAGTCACTAGACTGATAGGCGATATTATAAATGATATAGTGTGTAACACATCTTGTTAAAACCTTAAAACTGCTCTGTTAATACCAGTTTCCTTGTGGGGGGGAGGCTGTAGCCAGACCTATCATCTCTTCACTGATTGCCATTTGATGGTTTTACAGATAACTACTTCTGTTTGCAATGGTCCACTTAAACACAGGCAGCAAAACTGTTATTTCCTCTTTGTTGTCATTGTTTTAGTGCTGTGAGCAATACTGAGGCATGCAGCTAAGTAAGAAATATCGTACATTGTACAGGACTCTCTCTCTCTCTCTCTTTTTTTTTTAAGTCATATGTCAAAAAGCAGGACAGCACAGCGGTTTAGTGCTAAAATGTGATGAAACAAAATAGTAGAACTACAGAAAAAATCATGCATTCAGAAATGGTGACAGTAATTTTTATTTAAAATTAGCAGTGCTTCTGTGTTCCATCTTGTTTTATTTATGTATGCATCTGGCTTCGTTTTACAAACTGTTTTCAAGTGTTTGTTTGTATTTCGGCACTTGCACCATTAGTCATGCAAAAGTGGTCTGTAGAGTCTGTATCTGTGAACTCAACTTCATTGCTTTTTTTTACCAGATAAGTCGTGTGACACTACAGTGCATTCATTAGCAAGCCTATCTGGAAAAGAACATCACGATGAGCAGTCAACATGTAGTGCAGGTAAATACTTAATTTCACATACTAAATGGGGGGGGGGGGGAGTGCTTATATAATAACTGTTATGTGCAAAGCATGTTAATGCCGAGACATAAACATGAACTGTTGCAATGTTTTGTTTGATCGTAACCCATAGTGAATACCAGGCATTATAACTAATGGAAGCCTGTTTACTTTTTTATTTAAAATCTAAGCACCATAGATTTTTACAATGGTATAGGTATTTAATGTTGCCTTTGTTTTAAAACTGTTTCTATACATTGTAATCTAGTTTGCATGCTTTAAATAACTGCTATGGTTAACAGGACAATGTCTTTTAAAATTCCATGATTTAAAAAAAAATGCTGATCTTCTGTAGGCTTGTCTTTACCACAAGTTCATCTTATCATGAGGTCCTGGCTCCAACAGAAGGAGATATGTTGCTCCAAAAATTACAAACTAGTGATTTGTTTGAAAGTGGAGACTTTGGGCAATATTTGACATACGTACCACCTAAAAACCTGTAGGCAGTTCCTCCTCAGTTTTCCATGAAGTCTTTCCTACCACATTGTATGAACAGAACCAGTGAGATACAGAATAGTCTTGGAATACTTTGGTTTTCTTTGATCTGTGTAGTAGTTCTGTTTTATTTTGGCATTTAAAAACATCATGAGGACCTCTTTTCTACAGCTGAAGTTGTGGTTGCAAAATGACCTATCGTACGAAACAAGAAAATGGCTTTTTTTTCCACGACATAGCCATTATAAGATAGCCTTTCATTTTTGTCAGTACCTCACTGAAGTCCCATTATCATCGTATTAGGGGATCCTGCATGGAGGTATTTGATGTCAAAAAATGAAAATAGGTAAAGTAATAATTGATCTTCCTCAGCGCACTAGCAGAAAAGATACCAATCCTCAAGTGTGTGGGCTCAGTCTTATGTGAACACATTTCCCCTCCTTGTATGTTGTGCACCAAGATTCGTGTGGGCTCAGTCTTATGTGAAGACATTTCCCCTCCTTGTATATTGTGCACCAAGATTCGTGTGGGCTCAGTCTTATGTGAAGACATTTCCCCTCCTTGTATATTGTGCACCAAGATTCGTGTGGGCTCAGTCTTATGTGAAGACATTTCCCCTCCTTCTTTGTTGTGCACCAAGATTCGTATTTCCTCTGATTTTCTTCATCAGTAGTAATATGAGTGCGGACAACTTTCAAGACTTACTTTAATTATCTAGGCAAACTTGTGGGGCCCTGGCTGGAAATCCTTGTAGATTCAGTCAGATGATGCAGCTTAACTTGTTTGGTTGCAGTGTCAGCACCAGCTAAGAAGGTTCTCAAAGTTCCCAGTCATACACTGTGTACCGCAATTGGTATTCCATTGGCTTCATTCCATGTTTCGAGGATCCAGCAGTTTAAAGCTTCACACTCCTTAATTTGCTAGTGTCTGTATTCCGCTCAGTAGTCCAGGGTTATACAAGGGTGGCTTTTGGTGAGATTGTTTCCGATGAGTGCCTCCTCAATAGTTCAAGATTATACAAGGATGGCTTTTGGTGAGGTTGCTTCCGATGAGTGCCCTCTCAATAGTCCAGGGTTATACAAGGGTGGTTTTTGGTGAGATTGCTTCCCATTAGTTCCCCCTTATCTACTCTGCCTCACACACAGATGGTAGCTACAGATGTTTCCTGAATGGATGGGGTGGTGTCAGAGTTAATGAGTGTTGAGGGTCTGTGGTCCAATTAGGAGACAAATCTCTGTACAACTGTATTGGAGCTGATGGTTTCAACAAGTTCTACTATATACACCTTTATGCCTTTCCTACATAAAGGAGAGATCGTGGTTCAGGTAGGCAACAGGTTGCTGATGTGTTATGTCATCAAGCAGAGAAGGACAAAGTCCCATTTCTTGTGCAAGGAGGCCTTGAAGCTGTGGTCCCTGACTTTCCAAAATAACCCCGTTATGGTAGCCCAACTAATCCCAGGTCTGTCAGATGTTACACTAAATAACTGAGTCAACATATAGATTAGGAAGATGTATGGGGAGCTCTTAAATGTGGTCATCATCAACATCCTTCAAGACTGGTGCTTATTAAGGTATATGGGGAGCTCTTAAACGTGGTCATCAGCAACATCCTTCAGGACTGGTGCTTAAGTGTATGGGGAGCTCTTAAACATGGTCATCATCACCATCCTTCAAGACTGGTGCTTATTAAGGTGTATGGGGAGCTCTTAAACATGGTCATCATCAACATCCTTCAGGATTGGTGCTTATTAAGATGTATGGGGAGCTCTTAAATGTGGTTATCATCAACATCCTTCTGGACTGGTGCTTATTAAGGGGTATGGGGAGCTCTTAAACATGGTCATCATCAACATCCTTCTGGACTGGTGCTTATTAAGGGGTATGGGGATCTCTTAAATGTGGTTATCAGCAACATCCTTCAAGACTGGTACTTATTAGAAACATACTCAAGACTCATTGTCCCTGCCCTGTCAAAACAACTGTCATCTACACCTCTTCTTTGTTTTTGTCCCCTAAGAGTTGCTGTAAAGAGCATAAGCATGAGATTGTTCCCCAAAATTATTTTTATAGTCGTATTCTAGGCATAGTGGGTCTGATTTCACTTGTAGTGAAAGTTAACAGTTCATGCCCCACCATTCCTGCTAGTGGCAGTGTGTTCACCAAGTAACAGGACTTCCTTCAGTTTTATATGCACTCCCTTTGCATCTATGTGTTTGTCTCCAGAACTGGTGACCCTAGAATATCTGGAGTATTTGACTTCATTTCTCAGGTGACGCCCCATATCCTCATGAATCCCTCTATGAATTGCCTGTCCACTACCAATTCCAGCAGTCAGTTCTATAAGTGCAGAACCCCTTGTGTGAGGAAGTACCTGCACAGATCCAGGCAATAGGTGATCCCTACGGTCTAATGCCTGTGCTCCCCCCTTTCTTCTATTTTCATCGTAATCCCTTCCCACCTTTCTGACACGATCTTATGTGTCCATGCCATATTTTTCCCTTCCCTTATTTCTTCTGGTCTCTAGCAAGAAAAACTTGAGGGACTGCAGTCTGAGCTCATATCCTTTCCTGTCTATTTTATGCACATTTTGATGGCTTACTCTGGACTCCATCCAACAACCTGATGTTCCTCCCTTCTTATATCTTCTAAAACTGTGTACTTAAGGTATACACTGACTAGGGTATGATGTAGACCCACTCCACTATTCTCTCTTTGCTTCCATTGCTCTCTTATTGTGTCGCTGATGGTCCAGGTTGATTAAAATCTCAGATATTTTTCTTGCTGTGTTGCTATCCGTTACACTTCCTCCAGTTGATATTTCAGGCAAGGGTTATTTTGGCTCAGCTGTGTTCCTTTGCATTAATCTGCACTGAACCTCAACTGTTAACCTTTCCACCCACTTGGCCAGTCTTTCTGGTTCTTTTTTCGATGAATCATTTGCTAATTCTCAACTACAGCCTCTAACGTTATGTAATACAGAAAAAGTTGAACCTGTTCTCTCTTTACTCAGATATGCCTGAAATTAACATGGGGGTGGCCACAGTGGTGCAGTGGTTAGCATTTCCGCCTCGCAGCAAGAGGTTCTCTGGTTCGATTCTTGGCTAGGGTGCCTTCTGTGCGGAGTCTGCATGTCCTCCCTGTGGTCACGTGGGTTTCCTCCGGGTGCTCCGGTTTCCTCCCACATCCCAAAGACATGCTGTAGGTGGATTGGACACTCTAAATTGGCCCTAGGTGTGAGTGTCTGTGTGTGTGCCTTCTGTGGAAGGTTGGGCACCAGGCTGGCAACTCGACACTGTAAAACTCCACTGCCAATCATGAGCAGACAGGTGATCCACTGTGGCGACCCCTAACCGGAAAAAGCCGAAAGAAGAAGAAAGAGGAACAAATTCAGTCTTAACTCCCAACATAGTTTTCTAGGCCTATTCATTCATTTTATCATCGGTCTTCTTACCACAGGCATCTGTGGTCCATCCTTTAACCATGCTGCAGTGCAGTTCCTCCATCTTCGTCCTACTTGGCTCTCTGTGTCTGGGATCGTGGTGGAACACTGTTAGAGTTAGTGGTACTTCACTGTTGAATTCTGCTGTACCACAGTCATAAAACTGGATCAAGTTTATCTGACAACTGCTGGCTGTCATCAGTGTTGCAACCCAGTGAGAAATATATCCTTGCTAAAAGATTCCGCTGCTGAAGTGGTGGTTTTCATGCAAATAGCAGGCTAGCTAAAGGATAAAGACTTAACCACCCTAACTAGTACAACATAGGCGTTATTTACAGTATGTATTCATTTGTAGTCTAAGGAGAAGGTCTGTAGCTTTAGTGACTGAAAATTTTATTGAAAATGCTCTTTGGAGTGTAATGTAGCAATACTGAAATTTCAAAGGAATTCCATCCATTGTCTGGATTTTTATGTTCATTATGGTTCTTGATACAGTGTTTGACTCGCCCAGTTCAGGAATGACTGGACTCAAAGCGTCTTTCTAAGGGAAAACATGATACAGAAGAGTTAAGTGACTAAGAGTTTGTTTACTGCTAGTTGTGCCTCGCCAGATCAGAGTGATTTGCCAGTAGCATCCAGCAATGGGCAGACTTAAAGCATATAAAAGGGTGAGTTTTAAAAATAGAAGTCCAGACTTCAGGAATTCTCAACCCCCAAACAATAATTAATAATAATAATAATAATAATATACCTTGTGTATTACGTCAGACTCAATGAACATGACACTTCTAATAGTAAATGAAATAAAATGACATTTTTCAGAAAATAGTGAGCTGTTATTTAATTGCAATCAAGACTTGAATAGTGTTTGCAGAAATTCTCTGTAGATGTTGAATTGGCTGTGTAGCCTGAGATACAGGACACCTGAGCTTTCTGTGATGGACCTTTAAGAGAAAAATTAAAAGGACGGTTAAAGTTTGCCTAAAATATCTTTGGTTATAACTACGTTTATTCCTGAACGTAATTACATGTGTTTGTAGCAATGAAGCAGATAAACATTGCAGTGATAAATCAGATCAAATATGTGTGATGCATCTTGAACTAACACAGATATGCAAGTTTTATGAGCTAACTAAAATAAGACGCGACGTGGACTGCTGCCCGAGCTCAAGTTACATTCCTGATGTGTTTGCTGTCACAAGTGAATCTTAGTCCAATTTCAGTTGCTGAAGACGTACAGTATTTTTCATATTTAAGAACTGAAATTCTGACCATGCATATGATAATTCATCAGACCCTAAGCAAATACAAATGGTCGTTGTCATACTTGCTGTGTTTATTTTTTTCCACGTTAGACTCCTAGGATTGAGTGACGTGAAAGCAGTCAACAAAAAAAAAAAGAAAATGGAAACAAAAGAAACAGAAAATGTTTTACAGCAAGGAAATGTTCTTTTAATGTAAAAGAAACCTGACTTTAACTGCTGACTTCAGCTCACATTCTGAGCTGCAAGGTGCTCCCTTGCATATGGTGAGAAGGGTTAAGAATGTAGGAAATTAGGATACCATTTGAAATCTCAGCACCTGCTAGAGCATGTCCTGAAATATGGACACTGAATGTCCGAAAGAACTGACACATATATTAAGTCAGAGATGACACTTCTCAGAATATTCCCTTTTCTCTGAGGTATGGTGATCTTGAAGTTGGCATAAATAAATTTGGGGTGTGGGGGCTTGCCCTCCCTGCGAAAAGAAATTTAAAGGAAAAGAGTGATTTTTTGAAATTCTCTGTTCTCCTGTGTTATTTGATCCCTTTTTTTCTGGATTTTTGGCACTCAACATTTTATGTGCCAACATTTCAACTGGGAGCCAGGAAATTACAACTAGACATTTTATCTGTGACTAGTGGCATCAAACAGAGTAAAAAAAGCAGTTCGTTATTACAAATGTGAGACACAATTTTATCAGTTATTACACTTTGGAAATAACCTGCAGTTCACACAAAAACACTGAATTCCAAAATGTAATGTTAATGTATTTCAACTGCTTTTCAATGCAGGGGTAGTCCACCCCTTGCATTTCCCAGTGATGGTGACTGCTCCCCCTCCCCGCACATCTCTGCCCTGAGATCTCTTTACCTAGTAGTGTGTGTGTGTGGGGGGGGGCACTGTTATGGTACTATAATCACAGATTTAGTATTTTTTCCCACATTTGTACTTTTATTTCCAGTATTCCAAGGTTCACAGTTATGGTCCTTGAAATTTCAGCAGGCGCAATAAGATGTGTATCACAGGCTGTTGGTAGTTACAGAAATTAAACAGAGGAGGGAAAAAGGACTCTTCCCATCACGTCAAAGCTTAAATTTTGCACTGGAATTAGTCCCATTTTTACGTTATCTTCCCTTTTCAAGGAAGAGTCTGATAATTACATCTCAAAAATGATGAACTAAATAGTGAGCATAACTCCGTGGACATAGAACAGAAAACCATGCAGTTATAAATGAGTAAGTATCAACTGAAGACAAGACTGCATATGTAGAGTAGCATTAAAATAATAAACATTATTATCCATCGTAGCTAAGGCTACTTGTTCAAATGCTGCTATTTTAAAACCTTAATGAATTCATAGAATGCACACTGCCTATATTACAAGGCTCACTCTTTTTTATTCTTCTGTTTTTCCACCTTGTCTGTGCAGTTATAAATCCTCTGTGCTGTTGGTGTGCCACTGCACCATCCACTTAATATTGTGCTGGTATTTTGCTCTAGTTTATACCAGAGATGTGAGGAAGCACAGGCCTAGTGCACTGTGCCCACACATCAACAAATTCACATGCAAGCTCTTGTGCTTTTCCTAGTCAGCTTTAATACTGTAGTTACATGCCTGAAGGCAAAATCATGTTTGCTGTTGATGCTGTTTTTAATATTGCATTGTCCTTAAGTTGGGTGTATATAGTTCTGTGTATGCCTTTACAGTAATCTGCTGTTATCAAAAACATAGATTTATGCTGAGTAAATACAACTTATTGAATTTTATTGAAGATATTTATAGTGTGCCTGCACATGCTACCTTTTTATTCCTGTTAAAGCTGTGCAAAATTCGGTTTTGTCATTACATCCTGTTTTGGTATTCCCTTTGTAAATGAAGTAGAGTTTTAGTTCTGTTTATTTCCACATATATATATATATATATATATATATATATATATATAGAGAGAGAGAGAGAGAGAGGGAGAGAGGGAATAGTCACATAGGTTACTAATATCCATTTAGGAGTTTATAACATTGTCAGTATTGGATGTCTGCTGACATTTCAGGTATTGCTGTTTCAGATTAATATACCATCAGAAATAAATAAAGGAAAATTGAATATCATTCCATTTCTCTAATACAGAGTTTCCTGTATGACATAGGCCAAAAATGGTTAATTGCCTTAAACCACATCTGCAGTATTTTAATGGTATTGTACCCTGATCTGCATTGCTCTGTTGCAGGGTAGTCTTCCATTTTGCCTTCATGGCTCTCTACCCAGCCTCACAGGATGAATTTAACTTTTCATAGACCTCTTCTGTTTCATTAATTTCATCTCCCAACTTCTTACGCTAGCTGTATTGAGAATCCTTTGACAGTGATTTAATTCCTTTCCTAAAGCTCCCATGCTCTTTAGCATTTTCAGAATATATTTATATTTTCTACCCACTCTTGTTCTCACCTATTTTTTCCTTTCCTTTTTATTCTAGCCTGAGTACAAAACCATCATTCTTATGTGTAAACGTTAGTGATATATTGGTTACTTTGTCATTACACTCTTCCTCCTCTGTATGTCCTTTTCATCTTTTTCTTCCCATTACGTCCTTCTTTTCTGTTTGCCATCTGCTCTTTAAAATAGTCATTGGATCTGTGTTTTCATTATGTTTTGTGTATTGGACACTGTTATCTATGTGTTTTTGATTTCAATATAGAAAAGTAACCAAATTAGAGATGATGACTTTTTAGTAGTCTATGGCACAAAACTACTTTGCTGTGAAAGTTTGTAACAAAGCTTAACCTAGACTGATTTTTTTTTTTTTTTTAATGTTTCATTAGTTTAATTTTTTTATAGCCCAGTGATGCATGTTCTGCCCTACCAGCAGAACATGTTAAGTCAGACTTATTTCAGTCTTGGTTCAACATATTTATGATTTCCAAGATATTAAATTAAGTGCAGTATTTTGAAATAGCTTTTCATTCAGTGACTCAACTTATCAAGACAATCGAGGATGGTCCAGTTTTCAAAGCCTTAATCCATCCATCCTCAACCCCTTTTCCCATTTTGCACATGGGGTCAGGTTGTCACTTCCACAGTGGCAATCACATTGTGCCAAGGTTTACTCCGCCAGGTGGCTAGCCTTGCTGCAGTAGTTCATTTGCACCACACACTCGCGCACACATTCTCACCTTTGGCCAATTTACAGTGTCCAATACACCTACTGCATGTCTTTGGAATGTGGGTGGAAACTGGAGCACCCCGAGGAAACCCACATGACCACAGGGAGGACACACAGACTCTGCACAGAAAGAATTGAACCGGAGAACTTCTTGCTGTGAGGCAACAATGGTAACCACTGCACCAACCCAGCCTTAACATCTTTACACAATCTACAGATGATCTCTGTTTGCTGCAACATGTTTAAGTTAGTCATGTTTAAAAATGTTTGAAACTGTGCTTGTTGAAAGCACAACCATAAGGAAAACTTTATTACATCTGTAGAAAATATCGTTCTCTAAATACAAAATTACCTGTACTGTATTGTATTATTAAGGCTCATAGCTCAGTTAGTAGATCGTACCACCATTTATCCATTTCCATTGGTATAGCAGTACAAGACAAATTGCTATAACTCCATTGAGTGGAAGTTCTCCTGTTACTCCTTCAAGACTGCCACATGGATTTTTTCTCTGGCATTCTGTAACTTTCCAGCTTCCTCAGATCACTGCCTACCTAGAGTCCCTTAGGCCCCTCCCCCTTGTCTGATCATTGTAAATGTAAGTTCTGCAGCTTTGTCAGGTGACTAGCATTTGACTGGTGCATCACAGGCTTTCTTTACTGTAATATACTAACTATACATTCTGCCATCAAATTTTTACCTTAATACCTAGCATATCACTGTTGACAAAAATACTACTGCATTTGTTGTTTGTTTGTTTGTCTGTTTGTTTTTGCTTTTCATTCTTTTTAACATTGTTTTTCTTTTTCTTTAACTGTGTCCATACTGGACTATTATTTTTAACAGTCTGGCTGCCTCCACTGCATGTTTGTGTCCTTCTGACTGTACACCGAGTTTTCTTTCAAGAGTATATTGTGTCATCTGGCTGGAGGCTAGGATGGGCTCTTCTGTTTTTGCAGTCACAAAATCAAGTTCTTAGGCTAAAATATAAAGTTATAAATGCCAAAATTAAAAAAAAAATACTTAATTGCTATGATATTAAACAAATAGAAAACTGTTAAGTGAATAACTGTGTGTGTACCCAAGAAAGCTCTGTTAATAAAATAAAACTACTAATAAACCATAAATAATAATGGATCAGTGCAAGCTGTCATCGTGTTGGACCTGTCTACTCCAACTGGATAATTCAAGGTGAAAATTACTACTGTGTGAGGCAGAATACTTAGATTGGAGCAAATTGTAGAGGCCTAGAAAACAATGTAGGATGTATGGAGTCCAACATCCAGAAAGTCAGTGACTAGCTGTTTATGTCTGAGCCAACTGTAAAGGCTCAGAAAACAGTGTAGGAGGTATGGAGTCTGACATCCTGAAAGTCAGTGTGACTAGCTGATCATGTCTGACAAGTCGGCATACCAAGAAGAGCAAGTTACTAGTAAGAGTGACAGCAGAAGTTATGAGGAAAAATTTGAGATTAATGATGATCTGGAAGGAAGCTGAAAAGAAACTGCCTGTGTATGAATTATTTTGTCATGTATTAGCAGGGGTGTGTCATCTAAGGGAGTTTGAATTTTTCGACATTGGGCAGATATATCAAAGGAGGATATTTGCAATTTTAGCAGCACAACAAATATTTCTTATCTTATACCCCTTTAGATAAGTTATCTTGTCTTTGGGAGAAAACCTAGTCTTATAATCATTGTGTAATAATCTGCAGGAGCTCTGCAAGGACTTCAGATGCATGGGACCCACTGTGATGGAAGCAGGAAAATTGCAAAAGAGATATATCATTAGTGGCCTAGCTGTGAATTTACTCTGACCATCTGACATTTGGGACAGAAGGTTATGTCTTTGAGCTGTAGCTCCTTTGGTGCAGGATTGGTCTCCCTCAACCCTCATTTACCTATTGTGTGACCTTCAGCAATTCACATAATCTATCAGTGCTTTGAGGCACCTGAGAATTTAGGCTAGGCTCCTCTCTGGTACCCCGAACTGTAAGCGTAGCAAATACCTATGAATCTATGAAAAATCAGGTCGCTTCTTATATTTAGGACACAGGAAGTGTATTCATGGCACTAGGCTTGCTGACTGAAAATGCAAATTTGAAATAAGGAAGCAGCATACAACCGTCTACCTAAGCATATTGAATAAGAAGGAAAAGAGATGCAGTAGTTAAAAAGTATGACTGGGAAGCAGAAAGATGAGAGCCCATTTGTGTGACACGAATGGGAATTCTAACAAATGATGCTAGTAGTACTTATAGATCTGTACAAAAATGCCAGACGAGACTGTAGGAAATGTTTACTATAAAAAGGATACTTTCTGGAAAAAAAAGATTAATGGGTTTGATCATTATGATCTTGTTCTTTAGTAATACAGGTTGAGTAGATGGCCAGTTAGTAATGATATATATTTTTTTCAAATGAGTTTAAAAAAGGAGCTCTGAGTACAGAGAGCAAAAAAATCTGTCAGGCCATGGGGGGAGACATTCCTGCAGAAGTTAGAGAATTTCTGATTAGTAGTCATGTGCCCTTCATTAAAATGAGTTGAGGTAATTCCTTATGTATGTAAATCAGTTCTGATTGTTTAGGATTGCAGGTTAGGTGGATGCAGTTCCAGCAAAGTCCAGGAACATCAGTGAAGGGGGATTATCTATTTTTTCTAGCAGAGCTCTTACGTTTATATGACAAGTATTTAAGTTTCAATTATTATTAGCAGTTAAAGCCATGTTTCTCATCCATATGAATGGTAAGAGGAAGGGCCACAGAAAATGGGTAACAATAGTTTAGCCAAAGGTAGTATGGCAGTACTGGTTAACGTCTTGTGGTATAACCTTTGCCTGATATTTCTTGGAAACAACTCATGTCAGTAAAATATGATGTCAAGCAGATCATCTTTTATGCAAAACCTAAAGTGCAGTATATTCACTGGTCTCAGTTCCTATCCATCCACATAATGTGTAGGCAGGTTTTCAAAAGATTACCTACCAAAATAGGATGACGCTCTGTTTACTACACTATAGAGTTCTTCTTCATCTGTCTGGTAGGGTTGTAAAGAAGAGTGAAGGAGAAAAGGTTGATGAAAGTGTATGAAATGGTCATTGAATGGGGCTGTTTGTGATTCTGGAAACACTGTCCTCCGTGGCTATGGCAAGTAAAGGATAGAGCAGAAAGAACAGATTGGCATAGGTCATTAGAACTTGATAAACACTCGAGAAAGAGAAAAGACAGTGGAATAAAATGTATCTTATATGATAATGTAGTAACAGATTAAGTTATCAAATGTGAAATGGATTGAAGGTTGTACAAATAAATTGCAATTGTAGTACAGGCAGTTTCTTAACTACAGAGGCAAAGTTTCTTAATCATATACAAAGGGATGAGTTTTCTCCCCGGTGTATCCATTCTTATTAATTAGCAATGTACCAGTTTGTTAGTTAAATGCTAGTTTGTTAGATAAATGCTGGAAAAGTTGATAAAAGCAGGATACCTTGTGCTAACATGTTTTGTGCAAATGTTGTACACCATATAGATGTACTGGTCTAAAGTACAGGGCCCCCTTGTCAAACAAAAGATGGATGCTTGTTCTTTATCTTTGGAAAACACCCTTTTGATGATCATTAAAATGGGTTTGTGCAGGCTAGGCTCTGTTTGTAAGGAAAGAAATTAATGTAACACATCAAGAGCTATAAAAAAATGTATATCTTAACCTTCGTTTCATTTAAGGAGTCTCGGTGCCTCAGCAAGCACACTGTAAGAAGAAAAAAGTAGAAAGCAAAACAAAAACATTGCCAGTGTATTTAAATAAAAATACAAAAGTTAAGAAATTTGTCAATGAAATGCATGTAAAGCAATTGATTATGAGTAAGATAAATGTAAAACCGCAATATAGAAATAAATAAATGAAGAATGCATGAAAAATTAATATTGGATATTACCACTGAATATCCAGATCTAGACCTTCACAAGATAATGTGTTATACTTAAATATTTTAGAAGATTCTAACTTATCAAACAATAAAAAAATAAAACTTGTTTTGTCCCTTTCCCTTAATAGTTGTGGAACATCCAACACGCAGAAATTAAAAACATTAGAACTGCTTTAGATGAAAGGATTGCACATGATAGGCAAAGGAATGGAAGGGGTTGCTGTTCTTCACAATCCTGATATGCTCCTGAATCCTTATTTTGTCAGTCTTCTGCTCCTTAACTGGACTGAAAGTCATTTGGATCCATTTTCTGCTGCTTTTATTGTGTTCTATTCAATTCAGTTGGAAACCCAGTTGCTAGAGAGCCAGTTAAGGGTGGGATACGATTCTAGTAACCAGTGGCCAGCTATCTTCTTTCAGGGTGTTCAGGTTGGGAGTGTAAGTTATTCCTGTACATGGTAGCCCTCTGCTGACAACAGGGATTTGATGTGGGAGCTAATAACATATATCTACAGCAATGCACAGCCATGGCAATATGTGCCCTTTCCAAACTGACACTATTACAAATGGTATAATGAAGAGAAGAGAGACACAGCTAAAGGCATAATCAACATTTTTGGAATTGTATGCCAACTTCCAGAGCGTATCCACACCTTCATTACAAGTATGCCCCCAAACACTGGACAGTGCATGTTTCTAAACAATATAACTTTTCAGTACTGCAGCTGATAAAAATCTATAAACTATTGTCATTAGGAGGTTTTCTCCCTGGGCCACCACTGAAAAGGGGAATGCTTTGTCAGCCCAGTCGACATTCCTGATAAAAAAATGAATAAATAAAATGACAGGCTTAAGCCAAAAGAAAACTGCCAACTTGAATTTGGAAAAATAAATATTTTTTTAAGAAAATAAAAAATCATAAGCTCAGATAAATAATGTTATCATATCTTATTACACAGAAGAAATTACACACCATGGTGTAAGCAGTAGAGGTGTGGTTATGCACATGTAAGAGGAGAGGACACCATGTGTAAAGGCAGACTGCACAACAAAAGTGACACAGGGGGGTGGTTCTGCCAACAAAGTGTTGCTTTTAGAAGGATTGAATAGGGTAATGTGAGGAACTAGGGAAGGAGGTTTCAAAAATAAAATAAAAGATGAGCATCCGAAGGAAATATATGTTTTCTGTTATTACAACTTACATTCCATATGGTAAGGACTCATTTAATAACCACATAACAACTGGGAGTGTTGAAAAGTAATAACAGAAATACGTTATAATGAATCACCGGTAGCTAACGTGAGAGGAGTTAAAAACTATTACTTTCTTACCTACATAGCAAACAACAAAAACACAATACCCGCTCAACTCCATACATACTGCTGTCCGATCTCACTACATACACAAATTGCTCTCCTGTTGTCATTTTTACAGTAACTTAACATTTTTATATTAATAGACTTCACTACACCATCATTTTCTTTTCAAAAATAAGTAAATTCCCTAAATGAAATTGTTTGCTATTACATACCTCCCTAAATTCACTGTCCACTGCATATATACAAGCTGTGTACTGTTTGTTGTACGTACTTGTCTACATTTTCATTGTTTTTTACTTTTGTTGCAGTGTCCTGTGTTACACTATTATTTTTATTGAAATTTTTTTAAAATATACGGTCTCTTATTTCTATGTATGTGAGGAGCTTTTCCCCAAGGACATTGCTCAAAAGAGGCTACTGACTCAGTTGGACGTTCCCAGTTAACAAATAAAAACACATCAATGAATATAATAGTCTTAAAATTTTAGATAAGAGGATGGAAAATAGTAATGCTGTGTGTACTCACAGTCATAATATAATTGTGGTGTTGGTGGTGCCCCCTGCTAAAACACTTACCATTGGTTTACTCCACTCTTGGGTAATCCCAGAGCATGCGAGAACATGACATTCTGAGTGTCTTTAATATTATGATGTCGGGACACTGTACGTTTGATGCATCATCCAACTCACATAACATTGTATGACATTATGTATGTAGCACATGTATATAACATTACATAGGGCATCCATATTGTCGCTTTGCTTGCCTGCCATAGATCTTGAACTCTCTGCCCTTTGATTTGCCAGGCTGTTCTAGAGTTTGCCACATTTATTGTGGGGTTGCAAGGTCTGGACTGGTTGTCAGTAGCAGCTCAGTCCATTTGTACTATTTTTTTAACCTGGTAAACCCTGCAATGTGTAAGCTTTATCTTAAATGAGTTACTAGTGTCATGTACCCCATTGGAGCCAGTCAGATTGTCAGGTGAAGAGTTGTTATAGCTGTTCTTGGAACTGGTTTCCAGACTTATGGCAAATGCTGTTTTGTAGTACTTTGTAGATTATTTTCCATAATTCAAACCTATGACAATGAAGCCGTTTTCAGAGGTCTTTCAAGTATAATCTTATGTTAATGCTTTATCTAGTTTTTAAGTTTTCAGTTCTAGCATTTTATACTTTGAGATTGTGCTTACCATTTTGTTATATTATTGTTGTCTATTAATTTCAAATCAAGGGCTTAAAAAGGTTAAGTATATTAATCAAATGAAATTAAATATATTATCTCACACAGAGGAGTATCCTTGAGAGGTAGCCAAAGTGGCGATCTGTGGAAGGATCTGGTGTGATCCTTGGTAGGAATAGATATAAACAGGAGAATATATGTGAACTGTAGGTCAAGCAATGGACAAAGACACTTCCTTCAAAGACTGTAATCTTGATGATCTTTCTCTCTTTTCTAGCATTTCTCTTGCTGTGTCTCAACTAACTAATGTTTGGGCTTGTGCCAGTCATTGGCTTACAAAAAGGGGAACATGAGAGCATTTAATGTTTGTCTTTTGTGTTTTAGCCTTGTAGCTTTAATTTCAGTCTTAGAATATGAAAGAAAACTTACCAATTATTAAAGCTGGGCAGTCAGCCCAGGGCAGTATGTTGTTTGGAAGGCCTATCTTAACTAATGACATGCTCTTCACCACCTTCTGTGACCTCCCATTTTAGCAAACATTCTGCTAGTCATTCTACAATAAAATGAGAGAAGATATGAAGGTTTTATGCCATGCAAAGCAACTCGATATCCTTGAGAGTGAGGAATCACCATGGAACTGACCACCTCTCCCGTAATTAATGGTCTGTCCTGGTGTTTTCCTTAGCTCTGTATGGTAGTCTCCTGTTTACATTTTTTAATGTAAGGAATAAATGAGGCAGGTAGGACCTGCCCCTCTGTTTTTCAGGTATTCTTCCTTTGCCTTTACTGAGGGTAGAAATGTGAGCACAATGCACATCTGTTAGGCTGTAGCAGATAGCCTGCATGAAATGGCTGTGGGAGCTAGCTTTGCAAAAAGATAGTTCTGATGATTTATTACTCTTGAGGATTTGAAGTACAGAGTAACTGTTACACAACTTTCCTTTCTGATGAGTAGGCTGCTTATGATTCTTGCAAGTGCATGTTTAAGGAGAAAGACATTCATAGGTGTACTTCGCCAGGTGATTAATTTATCTTTTTAAGTTACTGGACTTTTAATAATACTGCAGTTCTGTAAGTTTGTTTAGTACGGGTTTAAAATTTCTAATATGACTATATTAACTATTTAAAAAACTTTAAATTATTTGTCTTCACATATTTTAGCAGGTAGGGAAGTAACTATTTAGCTTTTCAGGTTAGAGTTTGCATCTTTTCCAGTAGTTCAAGATGAGGAAAAATTGAATGGAATACCTGTGGTTAGGAAATTATAACCGATGTGAAAAAAAAAGTGCTTGCCCTTTATAGATGAATAATCCCCTCCTTTAGAATTCAGTCTCCAGTGATGAGTAAGGGTCGTGTGCATTAAAATCCTGATCAGTTGTACTCTTGTATATCACATTTATGCTCTTCTGTTGCATTATTTATTTATTTTTACAGAATATGATTTTTACCGCAAGAAGAATAGAGTATAATTCTTTTTTTTTTCAACTGCTTTAATTTAATTTTTTGTAAAATTTCTTCCCTCTACAGATAACGTTGTGAATGAGAGAACTTGCGACACACTTCTAATGTGCATTGTTACAGTATTAAACCATGGCCTGCGAAATGGTGGTGGAGTAGGAGATGTTCTAAGGCCCCTTTCAAAACATGTAAGCATTGTTTGGTTGTTTGGTATGAGTTTGGAGTATTTGTACTGATAAACAGGAAAGAATTTAGAAATGTTAGTAGATTATTGATAGTTACAACCGGTCCTGAGTCAGAGAGAGAGAGAAGTATAGTTATTCATTTTTGCTCCTGCATTACCCATTAATCTTCAAGAGTATTGTACAACACATGAAATCTACTGTGAAGGTTGTAGGTGTGACTTTCTCATTATGGCAGATCCCACAACTTCAACTTGTTTAACTGAATGAAGCAGGAAATGTTATGACGTGCACTTTTTGTTGCCTGTCAAAACAGTTTTCAGCCTTTGGAGGTGATTTGGAGTGGCATGCTTTTGATATCTTGCTGTGGCTAATGCAATGTACCTTGTGTTAGTTACTTATGCTAGTATTCCAAGAGTGGCTGGGTGATTAGGTCAGTGTTTTTCTCTTGGACCTTCCTGTCTGATGAAATGCCTTGTATATTTTGTGGAGTACAAACACTGTGGTGAGAAAGGGGTGTCTTCCTCTGACCTAACACATTTGCTTGCACTACTGTGCAATACACAGTTTAATATTGCACATTTTTAAATAAAGACTTTTATGGGGGCATTTGAGTCCAAACTAATAATGTATCTTACTGCAGATTCTAATGTCAGTGTGTAGAGGTAATGGGTTACACAGATTGCTGTCCACTGTTTCAGTTCATGTACTTTTTGTGGACTGTCAACTATTGTTTAAAGTTATATGTGCCTGATGTCTTAATATTGATATATACGTTTCTGTAGTTATGTCTTAGTACTCATACAGTATATATGTTTCTGTTGTGATATCTTAGTACTCATACAGTATATACGTTTCTGTAGTGATGTCTTAGTACTCATACAGTATATACGTTTCTGTAGTGATATCTTAGCACTCATACAGTATATACGTTTCTGTAGCGATGTCTTAGTACTCATACAGTATATACGTTTCTGTAACGATGTCTTAGTACTCATACAGTATATACGTTTCTGCAGTGATGTCTTAATACTGATATATGCGTTTCTGTAGTCTATCAGTACTGCCTGCAGTATTGTTTAGTGACTGTGGTCACAATGTCTGTTTTTGCTGAAGTTATTGAAAATGTCTGGTGCAGTACTGGTATATAGACTTGAGTCATGGTTGAAAAAGTCCTTAACCAACATATTATTCCAGGTAACAAATAAATAAACCATCATTTTGATGAGCAGTTATTTTTATTAATATGTCATTTCCGACTATGTCCAACAGATTTGTTAGACTTTTTGTTTATTGTACTTGCTTACCCACCGTCATTTTTATGTAGAATTTCAAGTTCGCAGACTAAATATGCTTACCAATTGCTATTTTATTTTCACTGATGATTTGTTATTTTCCCTGCTTTGTTTGAGCTCATGGAAAGCCAACAGTGAGTTGTCATAGTATTGTCATAATGCACTTAATGGAAACTAGGCAGCCTACATAATCTACATTAAAGTTTCAAAATTCTGTTCTACTATGAAACCTTGAATGGCAAAACTCTGAATATCAGAAACATAAAAACCTCATGTCTGAAACACAAAAGGGTGAAAAAGTATATTTTGCAGGGAGGCAAATACCCTTGATGCAGGGAGCAAGTCTCGTGTGTGTGTGTGTGTGTGTGTGTGTGTGTGTGTGTGTGTGTGTGTGTGTGTGTGTGTGTGTGTGTGTACTTGCACCACTTCAAAGAAGGGTAAGACAAGATGTTTGGACTGTTTGGGCTGCATAGTTACAGTGGCAGAATAATAAAGTAATGAAATGTCCAGCTGAACCAGTTGTCATGTGGGAATGTTGTATGGCATTCATAATACACAGCATCAGCTGGTTAAAGTTTTTGATGTAGCTGATGGCCAGGCTAACCTCATTAATAGGTTCTCCGAACAATAATAATGGTTGCATACATTTCAGCAGATACAGGTCATTAAAATCATTTGGATATTCTTGTGTGAATTTTTTTGTGGGTTTTGCTTTGCACAAGAGGTATAGCTATACAGCTGTCTAGGCCAATGTATTAGTTAACAGTAATATCTAAGTTACCACTACCCTTTCATTAATACCAATTAATTGTCACATAGGTGATGTATAAAAGTCCATTGCCAGACCCTGCAGCCTGCCAAAGGACCATGGTGGTACAGTAGGGGGACAAAACTCATAGTATGCTTTCACTGCAAAGCAACCATTCGGAGAGCTCTCATGTTGACTGATCCTCAGGCATTTTCCATTTCAGTGCAGTGCATCAGAGTTGTATCAGCTAGCAAGGTCAGTTTTTGCCCTGTGCAGAATCCTCTTTTCCACCCCCACCCCCCAACTGACGTTGCGCACTGAAAGAAAAAAAGGTATTCAACTCTATGCTCTGTCAACAATTTTGCTGAACTGTAGCAAAACAAAGAAGAGTTGTAATACGTCCATGCGATAGTTCATGGGCTCAAGAAAAAAAAAAAAGACTTCAGTGTACTCAAAAAGCATCTATGCATCTACATGATAGCACTTTGTTCTACTGTGTTAAGCATCTGCGCTAACTTATAACAAAGAGCTATACCTGTTCCTTACTACATTTCCTCACACAGATATACTGATTGGCAGTCACTTGTGCAGCCATGCCTGCTTAAATGTTTTCTAATACTACATGCAGGCACTGACCAGCACCCACCATGTCCCTTTGTGTCGAGGGGAAACACCTTCCTTTTTCCTGCAGTTGCTATAGCTTTGCACTATAAAATCTCAGTGTAACTGAAATTTGCAACATCCATATTCTGGTCCAGTCCTGTCCCAGATTGCTTTCTAAAATGTATACTGTCAGAGCAGGTTTTGCAGTGCATGAAAGAAGACCCACAAATGATGATGCCAAGGCTGACATATGTTTGTATAACTGGAAGACTAGGGGAAGCTTCAGAACTTCTGACACCTGACAGCATTTACATATTCACAACCTGAGTAAGACATTTCAGTAGTAAATCCCATTGCTGCACTGTCAGAAGGTCTCAGTAAACCATGCGCACACGCAGGACAGAATTTTCATAAATCTAGAGGAAATGTCTAAGCAGCTGACTGAGTACAATGATGCCTCCCTGACATTATTCAAAAGGCAGCAGCTGACATTATGCTGTATCCTTAGTGTACAGTCTTATGAGCAGTGAGTGTTGCTAAACAGCCTTAAGAAACCGTCCAGATTTATCCCCTTCTGTCAGTCTGGTTATGCTTGCAAATACGGAAAAGGAGGAGCACAAAATAACTGTTTCATCCAAACAAAAATAACCAAATCAGGAATACCACCCAACTGGAAAAAATTACATCAACAGCAAACCAAATGTGTAAAAAAAATGATTTTCACTCTGGGTCACTGAGGTTTTTATGAACTTTTGCAATGCCAGAATTGGTTGGCATTCTGGGTTTGTCAACCTTTAGGTAATGAAACAGACTGCCATGAATTCTCATGTCCATCATTAATTATTTTCTAAGCAAACGTTAAAGGTTTCAGCCCTGGTGTTTCCATAATAGTTTTAAATGTACTGTTTAAGATTTTGACTCAGCAAGTCATATGACATGAAGTGGTTCTAAAATGGCTGACATTGATATAAGTAATGCATTCTGATGAAGTCTGTTATTTCAGATGAAAGCACTTAATGCACAAATAAATAAAAAAACTTTTGAACTTTTTTATCCTGCCTTGCTGGTCATCCTTTCTACACATTTGGTTTGCTGTTTCATCCAGAATATGACAAGCAGGTCACAGAAGCATGGGTACATTGAAAAGGATCTGATCCCTAAACTCCATGTGATCTGTGTGACTTGAAAGTAAGCCTGAAAAGGAGCTGTTCTCTAAATCCCAGGTTATGTTTGTGACTTGAAGACAATTCAGGACACACTGACCATTCACCACCTGAATAAGATCTGACAGTCATCGTATTACCTGTCCTTCTTACTCACCATCTGTTAAAGGTATCATCATCAGCCCCCTTTTTCCCACTTTTCTTGTACATGGGCTTGTGGTATCATGGTTAACTGTCACCATACCTCTTGATTCAGTGCCACACTTCTGCCTTCTTCGACACTCATACCTCACTGTTGCAGATCTTTTTGCTGCTATTACCATTGTCTTATCTGTGCGTAGTTTCATCCTAAGTACCTTCAGTTTTGCATTCCATTCCCCTATCCTTTGCTGAAGTTCTTGCTCAGAGTCTGCCTGTAATGCCACACCACCTGCATACAACATCTTTGTTAATCTGTCCTGTCCAACCTGTTTGCTAATGTAGTCCATCAAAAGTATGAACAGCAGTGGGTTCAGAGCTGAACCCTGGTATATACCCACTCTCACTGAGAACCCATCTTTGAAGCCGAACACTGTTCATACTTGTACATAGCCTACACTAATTCTACCAATTTTTCTGGGACATCGAACCACCACAGTACTGCCAAAATCAGCTTTCTTGAGACCTTGTCATATGCTTTTTCCATGTCTGGGAATGCCCATTTGGACTCTTTTCTCATCACGAACTTCTCAACTATCTGTTTCACTGCAAACATTGGATCAGTTATACTCCATCCTGATCTGAATCCAAACTGCTCATTTCCCATCTTGCATTCTACTACTCTGTGTATCCATCTATCAATCACCCTCTCCAGAACTTTCAAGCAATGTG
This sequence comes from Protopterus annectens, assembly GCF_019279795.1. Lineage (NCBI taxonomy): Eukaryota > Metazoa > Chordata > Ceratodontiformes > Protopteridae > Protopterus > Protopterus annectens. Next base: position 238,105,077 of record NC_056745.1, read on the forward strand.
ATAGGAGTTTGATGCCTCTGTACTGCCCAAAGTTGTGGATGTCCCCTTTGTTCCTGTAGACTGGCATGAGTATGCTTATTCTCCAGTTATCTGGGATATGCCTTTCTCTCCACACTGCTGTGAGTACCCTCAGGAGCCATTTCTCCCCTATCTCACCCAGCATCTTTGTCATATCTCATCTGAGCTTGCCGCTTTCCCTGACTTTATTTTCCTTAGTGCTATCCTTACGTCTTCTTGGTTTGTGGACTGTTTCTGGGGCAGTACAGCTTCTGTGGGGTTTTCTTCATTTAGGAACTTCTGAAATACTCCTTCCATCTGCCTTTGATGTCCTCTGGATTGGTGAGCAGGTGGTTGCTGGCATCCCTTATGAAGGGGGTCTGACTATCTTTATCTTTCTGTCTTTGCATTACAACCTGATATAGTTTCTTTGTACCACCTACTGAGTCACTTTTCAGAAGTTGGTAGAGTGCCTCCGATGCCCTATTCTTTGCTATTGTAACTCCTTTCTTAACTTCTTGGCCAATCAGTATTTTTCCTAGCCTGGTCGGTCTTTTCTATCTCCCACTTTTTTCCGCTGTAGCCCTGAGTAATTTCTTGAACTGTTGTGCTTTCACTTCAGTCAACTTCCATGTCTTCAGCCTAGTCTCTGTTGACCTTGGAGCCTTCTCCGACCACTGCTTACAGCTGATTGTGGCAACCAGTGTTTATGCCGTGGGCCCACTATTACTGGGGGTGACTTTGTAATCATTGATATTACCCTAGTGCCCTTTCCTTACTAAGAGGAAGTCTACCTGAGCTGCATGTTAGCCATTCTTGTATGTGATCTTGGGACTGTCTGTCTTTCTGAACCATGTGCTGGCTACTGTCAAGCCACTTGCCATCCACTTTTGATCACAGACTGCCCCAAATTGAGGGAGAGCCAACACCTAGATCTCTTTAGAACTGATAGCATTGTTTATTCTCTGGATAGCCAAGAATGTAAACTTTAAACTGAGCCACAGTTTAAGGTGACTGGGAAGAGACATTCTGCATCATCCTGTGTCCTCAGAGTAAATGAATTGAGTGCCCTGGTCTCAGAGTTTGATTGCAGCTAAATATTTGGTGCAGCATGAAAACTCTTGATTAATGCCCATCTCCCAAGTATAGCATGCACTCACTATGGTATATAATAACATCGACAGCTTAGGTTGTCGAATCCAAAATCATCAACACCTAAGCGTCAAAAGCTAAAAACAGCGAACGGCCAAATCATTGAATTCTTTCCTAGGGAAAGAATTCACTTGGCTATCCACAAGCAAAATAAACACACCCAAACATCGTTGGGGGCGGATTCACCCCACACACACACACTCCCGATGTGGGTGGCTGCACCCCACACATACCCCCCTCAACCTTCTGCTCTTACTTCTTCATAGACCAACTGTCAAGAATTAACTGGTCACATCTTACTACTCTCCCCCTTGATGAAGCTGTCCATTCTTTTAATACTACCTTTCTTAACATCCTTAACTCCCTCATGCCTCTCTGCACAGTCAGAAGTAAATCTAAAACAGCTCCTTGACTTACTAAAGCTACTCATGCCCTTATGAAAAACAGAGATAGGATATGGAAACTATGGAATAAAACCAGGACCCCCTCTCTTCTACAAACCTATAAAGACCTCAGAAACCAAGTCAAAAAACTCATCCACAATGACAAAAAGAACTTCTACACTAACCCCCCAATACCCTTAAATCAGACCTCAAAAAATTCTGGAATTCTATCAGTCACATACTACACCCTGAAGACCCATCCCCTCCTAACCCTTGCCCAAACAACACACCAGACAAAAACAGCTACCATCTTCAACCATCATTTTATTAAATCTATAACCTCCTTAATTAACGCTCTCCTCACTAGTAACAGTGTGAACATACCCGTAACTCCTCTTCTCTTCCCAACCCCCAATATTCTTTCTCTCTCAAAGCTATTCCAACAAACTATATAAAATCTTTACTTTCTAAATTTAAACCCTGCTCCCCTTCAGTTGATAATCTACCCACCTGTTTCCTACAGATTGCAGCAGAACCCCTAGCCTACCCAGTATCTATCTTAGTCAACTGCTCTGTTACTGAATCCTATGTCCCCTCCATATGGAAAAATTTCTACACCTTATCCTTACACAAAATAGGAAACTCCTCAAATGTATCTAATTTCAGACCAATTGCCATATTGTCTCCCCTCTCTAAAATTGTAGAAAAATGTATTCACAATCGGGTTATGCACTACTTACTTCAGGAAAACCTACTTACACACACACAGCACGACTTTCATCCCAAACATAGTGCCACAACTGTACTAATATCCTTCATAAATACTATATCTCTTGCTCGTGAAAACAATAAACTTGTCTCTTGCCTGTTCCTGGATCTCTCCAAAGCCTTTGACACTGTCTCCCATCCTCTTCTCCTGGCCAAACTAACTAACCTTAATTTCTCTTCTCCTACCATTTCCTGGTTCTCAAGCTACCTCTCAAACCGCCAACAATCAGTCAAATGACTCTCTGCTCAATCCCCCCCACTCACTGTGGAAATGGGAGTCCCCCAAGGATCTATCCTTGGGGATCTACTCTTTAATATTTTCACTAATCTATCACACACCTCTTGCTCTCAGTCATCACTTGTACAATACCCTGATGACTCTACTGTCATCACCATCACAGGCAATCCATCAGACCTCCACTCTACTACACAAGCATCATTTAATACCATAGAGACATGGCCCAGTAACAACAAATTAATTCTCAACCTAAAGAAAACTAAGCTCTTACTATTTCTCCCTAAGAACCTCTCTAATCTTAAGTCTACTTTTACTACTCAATCTAGCAGTAACACAGTCATCACTGCAGGACCTAGTACAAAACTGCTAGGAGTCATAATAGATGATCAGCTTAAATTTAATGCACATGCCACAACCTGTATTAAAAAGACACATCAGAAACTCGGACACCTTTACCGCAACAAGAAATTCTTAACCAACAGGTCCAAAACAAGACTCTCTCATGCATTTCTTCTACCTACCCTATTATATTGCTGTCAATTATTCACAAATCTGAACTCCCACACTCCTCACAAAACTAGAAACTACCTATATTGTGGCCAGATTCGCTGCAAACCAAACCTATAAGTCTTATCACTGCATATCTCTTAAGCAACTACACTGGTTAGAATTTCCCCATCTCCTCAAACTTCATCAACTACAAGTTCTCCACTCCATCCTATGTTTGCCCTCCTCCTGTCCTAGCCTTACTTCAGTTATATCCAAATACTCTCCTGCTAGACCACTTCACAGTTCCGACTAAGACTTCCTACAGATTTATAAACCTAAGACCAAAACAGGTTGTATACTCTATAATTACAACCGTGCCACATCCTGGAACAAACTACCCTAGAAATTAGGTCACTTAACCACCCTAAACAATTCAAAACTGCCACTCGTGAATACCTAAAGAAACACTGGTCTTGCCACTGTACTCATCCTCCATGACCCTCTTTCTCCTTAGTATCCAACACCCCTCTCTAGTATCCAACACCCCTCTCTCTCCTCTGCCCATCTAACCCACACCCACTCTCCTCTGCCCATCTTACCTACACCCTCCTACCACTTCCTTTTAAACCCCTTCTTCCTTGTCTGATCTTCCACCTGCACTGTCTGCCAACAGCTTCCTTTTATCTATTCTTTTACAATCCCAACCTCCCTTCTCTCATCTTTCCTCTTCAGTATTTTTTCTCCCATTTCTCTCCATATTACTTAATGGCAATTTACTATAAATACTTTATTCGGTTGATTTTTTTTATACTATCCTTGTCACCTGCTACTATCTCTCCTCTCTTATCTCTCACCAGTTCATACCATGTTTATTACTACAAACCCCTTCTATATACCTCTGATCGTGGGTCTATATTAAAACAGCAAAGAGGCGTTTAGTCAAACGCCTCTTCGCCGACACATAAAGAGCGAACGCACTAAAGTGTGAATGCTCAGAACACTGATTTCTTTCCATCGGAAAGAAATCGGTAGCACTAACACACAAACACACACTTTCAAACATTACAATGTGGGGGGCTTCACCCCCCCACACTCCCCTAACTAAATATACCAACTCTGAGATAGCATTACAATGGGGAAAGAGGCAACACACGGGGAAGGCCAAGCAATTTCTTTCCCATGGAAACACATCGCTGTTTTGAGCGTTTGCTCTTTAGTGAGTTTGCTCTTTATGTGTCAGCGAAGAGACGTTCAACTAAATGCCTCTTCTCTGTTTTAATATAGACCCTCTGATCGTATATCTTAAGTTTATTCTATGCCGGTTTACTGAGTCCTTCCTAGATGTGCATTTCCTTTTTAAAATGTTTTGCCTCACAAAAGTGCTTTTTGGTTTCTCTACATCACTTCTCTACCATTGCAAATATTGTATAGATGTTTTTGAAACTTTGTGTGTACTCCTGAATGTATAATTCTTTTTTATGTATATGTAACTGAAATGTATTTTTAAGTTTTTGTATCTTTTGTATAATTTTATCTCACTGTGGAGCTTTTCTCCCCAGGTCTCTGCTGAAAATGAGGCACTAGCTCAGCCAGACAAACCCAGTCAACAAATGTAAAATAAAATAAATAAAATAAAATAAATATACCGACTCCGAGACCGCTCTACGTTGGGGAAAGGGCAAATCCCAGAGAACAGCCATGAGAATTCTTTCCCAAGGAAAGAATTCGATGATGTGGCCATTCACTATTTTAAGCGTTTGACGCTTAGGTGTCGATGAATATGCATTCAACAACCTGAGCTGTCGACAAATCAATAGGGAACCGGTGAGTGGGGTGACGTGGGGGGTGTAGTAAGAATCCTCTTTCATTTCCTTTACCAAATGAGCTGATTTAATAACTTCGTTTTTAACAGTCACTTGTTCATTTTAGGTTATTTAGGCAGTGAGAAAATATTTGTTTGTGAATAGATTTGCAAGTGCTCTGGAGAGGATTTATCGCAGAAGTACAGGGTTTGGAAACCCACAACCATGGTACTGTGCAGCTATTATTAGCTGGAAAAAGCTGTTTTAACATTATCTAATTTAACCTTTGCAATCTCTTTGAAAGTGGTAAGAGTATATCTACAGATGCCACAAAGAGGATTTCTGGTTAGGCTTAAGCAGTCTTCTGCAAACAGCAGAATTTTAGACTCTACACTATAAAGTTCCCACTTGCTAGAATTATGCAAAAATCTGTTAAGTTTTAGCAGCTTAAACATAAAGGGCAGGGGACAGCAGATATTCTTCTCAAGTATCTCTGCCAAGAGTGAAAGTAGGAGATAGAGAGGAATTTGTCAAGACCCTCAGTTCTGGTATTTCTCCTGCCATCTTAGCTGAAATTCTGCACGTTACTTAAATTAGCACAGATGGCATTTTTTAGCATGAATAGCAGAAATCCACACATGCTGTCTTCTGCCTCACAGTGGGAAGTCTTGGAACAACCTTGCTTTTTTGCCTGCTATGTGGAAAGGCTTCCATTGCTTTACAGTCCATATTAGGAGCTCTTTGTCACTGTAAACCAAGACATACACAAATAAAAATGACTTGTCTAAGGTGTCTCTCTCTTCAGATTGATTTACTTGAGATTTTAGCACCTGTTTCAGATTTACGTGCCTTTTGTTTTTATCCTCCATATTCAAATTGATTTGCTTGAGATTATAACTTCTCTTTTCAGATTGTTTTGCCTGAGATTATATCTCTCCTTTTCAGATTGTTGTGCATGGGGTTCTATCCTCCTTTTCAGACTGATGTACCTGGGTTTGGACCCCCCCCTTTTTTCTTATATTTATACACCTTGAATTGTGGCCCAGTTTTTGGACTGATGTGGCTGGCATTGTATACCTGGATGCTAAAGATGCACCAGGTTACATTTAAATGGACAATGACCTCTCAACAGTATCAGAGGAGAGGAATCTGAAGTTTTATTCTGGGTTTCATCCAAATTAAGAGTTTATACCAATATTTTTAATTGAAACGCAAAACATAACTTCCAGTCAGGCATAACATTTGCCAGGTTAGGTAATGTATCATAAGCAAAGAACCTGTTATGAGGCTAAGGGTACACAGACCAGTGTTAAACTCTACAGTTTTATTCTGGCATTTTTTTTTTTAGTTTTTTTAGATGTTTATATAACTACATATAGCTATTACTTTGGACTACTATCCTTCTCATCAGTACACATTTTTGGTCTCCTTCCTTATCTATACATTACTCACTTCTTCACCTTCTTCTGCCCACAAACTCATACCATACAGCTTACTGCACACAACCTAACCACTCTGCACTACCTTAACTACCTGTATACTACCCTGCAAACATCTCCCCACCATTTGCCGCACCTGTTTCTCTCCATTTCTTATGATACTCCTTTCATTAATATACCACACACCCATCATTTTACCAAACCTCCACCTTCTTCTACCCGCCATCTAAACTTTAACCATTTCAATTCTCAGGGACAGTAAGTCAACTGCTACTGCTTTCTACACTCACAACACAAGCTCATTTAACTAAATACTATAGTATTTCCACATCATATCCCAACTCTATCACAAAACCCTCTTTCTCTCCGTGTTTATCTCTCCTTTTCTGTACGAATATACATGGAAATACTGCAAGAAAAACCCAGCCATGCTAGAGTTTTCACTGTGTGATACCTTAAACCTCCTGTAATGGAGGCCCATGGGATATATGCAAATGACCCCTTAAGGGACATTGTGTTTTCAAATACGTGGCTTCTGAGTGTCCATGTTTTTTTTTTTTTTTTTTTACGTTTTATGTCTTTATGGTTACATTCAGGCCAAAAGGCCAAAGTCCACTAGCTCTGGGCATGCATGTTTACATTTTTATTTAGGATGAGAATAAATGTAGAAGGCTAATAGCCAGTGAATATGTGCATGTGACTACAGCTTAGCCACACAGAAATAATTGTTTGAAGTGGGTTGCCCTGCTTCTCTGGAATGTAGCAAATTTTTGAGGAGGAGACTTAAAGCAATTTTCTAATTTCTAGTGCAGGCTTAAGGGCTTTGTTGTTGTCTAAGCAAGGCTTTAGACAGACTCTTGAACCTGACCTAAGTGATTACTATTACATGAACTAGTTACCAAGTATGCAAATGTAACTTCCAGTGTATTGCTAACTTAGGTTGTAATGTATTGGCACTCCCCACTGTGGCAGTGTTGTGATATACTTCATTTAATACAGGACTGTTTCATCATGTCTTTTTGGATGGTCTACCTAAGTTGCAGAACCTATTGCTTTCTCTTGCTGAGACTAAACTGACTTGCTTTACTTCCTGGATAACTTAACTACTGTGTAGCCTTCTTCAGTCTGGCACTTCGCTCTAGTTGTAGAAAACTGAATTAGTAGGTTCTTTAAGTTAGCATTTTCCTTGCACTGCTTAAATTTGTACTCTTACTAGGATGCTAACTGAAAACCCATATCTAGTAGATGTTTTCTGTCAAAAACTTAGTAATCTCATTTCAGCTTGGAGAAATTTCAGGTAAGTTTCCAAGAAAGTCTGTGTTTATGCAATCAAGACAACAAAGGAGAACCAATGATCCATTAGAATGAACTCACTTTACACTCTATAATTTTATTAAGTTGCGACATAAAAGCATAATTTAGCAAATCTAGTTCCATCATCTTGTATTGCTTGGGTATGTGCCACACCACAGATATGATAATAAATACTGTGATAGGCCTGAATATACTGTGATAGGCCTGAATAGTATGGCCACAGTGATTTACACAGTGCACTATAATACTACAAGCAAGCTTTCTACCACACCTCACTGTAAGACAGCAGCAGAGCTTCAGTCGAAGAAAGCATTGTTTTGTAAACTGCATAATGTGTGCAAACCAGGCAGGTAGAAACACATTCCTTTGCGGACTATTCATATAAGTATGGAGTATAATCAGATGTAAATGTCTGTTTGGAATGACAGAGTTGCAGTTTTTGCAGACATTGTTTTGAATGATGGCCCTTAGCAGATATTTTATGAATGACATCCCTCAGCATTGAGTACCATTTAGCCATCTCAGTACATGCTGCACATTCTGGACATCTTGAAACTGTGAGGTAAGGAGTGATTTCTGTGCACCCATAATAGTAACTGCATGATCTGTGTGTCTGCATACATCAGTGTGTGTAGGTCATGCCAGAACTGCCAACTCTCTATGTCCCATTATCTATCCCTGTATGTGTTAAGGAGTATGCCAGCTTGTCCATGGTGCCCACATCTGACAAATTAACTCCATATTTTGTGACTTTGGGCCACTTTATGCACCAACAACAGCTTCTGGTACATGATATCAAGTGCTTTTCCCCTACTCTCTGCTTGTCCAACATACATCATTTAAGTGAGTGTACAATGACCCTTGCTGTGCACCATAAGCCACTATAGGACAGTCCCCTTGGTCCTGGTGCATTGTCCCTCCATTGGCCAGCCAGCTTTCCTATGCCATGCACCCAGTATCTGTAGAGAGCTGTGCTTTGGCAACTCATACACTGTTCATGCTGCAGGCATTCAACCTGCCTAGCCAGTAAAAGTGTACCACTGCAAGAATGTGCTCTGCAACCTGTTTTGCCATCCCTGCTGTGTGCACCCAACCTGCATATGCATTCCTTCTTTTATCACTGCAAGACTGTGCTCTGCAACCTGGTGTGCCATCCCTGCTGTGGGCACACAGCCTGCATATGCATTGCTTCTTGTATCACTGCAAGACTGTGGCCTGATACCTGGTGTGTCATCCCTGCTGTACACACCCAGCCTACCATTCTGTGCTGCCTAAACAATGTATGTTCACTACAGGGTGGCTGGTGCCTCTCAGTATGAGTGGCCACACTGCTTCACATGCTGCCCATCCTAATGTGCCGCTGTACCTTGCTATGACACTACTGTTTTTCAGTATGTGTAGGCACACAGCCTTCATTCACATGCTATACATTGCAGTCTGCTGGTGTATTCCACCTAGGTACATGATGCCTTTCAGGTTATGCATTCAGACTCCTCAAACAATAGGCTCTAGTTTGTTTCTGTTCCCTGTTCAGTGCTGGTGCATACACAACCTGCACAAGCTTTGCAACCTACAGAGCTGTTAGTTCATGCAGAAGTTTTCATTCCTTTCTCTGTCTTTGGATGTACGTCTTGCCTAAACTGTTCACCCTTCATTTTCTGTTTTTATATGATGCTGAAGCTACTTCTGGGGAGTACTTCTCCATCTTCAGACGTCTCTGTTTATGAAAATCAGATTCAGGAATGTTTAATGTGCATCCTGCATGTAAATTCTAGGCAGCCATCAAAAGCATCATCCAGATTCTGGCTTCATGGAAGACTTGAACTACACCAATTGTCACACAGTAACTGCTGAGCCTGGAAAATGCATTGGTCAGTATGGAGATATGTCTGCTTCAGGTGTGTTTAGCATAAGGTATTTCATCTGAGAGAAAATTACAGAGCAGGCAGGCACACCAAAAAAATGCAAATCCACTTAACAGCTAACAAAGAACAGATACATGTTGGCATACATAATGGCCACTGTTTTAATGCATGTGTCAGAACTGTTGTTAAAACATCAAGTAAATATTGTAAGATTCTAGAAATCTTGGTTGTAAATATATTTAAAAGGACAGTCGCTGGCAGAATAAGACTATGGGTATTCCAGAGTGACCCTAAGTTTTCTGAACAGGTTGTTGTTTTATTAGGATAAATGCTGTCAACTGATTTGTAAACCACAATTCAGACTTGCACCAAGGGCTAATAATAAGCCTTCACTTAAGTTACTTCTTTACCTCCAAACAAGAAACACAGATGACATTATCTGAGTTGGTCTTCTGCAAATATTTTAGAAAAGGGCACACAACAAAGTACTCCACAGCTACTGACAGTAGTACTATATCTGTGATAATTTTAATGCTAGGCAGCACACTGCATAAGCCTGCCTATGGAATCTGTTAGTGCTAATGTTTAACTGCTATAAATGTAGAGACTGCATATTGCCACTGTACTGTTACTAAACTTGTTAAATGTAATGCTGTGGTGGAGGGGAATAAATGCAAAGGTCGTTGGACTCCGGCAGCATGATTACATTCACTGTACCATGAGATGTGTCTAAGTATAAAACAAACAGTAATCAAAAAAGACACAAATAGGCATGCACAGAGACAAGAGAGAGTACCCTATAATACAGGTAAAAATACAAAAACCTTTGGCAAAGAATGAAGAAATAGAGACATAAAAAATAACTAAGATTTGTCTCTGTGTAGAAGGGTTAATTAAAACTGATTACAAGTCTTCCCAAATGACTCCAGTTGTGAACAGAATCAGACAGGGTAGTATGGAGACTGACAAGGAAGGGACTACAGTTAAAAATGCACTGAACTAAGCATGTGTAGAGAATAAGGAAGATAGTTATGTATCTCATACTGAAGAAAAAGGAGAGGGAAACAAACAGAGCATTAAAATAGTTCCTACCCCTTCAAAACAAAGAGTGAATCAGAAACAGATGCAGGATTCTAAAGGGTAAGCGGAGTGTGATAACTGCTAAAGAAGATAAAGACAAGTGGCCAGTAACCGTGGTGAAAGAAAAATGTTTTATTGAATTACATTTTATAGAAGATGAAGTACATGAACGGAAGTATCCTGCAGGCGGCCTCTCCTTTGCTTACAGTAATTCTTGAAGTGGTGAATACAGTGTGGGACAGTCTTGACAATGTAGCTCCATGTCCAGCTATCAGCATCTTTGGACCACCACCAGACTCTGCTATCTTGGTAGAGACCCATTAAGCTATATGTGACGGTCTCCATGGCTACTGAGAAGAAAAAAACTCAACTTCTCAGCCTCAGTCTCACTGTCCCCCAATAAAGAATTTAGGGCTCTGGACACATTATGATTGTAAGGCCTCATAGAAACAGACAACTGGTGCCAGAGCCATGGCCTCAAGCTAAACGCCAAAAAGTGTATAGTCATCCCCTTTGGCAAAAACAAAGTGCCCACAAATTACCACATAGGTGGTAATCCATTAAGTACAGAAGAAGTAATTAGGGACCTGGGGAACCCAAGTTGATAGCAATCTCTCATTTGACAACCACGTGGCCAAAGTGGTTAGAAAAACATTTTATATAGCCCACCTAATCATGAAGGGATTCACATCTAGATCAGGGGAGGTCATCATGCCTCTTTACTCATCCCTCATCAGGCCCATAATTGAGTACAATGCCCCTTTTGGGATGTACCTTACCAGACACCTGCAGCAACTGGAAAGACCCCAAAAGTACCTCACCAAGAGGATCAAAGGGCTCAAACAGATGCCATATGCTGCCTGGTTAAAGAAACTCCAGCTCTACTCAGTGGCATACCGCCTGCTCAGAGGCGATCTGTGCCTGACGTATAAAGCCATGTCCAACCCGGAATTAATGGACATGCTGCACCTCAGAAAATCGAAATCCCATCGAGCTATGCACTCGAGAGACTTGAACCTCAGCACTGAAATAAATAGGACATGCTGGAGGGACAGATTCATAACCCAGAGGCTCCCTTCACTCTGGAATAAAATCCCAGTCCAGGTTAGGCAAAGTCTCTCATTGACTCTCTTCAAGAGGAATCTTGATGAGTGGATGGGAGATCGTAGGTTTACCCCGGGTATCACTTCTGTCACTGTTAGACAGAGGCACAGTATACTAACCTCGAAAAAGGGCATAGCAAAATTTATTTAAAATGGGTGGCGAAAGCCAAACACACTCTGGCTAGGCTTATAAATGGCCTAGGGCAGATAGCCTAGTATGAACCTATGAACTATTTGCATCCTTCATATCATGTCTCAAGGAACTAAATTATATTGCACACATGCTGATGAAGTATTGTATACTGCTGAACAACTGATGAATCTCTTAAGGTAAAAGCTGCATTGTCCAAGGCCAAGAATACGGCGCCCATGGGACCTGATGATATCCCTGGCTGCATCCTACATGAGCTACAAAATGAACTGGCACCACATCTCTGTGCCCTGTACAATAAAAAGCCTTACTTCAGGCTATGTTCCTAATGAATGGCACACTACTACAGTCATCCTGCTCCATAATGGGAGAGCAACTACAGACCCTGAGAACTATTGCTCCATTAGCCGGACGCGTATGGTATGCAAAGCTATGGAACACATCATCATGGACCTGCTTAACAAAGATATGGGCAATCTCCAAACTCTTGACCCCACACAGTTTGGCTTTGTCAAGGGAAGATCCTGCCTGCTGAAACTGGTGGACTTCTTCAAGGCAGTCACCAAGGCTGTGGAGGAGGGTAAGGCAGTGCATACAGCCTACCTCGACCTGACCAAGGCCTTTGATACCATTCTCCACTCAGGTATCATTGATAAACTCACCAAACTACTCATCAGTCCTTACATCACTAGGTGGGTTGCAAATTGGCTCATAGGCAGGACCCACAGAGTGAAAGTTATGGATTCCAAGTCAGACTGTTGATCAGTCATGAGTGGAGTCCCACAGGGCTCAGTCCTGGACCCTGTCCTGTTTGGCATCTACTTCTCAGAAGTCCAGGCCATTACAGAAGGACTCTGGCTGACCAAGTTCGCTGATGACTGCAAGCTAGCAGTCATTATCAATTCCCCAAGTGATGCAGACATCCTATAAAAGGGCCTCTCTGAGACCAATGACTGGTGTCGGAACCATGGCCTGAAGCTTAATGGCAAAAATGCATTATCATCCCCTTTGGAAAAAAACTCAGTTCCCATGAATTACCACGTTGATGGGAGCCCATTGAACACTGAAGGAGCCATAAGAGATCTAGGCACCCAGTTCAAAAGCCACCTCACCTTCGCCCACCACATTGACACTGTGGTCAGAAAGTCCTTCTACGTGGCACATCTAATAACCAAAGGTTTTGCATCAAGGACGAAAGAGGTCATCATCCCTCTCTACTCATCCCTCATTAGACCAGTCATTGAATATAACGCCCCATTTGGCATGTACCTGACCAAACACCTACAACAGATGGAGAGGCCACAAAAGTACCTCATAAAAAGGATCCTAGGCCTTAAACACATGTCCTACATGGACAGACTCAAGAAACTTTAGCTGTTCTCAGTCTCTTATCATCTACTTAGAGGTGATCTCTGCTTGACTTATAAAGCCATGTCCAACCCTGCTCTACTTGAAATGCTACACCTAAAGAAATCCCAATCCCCCCATGCCACACGCTCCAGAGATCACAACCTCATTACCACAATTAAAAGAACATGCTGGAGGGACAGGTTCATTTCCCAAAGACTGCCCATACTCTGGAATAAGCTTCCTATTCATGTCAAGCAGTGCACCTCACTGGCCCTCTTCAAGAGAAATCTTGACGAGTATATGGGTAACAAAAAGTTCACAACAAGGACCATTCCAGTTGCCCTACTGGATATGGGCACTGTGAACTCACACCTGGTGGCACAGTGCCTGGGCATTTTTTTTTTGGCTAGGCTTGTAAAGGCTCCAGGGCCATTAGCCTATTACACACTTATGAACCTATAAGGAGAAGCTCATCTGTAAGACCTCCACTTCTTCTGCAGTCAGCAGTGTCATGATTTGAGCAGTGTTTAAAGTTGTAGAGGTAGCAGCAGCATCTGGCATAGCTGTGTGCCAGTACTTCTGGCTATACCTTTGCACCTTCATGGAAGACATTAAAGCGATATTTATGGATGTACACTTTATGGGACCTTTGTTGTTTGGGTCTAAAATTAACCAGCAACGCCAGGTCATGAAAAAGAAAAGAGTTGTCTGCTTTCTCACTCTTCATTGTTCCTTTTCTTGCACTTAGAGTCAGAAAAAGCCTCTTTTTTGATACAACTCACAGATCCTATAGCTACAGGAAGGTGTATCTCTTCAGTCCTCCTTAACCACATGCCAGCAATGTAAGTGGTCTGACATGGTTTCCAGCTTTTCCATGAATGCTAAAATCCTTCTAAAGAAGGTTCTTAAAATTACTAACTCCCAGTCCAGTAATTTTCCCTTAGAGGCTGTTCCTCTACATCTTATAGTGGTTGAAGGTACCCATAGAAAGATTAATAAGAGAAGTCATCAAAAACAGATATTTCATTACATTCAAGTTCAGACCACTGGACTCATCTTTACCTCTGTCAAATATGTCATCTTATTGGAAAGTAAAGCTGAGAATTGTTAAAAAGTGCAGTTCAAGAGGTCACAGTAGATTGTTGAAGACCAGGAATTATTCCAGATTCCTTTTGTTGCCAGAATGGCAAAAGACATCAGGCCCACGTTAAATGTCAGTGGCTTAAGCACCTTCATCACAAAAGTGTCCTTCCACATACTCATACTGCAGTTCATACTCCCATGTCTGCCAAGAGATAGAGATTGGATGTGTCCTTTCAAACTTTAGGATGCTTTTCAGAATAATATCCAGTCACTACCATTCCCCGCCACTTGGTCTCATCTCCATCCTCCACTACTGTCCATCAAAAGCATGCCAGTAGTGACAGCTTATCTCTTGTAGTATGACACTTTTTTTTTTTTACATGGATGACTGAATTCTTGTGTTACCCACCAGGGATAGTCTCTTTTCATACAGGTATCTTCTGTTTGTTACCCTGGCTGGAGGTCACATTCAGTCTGCTGAAGTTACAGCTTAATACCACACAACATTTTCTATTCACAGGATCTATATTAAACACCATGGCAAGTCACATTCATTTATCTCTTGACAGAATGGAAAACAGCTTCTAAATGTTTGTCTCCAAGTTCCAGAGCTCATGATAGCCATAGTATATGCTTCACATGATGGCCCCACAGTACTGAAATCTTCTATAGAAAAAAACATTCTGCAAATCATGTTGCCACTAACTGTATTGATGGCTTCATCTGGACAACCTTATTCAAGATGAGCCCCTTGATTGTTCCTAGACCCTAAGCAAACCTTTGGCCAGTCACTTCAGATGCTTCTACCTTAGCCAGGTTGGTTTTCATTTTAGTGGGTGTACAGCCCAAGGAAGGCTGTCACTACAATAGCTGTCCTTGCGGATTCACTTCAGAATGTCGAATTTCCAAAACTTCGAATTTTATATGGTCGAGACCTTATGATCGAAGTTTAGAAATCTCAAAACTCTGAAATGATCCAAAACAATATAAAACCAAGTTTCTCAACATTTTTTCAGCGGGGCAAGCTGCCCTGCATCCCCCACACCCCAGCTACTTAAATATACCAACTCTGAGATCACACTACAGTGAGGAAAAGGGAAATCTCCCATTCCGTGCTGTATGCAGATCTCCATTCAGAATTTTGAGATTTCAAAACTTTGATTATATGGTCTCAACCATGTGAAATTCAAAGTTTTGAAATTCAACATTCTGAAGAGAATCTGCCCTTGCACATGGAAATAAAGTACATTAGTGTTCTTGAAATAATAATGCGACTTCTGTGGTGGTGCAGCAGTAGCGTGTTGCCTCACAGCAAGAGGTTCGACCGTTTGATTCTCGGCTGGAGTGTGGGGAATGCCTTTTGTGTGGAGTCTGCATGTCCTCCCCACGGTTGGGTGGGCGTTCGAAAGGCATGCGTAAATGGGCATGCCTTCGTTGAAGGTTGAATGTCGAGCTGGCACCTCAGCGTTCGTGAAAATCTACTGCCAATCATTAGCGGACCGGAGTTCCGCTGTGGCGACCCCTAACCAGGAAAAGCCAAAAGACAACAACAGTGTTCTAGAAATAAAGCACATTAGTGTTCTGGAAATAAAAGCAAACTTGCTACCCCTCCAGACCTTAAGACATCGCTTCTCCTTTACATTCAAGCAATATGGTTGTAGTCTGATATGGCAACAAACAAGGCAGAAAAAGGTCTTACTTCTTTTGACAGGAAATAAGAGTGTGGGAATAAGCTGACTGAACTCACCATATTCTGGTTAACACAATATTACCAGGGTTGCAAGTTCTCATATGGACAGACTCAGCGGTTACCTAATGATACCACGAGTGACCAGTCTGTCTCTTCACTAGTAAGACATTGCTCCTGACGAGGGGGGCTTCCTGATCTATCTTGTGTTTGCCTCTTCAAGAAAAAACAGACAGTGGGTTGTTTTTCTTGCTGATTTTTCCAACCAACCAAAAGAGCAGAGTTTTGTTATTCTAGGGCTGGCCTCAAACATTACGTTGTCCTTTTCCCCATTTCATCTAATGTCGAAATTCACTCAGAAGGAGGTTTCACAAGGAAAAAGTGATTGTTGTTCTTTTTATCCTAGATAATCGTGGTTGCCACTTCTGAGGAGGTTTTAGATGCAACCTCCTTGCAGGTTGCTTCTGAAGAAGGCTACATCTTCCAGCAAAGCATATCAAAATCTTCAGTCTCTAACATTATTAATTGATAGCAAGGGATCATTGTTTTAAAATCAGGATGGTGGATATTCTGTCACAATTTCAAAAGCCTTCTGTCCAGAAGATATACTGAGGAAGGTGAGAAAGGTTTTCATTCTGGCCTATGTGTCATGACTTGGATTCCAAGCCCCTGTTTCCATGGTTATTCATTATATGGTGGAAATATTCAGTTCAGGCCTATGCAGTTCATCACTTAAAGTACATTCAGTTGCCATATACAACTTTCATATTTAACTTGGCAGAATCTGTCATCTTCAGCCTCCCTTAAAGTGTGCAAGCATTTTCTTAAGGGTGCCTTTTTCTTGCATTTTCTTATCAGGGAACATTTCCTTGTTAGTTTCTCCAGAATTAACTTTAAATCCTAACTCGTCTTCTGTTTGTACCAGAGGAATCTGTTAATTTTAAATGTCTGACTTTTCTTAGTAGCAACAAGAAGGATACATGACTTAAAGGCTTTATGCATTAATCCTGCATAACTGGTTTTCCATAGTCAGTGGCTTTCTTTTATGCAAAAGATTGCTTCTTCTTCTTCTGGATTTTCCCAGTTAGGGGTCACCACAGCATATCACCTGTCCGCTCGTGATTGGCAGTGGAGTTTTACTGTGTCTAGTTGCCAGCCCGGTGCCCAACCTTCCACAGAAGGCACACACACGCATGTACTCACACCTAGGGCCAATTTACCAATCCACCTACAGCATGTCTTTGGGATGTGGGAGGAAATCAGAGCACCTGGAGGAAACCCACGCGACCACAGGGAGGACGTGTAGACTCCGCACAGAAGGCACCCCAGCCGTGGATCGAACTGGAGAGCCACTTGCTGTGAAGTGGCAGCGCTAACCACTGCAATGCAAAAGATTGCTAACAAATGTAAACTTAATCAGCCTGTTTAACTCCAAGTTATCTGCAGAAATTGCTGTAATCAGTATGTATGTCCATAATCAGCTGTTGGTTTCCTTGGTTTCTTTTGTTCCACAGAAACTTAGTCAAAAGGTCACCAATCTGTCTCTATCTCACTACTTTTCTAGTTGTATCGCTTTTGTCAGTCATAAGTACAGAAACTACTAGTCTTGCCCAAGGCTCATTTGACTAACTTGAGTAATGGTTACCTTACTAGCTGTTTTTTTTTTTTTTTTTTGTAAAGCATATTGAAATATCATCTGTGCAGCTTGGTCCTCACTGAATACCTTTGCATGACATTGTGAACCAGGCTTTGCTTCCAAATCCAGATTTTGCCTTGTCACTACAGTGATTGAGGATATGTTTGAGTAGCAAAGGAAAAAATAAGACCAGCAGCTGTAGCATCAAGATAACTTTAATCTGTTGGTAGTACAAACTACATGTCAGTCAGATAGAGTGCATGCACAAACCGGTTTCAGCAAATGATTACAGTGCCTTCCTCAGTGTAAAGTTAATGAAATGTAGTGCACTCCTTATATAATATTGATTCATTCAATCAAGACCATTAATTATAAATGCTCGTTAAGTCCAGGAAGGAATAATCCCCCAAGTTTAATAATCCATGTCTTCCCTTTTTTGTTTAAAATATCATGCCAGCCCATTTTGTTGGGTCTAGGAGATCTGATTTTATCAATAATTATAAAGTTAAAAAAAGCACTTGGATGTGAAAGAGTATGTTTATACAATGCAGTGGTAATTTTGCCATTTCTGATTTCACTAAGATGCTCCCCCATCCTGACTTTTACAGGACATGAGGTTTGCCCCACATAAAATGACAAACAATGGCATGAGGCCAAGTATATGACCCAGTCAGATTGGCAATTGGCATAAAATGATATATCAAAAATCTGTCTAGTGTTCTGACTGCTAAATGCTTTGGATTTGACAAACCTAGAACAATAGGAACAGTGTCCACAGGAGAAACAACCCACTAACCTGTCCCCTAGGAGAGTTGTTTGTGACAATGGCATGTCAGGCAAAAAATGCTTGTAGTGATTGAAGTATGAGCCTAAATTTTTACCTTTCTTGGAAGTGAAAGAACATCTCGTTGGTAAAATAGCAGAAAGCGTTTGGTCAGCCAACAGCATATTCCAGTGGCGATTAACACTGTGAATCAATGAATCAGTATTTCTGCCGTATGTAGTAATGAAACGAATGGCAGAACCATTGTTATTATTTTTATCTTTATATTGGAGAAGTTCCTTCCTGGCCAGACCATCAACCGTATTAGATGCCCGATATACAAAACCAGCCCCATAGCCCCTATCTTTAAATCTCATAATCAAATTGTGTTTGTAAGTGTTGTAAGTTTCTGCTTCCAAACAGATACATTTGCCATGAATAAACTGAGATTTCGGAATATTTTGACAAATATGAGGGGGTTGAAAGCTGGTGGCATGGAGGAGGGAATTATATTGGGGAAATATGCAGTGAACCTGAGTAGACAGAGTATTATCATTATTTCTACTTATATTAACATCCAAAAAAATGATGTTATTGAGGTCATAATTCACCGTAAATTCAATACCCCATCTGTTTTCGTTGAAATACTCTACAAATTCATGTAGATATTCAGCATCCGACCTCCACACCAACAAGCAATTATCCAAGTACCATCCAAGTAGATGATTGTTAGTTGGTGTGGAGGTCGGATGCTGAATATCTATATGAGTTTGTAGATTATCTCAACGAAAACAGATGGGGTACTAAATTTACAGCGAATTATGACCTCAATAACATTATTTTTTTGGATGTTAATAAGTAGAAATAATGATAATACTCTGTCTACTCAGGTTCACCGCAAATTTCCCCAATATAATTCCCTCCTCCACGTCACCATCTTTCATTCCCCTCATATTTGTCAAAATATTCCGAAATCTCAGTTTATTCATGGCAAACGTATCTGCTCTGAAGCAGAAACTTACAACACTTACAAACACGATTTGATTATGAGATTTAAAGATAGGAGCTATGGGGCTGGTTTTGTATATCAGGCGTCTAATATGGCTGATGGTTTGGCCAGGAAGCAACTTCTCCACTATAAAGATAAAAATAATAACGATGGTTCTGCCATTCGTTTCATTACTACATACGGCAGAAATACTGATTCATTGATTCACTAATCGCCACTGGAATATGCTGTTGGCTGGCCAAATGCTTTCTGCTATTTTACCAACGAGATGTTCTTTCACTTTCAAGAAAGGTAAAAATTTAGGCTCATACTTCAATCACTACAAGCATTTTTTGCCTGACATGCCATTGTCACAAACAACTCTCCTAGGGGACAGGTTAGTGGGTTATTTCTCCTGTGGACACTGTTCCTATTGTTCTAGGTTTGTCAAATCCAAATCATTTAGCAGTCAGAACACTAGACAGATTTTCGATATATCATTTTATGCCAATTGCCAATCTGACTGGGTCATATACTTGGCCACATGCCATTGTTCAGCGTTTTATGTGGGGCAAACCTCACGTCCTGTAAAATTCAGGGTGGGGGAGCATCTTAGTGAAATCAGAAATAGCAAAATTACCAATGCATTGTATAAACGTACTCTTTCACATCCAAGTGCTTTTTTTAACTTTATAAATATTGATAAAATCAGAGCTTCTATGATATTTTGAACAAAAAAGAAGAAATTAATTATTAAACTTGGGGTATTATTCCCTCCTGGACGTAACGAGCATTTATAATTAATGGTTTTGATTGATTGAATCAATATTATATAAAGAGTGCACTACATTTCATTAACTTTACACTGAGGGAAGGCACTGTAATCATTTGCCAAAACCGGTTTGTGCATTCACTCTATCTGATTGATATGTAGTTTGTACTACCAACAGATTAAAGTTATCTTGATGCTACAGCGGCTGGTCTTATTTTTTTCCTTTGGTATTGGTTCTGTTTTGAGTCCTTGCAGCTGCCATACTTGCAGAGGCTTTAGTTTCTTCCAGGATATGTTTGAGTAGGCCATTCCTCTCAGATGATCATCTAGGTACTCTCTGTCCTAAAGAGTAACAAAAAACAAATCTTCTTAGCATTAACGAAAGGGGGTACTTGCCAATAAATTAGATCTGCTAGCTGAATTCGTCTTAATTAATCATCCCTCACTCCATCCCCTTATCTCTGTTGAGGAAGGTTTACAGGTCTGTATTCAGTGCCTCTAGCTTAGTCAGGAACTGATTGGATGAGATTGCAAGTGTTTCCTGGGACAGCTTTATCCTCCAAGCAGAACATGTATAGAGCATCCAATTTCTAAAAGGATAACAAGGACTGAAATCTCCAAGCATGTCTAAAATTATTAAGTACATCAACTTCATTTATTGTGGGTCTAGCTCTGAGGTGCTTTACATATTTATAGGCCTATTACCTGTTAAGGTTATTTGGCCTATTTAAAAAAAAAATATCATAGTATATTTTAGAAAGTGTGTCTTTTTTGTAAGTGAACAAAAAATCAAAAGGCATCATATGTACATCTATTTGTATATTGATACTTATGAATGCCCAGACTAAGGTAAGCCACCTTCTGGAAGCTCTTTCCTTTCAGTTACTTGTTCTTTTCTTCTTTTCAATACATATTTATTTAGCATCATTATGGCTAATAGTTTAATACCTGGTTTCTCACTGAATATTAATATTTTAAGATTCTCCACAGCAAAGGCTGTTTAATTCAAAAGAGATTGGATTTTCTAGAATGGATTAAAATAGCCAAGATAATTTCTGATTACAAGCATAACCTAGCAGACTCCAACAGAATAGGAATGCCAATCTTAGCTTTAAATTGTAACATTAAGATAATAACATTTCAGCAGACAAAAGGGAGATTGTTGATAGCCAAAGTGGAATATGATCAGAGAAATTGTATGTCTGGCTTCACTGTAAGTGCCTTTTCAGTGCTATTCTGAGTTGACATCTGATTTATAATTAGGAATTGATGCTTTGCACCATTGGATACATGTTTTTGCAGGTCATAATTATACTGTTCTGTTAACATATAGATAAGTCCAGCCATAGAATTACACCATATGCCATTTTACATACTCAAAAACTGACATATTTTACAGTACTCAATAATACGGTAAATTACTGCAGACTGATGTGCGTCATTTTTTTATGTATTTTGTTTATCGAATTTAAGCAAATAATTTTCTGAATAGATAATTTAATACTCAGCAGTAATTCTGCTCAAATAACTCATAAGCCTAAATTTCGTACCAGAATTTCATTGAACCACTCAGAAATTGCATTATTTCTCAAAGGACTGACGAAGATACATTGTTACAGTAT
Source organism: Protopterus annectens (assembly GCF_019279795.1). Taxonomy (NCBI): domain Eukaryota; kingdom Metazoa; phylum Chordata; order Ceratodontiformes; family Protopteridae; genus Protopterus; species Protopterus annectens. The sequence continues at coordinate 238,126,759 of NC_056745.1, forward strand.
TACTAAAATCAAGACAGCATCTTTTTAATAATTCTGATGTCATTCAATCATTTCATACTCAGGTTGAGAAAATCTGGGTAGTTCACTCATTATATTACACTTCATACTAAATAGAACTCTTTAATACTGCATGTTAGTAGACATGAATAAAATATTAGGCAAGATAGCAAGGAAAGGGGGAAAAAACGTCTTTAGTTTGCATCAGAATTAGAGACCATGGATACATTTCTAAATGTTAACATTCCCATGTATTTTGATTGATGGAAAATTGTAATACAGTATAACATCTCACTGTTAACTCAAATTGAAAGAGCTAATAGGGAAAAGTTAGCTTAACATTAGTATTATAATACAGATGCCTATTAAAGCAAACCACACACAAAAAGAAATTGGTTAACTGTATACCAATCAGATAATGAGGTTATTCGTAATGATACTGGAAATGTTTTGAAAAAAATGCAATAATTGATATGATCACAAAAAAAAAAAAAAAGAAAACACTCCTGGTTCAGTTTTGATTCTGGCAAAATTCTGTATAACATTCAAAGAACAACTGTCCCATATAATTTTCAATTTGTAAATCTGTAGATTATACCAAATTGAAAATATAGGTCTCTTTTTCATTCTGTTCTTATCTTAATTCCCCCCAAAAAAAAATTTGGATGTGACATTTTTATTTTATTTTTTTTATTTGACATTTGTTAACAAGAAAAGTCTGACTAGGCCATAAAGTGCCCATTGGAGGCACGAGGAGAAAAGCTCCACAATCACAATCTTTCAAAAATCCAGTACAGATATTTTAACTCACAAAATCAAAGTAAAAAGTCAAAGTAAACTTTATTGTCATTCAGACTTCACACAACAGTGCAAACTGAATGAAGTTTTGTTTCTCTGGACTCAAATGTGCAAAATATCACAAGAAGCAGTACAACAGACATTACTAAATCACAGCAAACCATTACAGACATAGGTTCATAGGTTAGTACTAAGCTAACTGCCCTTGCGAGCCATTTTAAGCTTAGCCAGTTATCCCTTGTGAGACTTGAACCCTGCACCTTGTGTTTGTAAGGCAAACACCTTAACCATTAGGCCATTCTCCCAACATAACACCAAAACATTCACAAATCTAAAACAGTACATTATTGCACAAGTATCATGTTACACCAAAAAAACTTCAAGTATAGATATTTTAAATCGCAAAGTATCATATTACACTACAAAACATGAGTGAAAAAATGTAATGAGAAAAATGATATGGTTTATAGTAGAGCGTGAAGAAAAAAAGTAACGAGCTGAAGAAAATATGTGAGGAAAAATTCATTGCTGATATTATTTGTTACAAAGAAATATTAGAATAGTATTTGATAAATGAGACCTGAAACAATTCTAATAAGATATTTAAAGAGATATTAGAGATTACATGATTAGAGACAGTGAGGGGAAATTGAATGATGTCTTGGTATAAGAGATGGTGTTCATATTATGGTTATAGAAGGAAGAAGGATGGAGAGAAAATGATTGTAGGATCATAGGAAGTTACTAGGCTAATGGCCCTCGGGCCCTTACAAGCCTAGCCAAGAGTTTATCATCAAAAAAGAAACCTCAGTCAGCTTCTGTCACCCCTGTTAAGGAGGGGCACAGGTGGAACCCCTGGGACAAATTTGTGGTTTCCCATCCACTGCGCTTGTCAGTGATGTGCTCTGTTTGATGTATGGGAAGTCTGTTCCAGAGATGGGGCAGCTTCTGGGAGCCAAACCTGTCTTTCCACAGGTTTTGTTGATGTCGCATATTAGATTCAGGCCTTTTGAGTGAGTAGTGCGCAAGGAGTTAGACTTGCAGATATGAAGCATCTCTGGTAGAGCAGGGTCTGAGATTGCCCTGTAGATGAGACGCAGATCACCCCTGAGCAATCTGTATGATACTAAGTAGAGTGATAGTGATTTCAGCCTCTCTCATAGGACAGGTGTTGAAGGCCATGGATTCTCTTGTGAGGTATTTCTATGGCCTTTCCAGTTGGTGCAGATGTTTGGAGTGGTACATACCAAACAGGGCATTATACTCAGTTATTGTTCTAATGAGGGAGGAGTATAGAGAGGTAATAGCCTCCTTTTTTCTGGATGCAATCCCTTTACTTATGAGATGAACCAAAGAAAAGGCCTTTCTAACCACTGCAGCTACATGATGGTCAAATGTGATATTGTTGTCAACCTGAGTACCCCGGTCTCTCACCACAGGTTGTGTGCTTAGAGGGTTGTCATTGACATGGTAATCAGTAGGGGCCTTGTTTTTGCTGAATGGTATGATGATACTTTTTTTTTTTTTTAACTTGAGGCCATGACTTTGGCACCAGTCATTAGTTGCTGTGAGACACTCTTGCAGTATGTTAACATCATTTGGTGAGTCAATGACAGCACCCAGCTTACAGTCATCTGCAAACCTGGTCTTTGCCCAGACTTCTGAGAAGTAGATGCCAAACAGTAGGAGTCCCAGGATAGATCCCTGGGGAACTCCACTAGTGACAGGTCTTCTATCAAAGGTGGAGGCACCTATTTTGACCTTGTGGGTCCTGTCGGTGAGGAAGTTAGCCACCCACCTGATGAGACAGGGATTTATGCCAAGTTGTGTTAGTTTTTCAATGATACCTGAGTGGGTGATTGTGTCAAAGGCCTTGACCAAGTCAAGGTAAGCTGTATGTACTGACTTTCCCTCATCCATGGCCTTGGTTACAGTCTCAAAGAAGTCAACCAGGTTCAACAGGCAAGATCTGCCCTTGACAAATCCAAACTGGATGGGGTCAAGTGCTTGGAGATTGCCTGTGTCCTTGTTTATGAGATCCATGATAATACACTCCATGGCTTTACAGATCAGACTTTTTAAGCTAATGGGGTGATAATTTCCAGGGTCAGTAATGGCACCACCTTTGTGCAAGGGGATGACAATGGCAGTTCTCCACTCTGCTGGAATGAAGCCTGTACTTAGACTGTGGTTGAATAGGGTGCTCAGTGGGGAAGCTAGTTCTTGCTGGAGATGGTGCAGAATACAGCCTGGGATACTATCAAGTCCCATGAAAGCTGTGCTCTTTGCCTTGGATAGGGACTTTAACACTTGATCTATGGAGATGTGAAGTCAGGACAAGTATTGGGGATGTCAAAAGGGCCTTTGAAGGGGACAGGGGGTGAAGTTTGCACTGAACCTATCTGCTAGCAGGTTGGCTAAGTCAACAGGATCAGTGTAAGTGATACCATTAAGTACTCATTCAGAACAAACCTGGGCTTTCTCATGGATGTTCCTGACATAACTGAAGAAGACTTTGTCATTTCCCTTTGTTTCGGAGGCTAGTTTCAATTCATAATTGGCTTTGGAGGTTTTCACTAGTAATTTAATTTGCTTATTGAGGATAAGGAAGGAGTTTTTCTAATTTGAAATTTGCTCCTTTTTACCCTCGGACAACCGTTTCTTCCTTTTGTTGTAAAGCCTGTTGATAAAGAATGTCCACCAGGCAAGTTAGTGTTTCCTTGAAGAGCAGGTTTGAGTTCTGTTGGGTATGGCTGAGTCCATACAGTTGTACAGGTGCTTGTATACTGCATTGGCATACTGTTCAGCATAGTTGGCTGCATAACCTGAAGGGAAAGATGGTGTGAAGCTACTGATACCCTCTATTATTAGGTTGTAGTCAGCTTTTGTGAAGATTTTTTAGCCTGATTACATCTAGGAGGGGATAGACACTGTGAATGAGACAGACAGATGATCTGATCTCACCAGGGAAGAACATAGTTTGGGAGTGGTGCAGCAGTTGCCCATGTTGCTGAGAGCCAAGTCCAAAATGTTATCTCCGCTTGTGGGGGATGAGATGAGCTGGTCTGGTGCATTAGAATTGATGAAGTCAAGGAATCGTTGGGTGAGTGCATTAATGCAGGAATAGTTCACCCAGTCTATGGCGGGGTAGTTGAAATCACCAAGGATCAGGGTATTAGGGGGTGCCTTGATGGAGTCAAGTAGATCTAGGTAGGGGGAGTGGGTGTCCTGAGTCATGGAGGCAGGTCTGTAGCTGGCTATAACTTGGATGAGTGTCTTACCAACTGTCAGTTGCACCTGGAGTAGCTCCAGTGCATCATGCTGGCAAACCAGTCTTTAGGTGTGCCTGCCCTTGATGAAGATAGAGATTCCACCACCCTTCGACTTCTGGACTCATTTTGGGGTCAGAATGTGTGGAATGAGGTATAGCTTGGTAAAGTAGGGGCACTCTCTGCAGCCCTGAACCAAGTTTCCATGGCTGCACAGACATTAGCATCTTCCAGTGCAAGGAGAGCCCCAGTGAGTCCATTTTCAGGTTAAGGCTCCTAGCATTAAGCACCATCACCTTCAATTTGCTTTTTGACAGATCTTTTATGTTGGAAGATTTGTCTTTGAGGCGTTGCCTAAAAAAGGGCACAATGGGTGAGACAAGACCCTTGGCAAGGATTCAGAATCCCAGGGGTGACAGGTGGAGGCCATCTCTAGCAAAACATCGAGGCCTGTCAACCATGACATCCCAGGATGTCAGACACTGGATCCCCTTGGAATGACACCAGAAACTAAGCAAATTGTTTAAGTCAATTATTTTTGAGGTTATAAGAAGAGTGCAGGGTAGTGTGTCTTCAAGTAGCTTAGGTGAGTAGGAAGGAAAGAGAAAGAGGCAGTGGAAAAGGTCTGCAGAGTTGAAGTAGATAAGGGAAGGTAGTGTGAAAAACAAAAAAGAATGGCGTAGAAGTCTGGAAAGGGTTGTAAAGCACGATCTAGGTTGAAGGGGGTGAGTGAAGTATAGTGAGTAACTTTACCCAGGATTGGCACAGGAGCAGGTCCAAGATTTTGTAAAGTATTCTTTTAGGGAGCATTTAAAGTTGGGTAGGTTAGAAATAGTTCTGGTGGCTAAAAGTAAGGAGTTCCATTTTTTTTGCTACCAAGTATGAGTATAGGCTTTGTCCAGGGAGTTTATTTGGTTTATTTATGGGTAAAAAGTTGTTTGTCTTCTGACCTAAGAGTTCTTTTAGGGAAATATATGTTGATTCAAAGGATAGGAGCTGGGCAGACTAATGGTTTGTGTATGCTTTTATGTATTCTTATAAGTTGAATGTAAGAGAGGTGGAGGAGGAGCACCAGCCAGCTAAGGGTATTCAAAGCTTTACAAAGGTGGGTAAAGCAGGATAAATTGGTAACAAACGTGCCAGTTTTGTCGTAGCAGCTTTCAAGTTTGTTTTTTTTTTTTTCTTATGGAGGATTGTAAATTGGTTATAATTGGTGCTCAATAGAGTTGGGAGGGCAGAAGATAGGTTTTGGCTAGTGGAATATTTGAATAAACAAGCAATGTAGAGATTATATATTTGTGTTTTTTTTCTTTTTCCAGGAGCAACTGTTCCCAGCTCGAGTTGTGTACGATTTGCTCTTCTTCTTCGTAGTCATCATCATTGTTCTAAACTTGATTTTTGGTGTCATCATTGATACATTTGCTGACCTAAGAAGTGAAAAGCAAAAGAAGGAGGAGATTCTCAAGACGACTTGTTTTATATGTGGTATGTTTAGCTACAGTCCAGATCACACTGCCTAGTTAAATCAGCACGAATATCCTATCATTTTCCCACATTCAGTAACATAGCTGCCTAACAATATTGTCTATTATCACATAGTATGTGAAGTAAAAATTCATAGATGGTATTAGCAGTGTTTTCCAACTCCATATGGTTTTAATATTTCTCTGCTAACAGTGGTGTTCAGATCTCATAAGGCTGGTGGTTGTATTCTGAACAGCCAAGACAGCATGGTTCTACCACTGCAGATCTTCTTCTTCTTCTTTCGGCTTTTCCCAGTTAGGGATCGCCACAGCGGAACTCCAGTCCGCTAATGATTGGCAGTGGATTTTTTTACGGTGCCAAGGTGCCATCCCGATGCCCAGCTTTCAACGAAGGCATGTCCATTCACTCATGTCTTTTGAACACCACTCGACCACGGGGAGGACATGCAGACTCCACACAGAAGGTGCTCCAACCGAGAATTGAACGGGAGAACCTCTTGCTGTGAGGCAACAACGCTACCGCTGCACCACCGTGGCTTACTCCTTTCTAAATATGAATCTGTGATGGTTCTTATCAAAAACATGATTTTGTGCTGGAATGTAACCATAACGCAGAGTAGACCTTACATAATTTCCTTACTGGACGCCCATATGAATGTAACTGAATTCATCGTTATTAAAAAAAATGAATTATAAAATTTGTTTCAACATCATGTCCAATATTGAAAATGAGGATTGTCAGCAGTCTTACTGCTAAAATAACATAGATGATAGTAGAAAGGTATCCAGAGTTACACTACTTGAAAATAAGACATTAATGTGTTAAATAGTGCCATTTCACACTGAGCTAATCGAAGAAAGGACACAGAGCAAACTCGGATCTATAATATATAACATTAAGTATCCTGTTTTTTTTTTTGCTTATTTTTTCGAGTTATTTGTAGCACTTTGTCTACTGCATAGTTTTCTAGCTAGTTTCACTGTGTGTGAGGTATTAACTGGAAATTGTCCACTTTTATTAAGCATCTGTTTGAGTTGTTTGATTCTGATAACTTGTTTGCAGTTAAAAGCTTTCTCCAGAGGCTCCTTTATCTATTTAAAACTTTCATTTAAAGGCTCACTGCTGCTTTTCTGCTGTGAGAAACATTTCTGCAGTTTGTCTCCCACCCTCCCTTCCTATTTGTATGCTGTTCTTATAGTTGGTGGCTTTGCAGTTGCCCACCCCTACTGTAAATTTGATCTGGGACCCTCTTCCCAGTCTAGTGGTATTACCTCATTCTACCTAATACAGGGAGAACATTTGAGAAGGCCATTCCACTTAGTTTCTGCTGCTCCTTTCTCTCATTCCACTTAAAAAAAAAAAAAAAAAAAAATTCTAAGCTTGTTTCCTGCCTTTCCTGTAGGTAGTCTAGTCTGTATACAGATTTGCTGTGTCCAGGACTGCTTGTGGTCTTCGGAGCCCCAAAGCCTTTCTGTGTTGGAGGGAAGCCTTCTGGCTTAATTTTGTTTCTTAGAACTAGCCAGTTTTTTAGTTTCAGCACTCAAATCTGTTTCTTTGAGCTCAGCACTTGTTCAGAACTCGTTGTAAGCACTAAATAAGCTACAAATTACTACAGCACTCAACTTTCCTCACTTGTCTAGAGGAAAACAGTTTTTAGTACTTAGTAAATAAGCACATATCCAGGCATGTCTAAGTGTCAGCTCCCGGTGTTTCCTCCTGTCTACCTGATGAATCTGGGCATCTTGGGTCAATGCAGCAATTGCCTCATGTACACAGAAAACCCTCTCCTCCTACCACCCAACACTACAACCTGTGAGAGATGCACTTATATAGCCAAACTGGAAGCAAAGCTCTCTTCACCCAAGACTGGACTAGACAGTCAAGAGGAGAAGGTAAACACTTGCACCACACCACACTCCTCACATAATCCCTCAAAACCTACACCACCAAAATACACACATAGAAACACAAAGCACACACCTACAGTTGCGGAGGCTCTCAGTAAAAACCTGCCCAGGCAACAGGGACCTCCAAAGCAGAAACACAAGCAACCTCCACCCTCAACACAACCCAAATGACACATAGCCCACAAACTCAGTGTACCACTCAACCACAGCCCATAAGGCATAACAGCGTACCTAACACTCTAGTCATAGGTGACTATAGTTAGCCACACTAATGTTCCTCTCACCAGGCTAAACAAGAAGAAAGTTACAGTCAGCTGCCTGAAGAGTGCCAGGATCCGCCACATAATGCATGCACTCAGGTCACTCCACAACAAGTATAAATATGACTCTGTCATTGTCCATGTTGGTGTGAATGACCTGAGACGTACCTCCATGGACTACATGAAAAGGGACATGGAGGAGATGTCCGATCTTGTACCCCAGGCAGGTATGACCCTAGCCCTGAGTAGCATCCTGCCATCACCCAGAATTATACCACAGTACAAGGACAAAATGATTGACTTCAACAATTGGCTAAGCTTCTGCTGTCATTCTAAGGGGATCCAGTATCTGTCTGCCTGGGATGACATGATCGACAAACCACGATGCTTTACCAGAGATGGCCTGCACCTGTCGACCCTGGGATTGTGGATACTGGCTAAGGCTCTAGCCACCACTATAGTGCCTTTTTTAGGCAAGATTCTAATGAAAAATTCACCACCGTAACAGGTACAAGCAAGCAGAATCCGAGGGTATTGCTACTCAGTGCTAAAAGTCTAAACCTCAAAATGCACTCACTTGAGGCACTCCTTAAAATGGAGAACATCAACATCTGTGCGATGACAGAGACCTGGTTCAAGGCTCCAGAGAGTACCCCTGCATTACCAGGCTATAATTCATGCCACACCTTTCGGCCAATTAACCTGGACAGAAACACTAAAGGCAGAGGCGTGTCCATATTCATTAAGGATATCCACACCTCCAGGCTAGTTGCTCAGCGTAATGCATCCGAGATTATCCAAGTGCAACTAACTCTGGGCAAGACCGCAATCCAAATTGTAGCTTGCTACAGATCCCCCACCATGCCCCAGGATTCCCACTCCTCATTTCTTGATACACTGGAAAATATTAGAGTACAAACTAACACCCTAATAATGGGCGATTTCATCTACCCCACCATTAACTGGGAAAACTACTCATGTAGCAACTCTTGTGCTCAACGTTTTCTGGAATTCATAAATTCCAATGCCTTGGATCAACTTATCCACACCCCCACCAGGGGCAGCCATATCCTAGACCTGGTTATTAACAACATGGGCAACCGGTGCTCCACACCAGAGTTCAATTCCTCGTTGGTCAGATCCGACCACAAGCTAATCACCCTAGACATCCACATCCCTCCCCCACCCCCCATTAGGGAAACCACCGTAGAAAATTTCTCCAAAGCCAACTTCATGCTTCTTAAGACATAAGTGGCTAACTTCACGACACCCATGCTGACGGACAATAGAGGTATGACTGCTGAATCCTGCACAAATGCACTTTATAAGCACTTACACGAGTGCATGGGTGGTGCAATCCCTAACAGAACTAAGATGCTATCCTCCAAAAAAAGGAAGCCAATCTGGAGGTCCTGTGCCATAAACAAACTCTACTACAGAAGAAAGAAACTATTGCAAAAAAGAGTAACATCCCATGACTGGAGGAACTCCCTGGTCAGCCTCAGTAAGAAGCTGAGATCCCTCATAAAATCCTCCAAAGCTAGTTACGAAAACAAAATCGTCACTGACTCAAAAGACAACCACAAAGCATTCTATAGCTATGTCAAGAATCTCAGAAGCAACACTCAGATCTGCTCTGAGTTACAGCACAATGGCATTAAATATACAGAGCCAACTGATATTGCCAACATCCTGGCAGATAGGTTCAGTGCTAACTTTACCCCCCCTCTCATCCCCTAAAGGGCCCATCTCTATACCAGAAGAATGCAAAGTTCCTGTAATCACGGCTGCACAGGTAAAAAAACACACTCTCCAAAGCCAAGAACACAGCATCCATGGGACCTGACAACATCCCAGGCTGCATTCTACATGAACTACAGAACGAATTGGCACCCCACCCAAGTACCATGTTCAATCATGGCCTCACCTCAGGCTATGTGCCCCCTGAATGGCGCACAATGACGGTTATCCAACTCCACAAAGGGGGAGCCACCATGGACCCCAGAAACTACTACTCCATTAGCCTGACAAGCCTGGTCTGCAAGGCTATGGAATGTATCATCATGGAACTTATAAGCAATGACATTGGTAATCTCCAAACTCAGGACCCCACCCATTTCGGGTTTGTAAAAGGCAGATCATGTCTCCTAAACCTGACAAGACTTCTTTGAAGCAGTCACCAAAGCCGTAGATGAGGTTAAGGTGGTTCACACAGCCTGTCTAGATCTCACCAAGACTTTTGACACCATCCTCCACTCTGAAATTATAGATAAACTCACTAAACTAGGTATAAATCCCTATGTCACAAGATGGGTTGCCAACTGGCTCACTGACAGAACCCACACTGTGAAAGGAGCAGACTCCAAATCCAATTTCAGACCAGTGACAAGTGGAGTACCACAGGGTTCAGTCCTGGGTCCTCTCCTGTTTGGTATCTACTTCTCTGAAGTACAGGCTAACACAAAAGGTCTTTGGCTAACGGAGTTCGCAGATGACTGCAAACTAGGAGCCATAATCAAAACTCCAAAAGATCTGGACATCCTACAAAAGGGCCTCGCTGAGACAGATGCCTGGTGTCAAAGCCATGGCCTCAAGCTCAATGCCAAAAAGTGCATTGTCATCCCCTGTGGTAAAAACTCTGTACCCATGAATTGCCACATAGGCGGTAGTCTACTTCACACCGAAAGTGTGATAAGAGACCTTGAGACACAGGTGGACAGTAGTCTCTCTATTGATAATCACATCGCCATAGTAATAAAGAAATCCTTCTACGTGGCACACCTCATCACAAAACATTTCTCATCTAGGAAAAAAGAGGTCATTGTTCCCCTCTACTCGTCACTCATTAGACCCATTATAGAGTACAACACCCCTTTTGGTATGTACCTCACAAGACATCTAAAACAACTGGTAAGGCTGCAGAAATACCTCACAAAGAGGATTACTGGCTTCAAACAGATGCCCTACGCAGACCGTCTCAACTGCAGCTTTACTTCATTGCATATCACCTACTCAGAGGTGATCTCTGCCTAACACACAAAGCTATGTCAAACCCAGAGCTTTTAGACTTGCTCCACTTAAAGAAATCCCAATCCCTTTGAGCTACATGCTCTAGGGACCTAAACCTTGTCATCACAATAAACAGAACATGCTGGAGGGATAGATTCCTGTCCCAGAGACTTCCCATACTCTGGAACAAACTACCTATCTATATTAAACAAAGCTCCTCATTAGCACTCTTCAAGAAAAATCTTGATGATTGGATGGGAGATAGGAAATTCACCCCTGGAATAACTTCTGTGGCTCTGCTCGACAGTGGCACAGGAAAATAATTTTCTTGGGTGGTGAAAGCCAGGGTACCTTTTGGCTAGGCTTATATATGTCCTAGGGTCAGTAGTCTAGTACCTACATATGAACCTGTGAAATATTTCATCTACCCCCTCTGTATTACTACCCAAGAGCTTAGGTTCATAGGATGATACTAGGCTATTGGCCCAGTGACCCTTATAAGCCTAGCCAAGAATTTCTCCCATGTTCCCTCAAAGTCAGCACCTGTTTCCCCTGTCCAGCAGGGACACAGGTGGGATCCCCAGGGGTATATTTTCTGTTTCCCATCCAGTCATCCAGGTTCCTCTTAAATAGGGCTAGAGAGGTACTCTGCTTGACATGGAGAGGGAGTCTATTCCACAGATGGGGGGAGTCATTGGGTCACAAATATATCCAGGCAACAAGTTCTATTAATGTCACAGACCAGGTTAAGGCCTTGCATGCAGGTTGCTTGAGTGGAGTTTGTCTTATGGATATGTAGCAACTCCATCAAGGCTGGGTCTGAGATGGCTTTGTATGCCAGACAGAGGTCACCTCTGAGCAGTCTGTATGAGACTGAGTAGAGGGACAGGGCTTTTAGCCTATCTGTATAGGATAGATGTTTGAGACCCTGGATTATCCTGGTCAGGAACCTCTGTGGTCTCTCCAACTGCTGCATGTGCTTGGCAAGGTACATGCCAAAGGGGGCATTGTACTCAATAATGGGTCTGATAAGGAAGGAGTACAGGGATTTTATGACCTCCTTGTTCTTGGATGAAATACCTTTTTTTATAAGGTGGGTCATGTAGAAAGCCTTCTGTACAGCGGAGGCAACATGGTAGTCAAAAGTGAGGTAATCAGCCTGGGTGCCCAATTCCCTCACAACTGATTGCATGCTTAGTAATGTTGTTGTTAATGTGATAATTAGTGGGGATGCCATTTTCCCCAAAGGGGATAATGATGCATAGTGGGGATGCCATTTTCCTCAAAGGGGATAATGATGCATTTCTTGGCATTCATTTTGAAGCAATGCTTCTGGCACCAGTCATTAGTTTGGGTGATGCCCTCTTGGAAGATGTTCACATCACTAGGGGAATTGTAAGACAGTACCCAGCTTGCAGTCATCTGCAAACTTGGTCAGCCACAAACCACTGGGTTTGGCTTGCACCTCAGAAAAGTATATCCTGAACAGTAGAGGCCCCAAAACTGATCCTTGGGGTACACAGCTCATTATGGGTATACTACTAGAGGTGGCTTCCCCTACTTTGATTGAGTGTGTTCTATCAGTGAGCCAGTTAGCTAGCCGTCTGGTAACATACGGGCTGATGCCTAGCTGGGAGAGTCTATTATGCCCAAGTTGGAATAGTGTCAAAGGCTGTGGCTAGGTCAAGGTAGGGGGGTGTGCACCGTCTTCCCCTCATCCGTGGCTTGGTGACTGTTTTAAAGAAAACCAAGTTTAACAGGCATGATCTCCCTTTGACAAAACCAAACTGTGTGGGGTCAAGCATTCGGAGGTTGCCAATGTCCTTGTTTGTAATGTTCATGATAATGCATTCCATGGCCTTGCAGATCAGGCTAGTTAGGCTGATGGGCATATAATTGCCTGTGCCAGTAGATACTCCACTTTTTTGTAGAGGGATGACAGTGGCTGTCCTCCACTCAGCTGGGACAAAGCCGGTTCTCAGGCTTTGTTTGAATAGGGTGTCTAATGGAGCTGAGAGCTCATGTCTGTGTTCATGTAGGATACAGCCAGGGATGTTATTGGATCCCATGGAGACTGTATTTTTTGCCTTTGAGATGGCATTAAGGACCTGCTCCCTGGTGATGAGGGGAGGGGGCAGTTTCTGGGGATGGCCTGGTTTATTGATGAGGGGATGGAGGTGTGAAGTTTTTACTGAACATGTCTGCCAGCAGGTTGGTTGTATCTATGGTGTTTGTGTATGTGGTGATTGTTGTTGACCACCAGTTCGGAGCAGACTTGGGTCTTACATTTGAGATTGCAGACATATGTGAAGAAGGCCTTGTGATTGCCTTGGTGGATGTGGCCAATTTGGACTCAAAGTTAGCCTTAGAGGATTTCACCCCTGATCTTAGTTGCTTGTTCAAAGGAGAGATTGCTTCCAACTTGGCACTTGCTCCTTCTTGGTCCTAGACAGCAATTTTTTTTCCTTTTATTATAGAGTTTGTTTATTGCTGCTGTCCACCAGACAGGTTCACTCTTCTTTGAGGAAAATGATTTGCTTAGGTAGCAAGTCTAATACTTACTGGTATCTTGATTCTGGAAATGGACGGAACATGAATTTCTTCTCTAAAATCATTTCTAAAGTAGAAAATGCAAAATCTGCTAATTACATGTAACCCATACATGTGGGTAGATGGAAATGAGGCACCATGTGAAGCAGCCCAGTTTCTAAAGCAGTTAATGTGGGTTATGGAAGAGATAAGCTCTCAACCTCACCTTTAGCAATGCTCTTTATCTTCCCATCATAGGGACTTAATAACCAGTATTGTTTTCACTCACATTTACACACCCCAAACAGTAACATGTATCCACATTTAAAAATAAAAACACAAACACGCACAACAAGCAAATTCTATAGACTATGTTTAGCATTTTCATCTTTTTAATGCACAGACTTTATCAAAACACAAACCAAAAACAATCATTGTGTGACAAAGAACTATTTAAATACTAAAATACAAGTATCACAATAATGTTCCTCTCCTGTTTCATCTGTAACTAGCCCCAGTTTTAATTTTATATCCTTTTAAGAATGTCAGAAAATTATAATCTGTGCCCATAACATAGTCTATAACTTAGTGCAAACATGTTGTTTGTCTTTTCGGCTTTTCCCGGTTAGGGGTCACCACAGCGGAACTCTGGTCCGCTAATGATTGGCAGTCGATTTTTATGGTGCTGAGTTGCCATCCCAATGCCCAACCTTCAGCGAAGACACATCCATTCACGCATGTCTTTCGGAGAACACTCGACCACAGGGAGGACATGCAGACTCCACACAGAAGGTACTCCAGCTGAGAATCGAACAGGAGAACCTCTTGCTGTGAGGCAACAATGCTACCGCTGTACCACCATGGCTTACAACTTAGTGCAAACATACAGTTTAAAATACAGTTAATAATTCAGTTTGAAATTCAGTTTAACATATAACCATTTAAGCTAACACTACATACTTGCCAAAGCCTAAAGAAACACTTGGAGTCAGTGTTAGCCCCGCTCCACTCAGGCTTGCTCCACTCCCCTTCCTGCCCCCAGTTCCCACCCACCCTCACTACTTCTACCTTTATTCTAACCCCTAATCACCTCACCAGTGGTCCAACCCTTAATTCCCTAACAACTAGCCCAACCCACTCAGCCTACCTCCCGCCACCCTCCAATCCAGTTACATCCCCCACTGATCCCACTCCCAACAATACATTCCCAGACAACACACCTCCACCCTCACATACAACCAATTAGGAATCCTAGTTGTACTACTCACTCAAAGTAGTATCATATTACCCACACTCACATCCCTATCACTATCTCTGCTATCGCTAACCGTCCTAACTTCCTTACAAACAGACCTACCACTGCACAGCTACTCCTATCACACTACCCACACTAGCCCACCCTCTCAAACCCACTCACACTTCTACATCTGCCCCACAGTCATAAATCTTACAACTACATATTACTCACTAACAAAAATGACACCATTTCACCACACTAAGAAAAACACACATAGACCAAGCTCACAAACAATTAATATTAAAAAGCACATACTGACACTCCTACAAACTCTGCTAACCTCTGGTGACTCACCCAAATCCAGGTCCCCTCTCAGCCAGACAAACATCTGACCTGCTGATCCTAAATCTCAACATAAGAAGTATTACCAACAGGCTAACAGACCTACATGCATTCATAGCCCACTACAAACCTGACCTACTCACCTTTACAGAGACCTGGCTTAAACCCAGTATCCAAGATGAAAACTTTCTCCCCCCAGGGTGTAATACACTTAGATCTAATAGAACAAACAGGAAAGGAGGAGGAGTAGCCATTCTCTATAAAAACACCCTTAACCTCCAGCTCCTGCACACCACACCATCCACTTTTCAAAATGCTGAAGTCCTATTTTCTGTCCTATCCATAAGAAACACCAAGAAGATCAATATAATATGCTGCTACATACCTCCAGGCAACAACTCACTCATAAAAGAAGACATCCTACAATGGACAAAGGATAATCTACCTCACGAAACAATCCTACTAGGAGACCTTAACACCGACTGGGCAGCCTGTAACTCCAGCAGCCCCTCTACACATATCAATCTATATGGGTTCTCTCAACTAATTGTAGAACCAACTAAAATAGATAAGAAAACAAAGAAATAATCCATACTGGACTGGACACTAACCAACTATCCCATACAAAACTATACAGTAGGCTGTCCCCCAGATGACCTAAGTGATCATCTCTCCACCTTCCTACTCCACAAACACTCCAATCACCCCCAAACCAGTAGTCTACAAACTCGTACGACATGACTGTAACCTTAACCCACAGTACCTAAATGCTGTCCTAAGCCACTGCAACTGGGAACCACTATGGACACTTGGGTTAGACCAGGCAGTAGACTACTTCAATACTACCTTCTCTAACATCCTTAACAGTCTAGCTCCCAGCAGAAAGATCTGAGTTAAAGCCAACTACGCACCCTGGCTAAATAGGGACACCAGAGCCTTACCAGAGACAAAGCCTGGAAAATCTGAAAAACTGACAAAACCCCTAGTTCCAGGCAATACTATCAACATCTTAGAAACAAGGCCAAGGCTGAATCCAAAATAAACAAGCAAAACTATTTTCTTAGCGCCCA
The DNA here is from genome assembly GCF_019279795.1 of Protopterus annectens. Taxonomy (NCBI): domain Eukaryota; kingdom Metazoa; phylum Chordata; order Ceratodontiformes; family Protopteridae; genus Protopterus; species Protopterus annectens. Next base: position 238,142,662 of record NC_056745.1, read on the forward strand.
AAGGAAATATTCAAATAATCCACAAAAATTCTGGCATGCCATTAACGCCCTACTAAAGCCAGGCAAAACCACTACTCCAGCACCCAGCTCTACTAACAATACCCTAGACACAGCTTCTCAGTTTAATAACCATTTTACTAAATTCATCTTAGCCATATCCAGTCAAATAACCAAAAACAGTCTACCTCAGTCACAACCCAACCTATCCCACATCACCCCTTCTTTCAACTTATCACCAGTGCCCACCTCAACTGTCAAAAAACTCCTCCTAAAACTAATGCCAACCACATTGGCAGCTGATAACATACCTGCTGCATACCTAAAAATGGCTAGTGACTCCCTATCATATCCTGTCTCCATCCTAATCAGCCACTCCGTACTAGAATCCTACATTCCCAAACTCTGGAAAGTATCTCACATCATTCCTCTCCATAAAGGCGGTAACTCCTACGAATTCTCCAACTACCGACCTCTTGCCATCCTTTGCCCCCTATCCAGAATTCTTGAGAAATGCATCCACTTGCAAGTGATGACATTTCTTAACACACAATCTACTATCTACCACACAACACGGTTTCCATCCACATCACAGCACTACTACAGCCCTTCTATCCTTCACTAATCATATAAACCTTCACAGGAATGATAACAAATATGTATCAGCCATTTTCCTACACCTCTCAAAAGCATTTGATATGGTCTCCCACTCCATTCTACTAGACTCCCTAACATCATTATCCTTCACCTCCTCTACTATAGCCTGGTTCAGAAGCTACCTATCTGACAGGCAACAATCAGTCCAGTGCAAGGGAACTCTGTCTACACAACTTCCAACCACCATAGGAGTCCGACAGGCCTCTATACTAGGCCCACTATTGTTCTCTATTTTCACAAATAACCTCAATAGTTCTACACAATATGCCACACTCATACAATATACAGATGATTCAACCCAGATCTGCTCTGCCTCATCTCCCACCACCCTACATACACTCACTCATGATACCTTTAACTCAGTAGAAAAATGGATCTCAGGTATCCAACTAATTCTAAATCCCAAAAAGACAAAATTGCTACTATTCTCCCCTAATAGATAAAAAACAAATCCTCTCCTTTACCATAACATCTAAGGACGGCACAACCATCTCCCCCTCTAACCACACCAAACTTCTGGTCATTGAAATTGACAATAATCTTCACTTTGAAATCCACATCTCACATACCATAAAACTAGTACACAAAAAGCTAGGCTCACTATACAGGCATAAGTCCTTTCTCTCACAAAAAGCAAGAGTCACTCTTGCACAAAGCCACCTCCTCTCAACTCTATTATACGCAGCACCAATCTTCACCCAAATCAGAAAGTGTGACCTAGACAAACTAGAATCATGCTACAATAAAATAGCCAAGTTTGCTACTAACTCTACCTATAGAACCCATCACGGTACTGCACTAAAAGAATTAAAATGGCTTGAGTTACTGCAGGTACTTAACCATTACCATCTGGGTACAGCCTACAATATTCTCAAATACCCAGAAAAAAAGCCCTCAATATCCAATCTACTTACTGTCTACACAGCAGACCGGTACCTAAGATCTAGTGAAAAATCTCTCCTCTCCATCACTATGGCTAACAATAATGCAAGGAAAGCGCTCTACTCCCACACTGTTGCCAGAAATTGGAACTCTCTTCCCCTTTCTGTGTCCACTGCCCCCTCCACATCCATATTCAAAAACTCCCTCAAAGTACCTGGTTATGACCTTGTATCACATAACCCTACCCACACTGCTATTAACTCCCCAAACTCCTCTCTGATCACATGCAGGATCCCTGATGCCCTGTAGGCTTGGTCATCTGAAAGGGTACTTTTAACTGTAGAATCTTACTTGATATATTTTCTTCTGACCAGCGTATAACTGACATTGTCTTTTTACCTATATTCTATATCTTCTTTTACCTGGAGTATTTTATTAATTTCTTGTTATATTACTATGCTCAGCATACATGATGAAACCTGTTTTGTGTAGTATGCTGGATGTACTGTAACTGACATTGTCTTTTACCTATGTTCTATATCTTCTTTTACCTAGAGTGTTTTATTACTTTCTTGTTATATTACTATGCTCAGCATACATGATGTAACCCGTTTTGTGTATTATGCTGGATGTACTGTATTTGTATAACTTGATGCCAGATCTTTTCTTCCTGGGGCCTCTGCTGAAAATGGACCTGGTCCAGTTGGAATTTTCCAGTTAACAAATGTAAAATAAATAAGTAAAATATTCTCATTCAATCAAATTGCACCTTAAAACACACACATAAAAAATGCACCTTAAAGGACTTTTAAGATTGCTGCACACTGAATAACTTAATTTCAGCTCTCCCAGAGTAAAAACAGAAACTCAGAAAACAGAGCCACTGAAGTTGTCTTTTTATGTAAATTTCAGTAACTAGTGAGTAAGTGCACTTCCTGGAAGCAACAAAGAAGAAATTCAGAGAACCTGAAGTAAACTCAATCACAAAAGGTGAAGAGGAAACACTGACTGGGAAGAATCATGTAGCTGTTAAGCAAAAAGATGTTCAAGCTCCAGTTTCGGTGAAAGACATGACTTCCAATAATCTAGGAGAAAATAAGTCAAATGTGCTCAGAGCTATTTAAAATAAACCAAACACCGAAGGAGTTTATCAACTTGAATAAAAGGCTGGAAAAAAATGGAAGAAGCTTTAAACAAATATTCAGATGAGCTGATAAAACTGCAAAAATCAGAGACTGAAATGAAAAAAAGGCTGGCTGAGTATGAGACTGCTCAAGAGGAGATTTTCAAAAAAATGGTAGAATTAGAGGAAGAACATGTAGAGAAAATCTAAGATTTTCTGATGTATCAAAGAAACTAAAAGGAACAGACTGTATTCATTTTATGAAAGCACAAATAAGCAACTGGACTGGTATTCCACAACGGAAGTTGTTAATTGAAATGGCACATTGTGTGTATGCTCCGAATCTGGCCATGAGAAAACAGCCAAGGCCTCTACTAGTGAAGATGCAATCCTACCAGCAATAAAAGTTGATTCTGACAAAACTGAAACAAAGTACTGAAAGTAGGTGGCAGGAGAGTGTTTGTGAAAAATGATTTCTCACTGTATACCACGCAGAAAAGGAGTAAATTTATTCCGGAAATCACAGAATGTCAAGAGGCAGGTGTGAGATTCAAGCTGCTATTTCCAGCTGTCTTCAGAATTTTTTTTCCTGGATGGTCAAAGTCATTTTTTTCATTCAGAACATGCTAAAGAGGAAATATAAAAATTTGTCCAACAAAAAGTGAGCTATCAAACAGAAGGAGATTCTGCTGCTTATTCTTCTGATTATAAAGCTCATAGTGAGACTATGCCATTGAAACCTTTCCAATGTTCCAAAGGAAAATGCTTGACAAAAAACACAGGAGTTGACTAGAAGAACCAAGAGAGTATGTTGTAAATGAACCAGAGACTGGAGTTGGGAGACAGAAATCAACAGGAAGAAAACCAGCAACATGAAATTAATAAATAAATATGGGATTACAAAGCATCAATTACATTTGTGAAATATGGCTAAACAAGAAAACCTGCAAATGTTGAACTTTTCTGACTATGTTAAATTTGTATGCGACTCCAAAGCATATGCCCTACATCATGTCATTAATGTTTGGAAGATGAAGGAAAGAGGAAACTACAAGTGAAACAGTTATTTTTGTGTGTAATATGGATAATGACATAAACACGTACCCTCCCCCTTTTCCTTCTTTATTTCTTATTCAGTCTTGAGAAATGTGGACACTGTGGTGTAAAAAAAAGACAAAGTCTGGACAAAAGAGCATGATACAAGTAAAACTGACATGCTTTTTCTTACTTTTGTATAGGGGAATGACTGGATTAAAGCCCATGGCTTGACCTAATAAGTTTTAAGGGAAAGAAAGTAAAATAACTGAACACTGAATGTAATGAAAAGTTTTCATCTAGCAAGTAAATGTTCACAGTGCAATACAAGAAGCTTGTAGCTGAAGACAGCCGTGTATCTGGTTCTTATGTTTCTATGGAGACAAGCTAATAAGAGGTTAATAAAGCAGAATACTTTTGTTCTTTAGTGTCTAGCAGATAATGTTTACTAAAAGTATTTAAGTTGTTTTCTACATCTGGGAGAGAAATAATGATAAGACAAAAACACACTTTGTGTAAGTAGAAACACAGGCAGTACCTTATGTCTTGGCATGGATAACTTTCATTATGGGTTAGTTCAAGCCTGTGAGTGTAGTTGTCAGTCTGGGAGAATTGTTCCTGTTAGGAGAAATAAACTTCATTATTTGAATATATTCATAGGTTTGTTTGTTTGTATTAAGTTAATAGGTTATGGTAGTTCTCTGAGTGTGTATGGTTTTTGAGAGTTTTCATTAAAACAAAAAAATCTTGTAAGATGTGACATGGGTTCAAAGGGATAGGACAAGAAACATCTGTAAATAAAATCAACCTGCCAAACAGTGCATGTATGTAACACAGGAGCTGAAACTAGACATTAAAAAACTGCTATACATAGGTAGGAATAATAACTTCTTATCATAATGACAACACTTTTCATATTATCCTTAAATGTGAGTGGTCTCACAGGTATATACAAAAAATAGTGAACTAAATTAAAAATGCAGATTGCAAATAGCTATGCTACAAGAGGCACATTTAGAAAGAAATGAGCATGTGAATTTGTTAAAGAAAGGCTTTCACGATGGTTATTCAGTGGAATATCTGGGACAAAGAAAAAGAGGAGTATTTGTATTAATTGCTAGAGGAGCATCCGTACTGATAGAAGAAGAAAAATGATAATGATAGATTTGTACTGACAAGGAAGGAGGATTGTGCTGGTGTGTACTTATATTCCACTTAAAACTGCTACAGTGGAGGTTAAGAAAATGAAAATTCTGAGAGAAATAATCAGATTTCAACAGGGAATATTGCTTAGAGGTAGGTAGTGGAATTTGTTTTGCAACTTTGAGGATGTATGTAGAGGGCCTAAAAGGGAAAATATAACAAAAGAGGGTAGATTTTTGAAGAAACATATGAAAATATTTGGTATGAAAGACTTGAATTCAGTAGTAGGAACTAGGAAAGAATTTACATATTTTCCCCAAGGTAAAAGATTGCTGCTAAACAACTCTTTTTTTTATTATTATTATTGTAACAGAAGAACTCAAAAGGTTTTAGCATAACGGCTCAGGTAACAGAAAGTGGAAAGGGTTGTTGCCAAGCTTAGGGAGCATATAATAAGGAAAATAACAGAGATCCTAAAGAGATATTGTAGATATTTTGGAAATTTGATGGAAACAGGTACAAAGCAGAGAAATGTGGAAATTAAGATAATGTACAAATGGGAATGTTTATGGAAGAATTAAATATGCCAAGGTTAGAGGCAGATGAGGCTCAATTACTAACAGAAAAGGAGGAAATGAGATAAAATGGTGATGTATAACCAATATACAGGAATGTCTGAAGGAATAGATGGTATTCCTGTGGGTGTTTGGAAACTCAGTATGGAAGAAAATGATAAAGATCTGGAAAGTTTGTTTAACAGTATTTTAAAAGGAGGACAAGCACCAACATCCCGGAAGAAAGCTGTGGTGGCTGTAATATCTAAAGGTGGTTAAGACCTATTAGATCCAGCTTCATGCACTTGTATTTAAATTGTAAACCATGATTATAAAGTATTTTTCTATAATGGCTAAAAGAATGGCAAACCTAATGCCAAAACTGAAAGTGTGGTTTTGTGGAGTGAGGGTAAACATTTGACAACATTAGTAAAACAGTGATGATCCAGAGGGAAGAAGAATGTAAGAAGATACCACGGTTTTTGGTGGGACTTGATGCAGAGAAAGCACTCAACAGAGTAAGCTATGGTATTATGAGTAGGGTAATGGAAGTATTTGCATTCCCTGATAAAATTATAAGGTTGATTGGGAGGATATAAGAGGGATTGGAGGTGGAAACTAAAGTCAGGGGGGAGTCCTCTCTGATAAGTTCTGTTTGAGCAGTGGAACCAGACAGGGGTGTCCTCTTTCCCTTTTGTTATTTGTGTTATATTTAGAACCATTGGCTAAGAAAATAAGGGACTTGGAAATTAGAGGATATAATTGGTATGGTAATCAAGAAAAGCTGGCTTTATTTGCAGATGATACTATTTTGTACCTGATAAAACTAGAAAAGGAAATTTCTGTGTTATGGAACATTCTGAGACAGTTTCAAGTTTTTTCAGGAAACAAAAATAATGTAGATAAAACAAAGGCAATAGCTGTAAACTATGTACCCAAAAACAAATTAGTTCAGCAGTTCCCATATTTATGGGGACATGATAAAATGAAGTACTTAGGAGTATGGGTTAAAAAGATTTTGTTATGGCAGCTAAGGATATGTGGGAAGAGGCTAAAAAGATAATACAAAAACTGAGAAATTGGAAGTACTGTTTTATGGATATGGGTAGCAAGATACAAGCAATGGAAATGTTTTTTGTCTCCTTAGTTTTATATACAGGCCAGGCATATTTTTATCAACCAAAGGAGAAGTTGTGGACAGCAATTAATAAAGAGTTGAAAGATTTTATCTGGAAGGGGAAGAGGGCAAGAGCCAAATAGGATGAATTAATCCTTCCAATAGAAAAAGGTGGATTGGGATTACCTGACTTAAGGGTGTTTCAGAGCTATACAGTTAAGGCTCCTGTACATAGCCTAAGCAGAAAGTTATAACTCAAAGTGAAAAGGGATTATGATGAAACTGGGGAAGCTCAAGAAATAAGAAGAGACTGGAATTTTGGATTTAGATCCATAAGGAGAATAATGATAACCATACAGAATATTATATTTATAAAGTCAAAAATATTCTAAGAAGTAAAACAACATAGGAATGGAGAAAGGAGACTCTGTTGATACAGATGACTGTAATTATTGGTACGGAGAATAGACAAGAGAGGGGTGAAATTTACTGTAGAGAACTGGCAAAGGAATCAAGGTACTGGATGCAAATAATTTGAGAGGGAAAGGTAATAGAATTGAAGAGGCCAAAAATTAATTTGTACTGCAGGCTAGAGATTGCCTTCCCCTATCAAAGTTTGATATCAGACTATAGGCAAAGAGAAAGGAATAGGGGAATCCTAAGTGAAAGACCATTGGTAGAGTTTTTAGTAGTCTCTAGAAAAGAAGTTGCTGTAAAAAACAGGTTCATAGGTAGGTAATAGGCTAAGGGCCCAAGGGCCTAAGTAAGCCTAACCAACAAGGTTTCCTGGCTTACACCACCCAAGAAAGTTATTTTCCTGTGCCCCTGTTGAGTAGAGCCACAGAAATGATCCCTGGGTTGTATTTCCTGTTTCCCATCCACTTATCAAGATTTTTCTTGAAGAGTGTTAATGAGGAACTCTGCCTGACATGGATAGGGTAGCTTGTTCCAGAGTATGGGAAGCCTCTGCAACAGGAATCTATCCCTCCAGCATGTCCTGTTTATTGTGGTGACAAGGTTTAGGTCCCTAGAGCGTGTAGCTTGGAGGGATTAGGATTTCTTTAGGTGTAGCATGTCCAACAGCTCTGGGTTTGACATAGCTTTATATGTAAGGCAGAGATCACCTCGTGGGTAGGCGATATGCTACAGAGTAAAGCAGGAGTTTTTTGAGACGGTCAGTGTAGGACATCTGTTTGAGGCCAGTAATCCTCTTTGTGAGGTACTTCTGTGGCCTTTTCAGCTGCTGCAGATGTCTTGTTAGGTACATTCCAAAAGGGGCATTGTACTCTATAATGGGTGTAATGAGTGTCGAGTAGAGGGGAACAATGACCTCCTTTTTCATAGATGAGAACCCTTTTGTGATGAGGTGTGCCACGTAGAAGCATTTCCTGACTACTGTGTCGATGTGATTATCAAAGGAGAGACTACTGTCCACCTGGGTCGCCAGGTCTCTTATCACACATTCGGTGTTAAGTAGACTGTCGCTTATGTGGTAGTTATGGGTACAGAGTTTTTACCAAAGGGGATGACAATGCACTTTTTGGCATTGAGCTTGAGGCCATGGCTCGGACACCAGGCATCTGTCTCAGTGACGCCCTTCTGTAGGATGTCCACATCATTTGGGGACTCAACTATGGCTCCTAGTTTGCAATCATCTGCAAACGTCATTAGCCAAAGGCCTTCTGTGTTAGCCTATACTTCAGAGAAGTAGATATCAAACAGGAGAGGTCCCAGGACTGAACCCTGTGATACTCCACTTGTCACTGGTTTGAAGTCAAATTTGGAGTCTGCAACTTTTACAGTGTGGGTTTTGTCAGTGAGCAAATTGGCAACCCATCTTGTGATGTAGGGATTTATACCTAGTTTAGTGAGTTTAGCTATAATTCCAGAATGGGGGATGGTGTCAAATGCCTTGGCGAGGTGAAGATAGGCTATGTGAACCACCTTACCCTCATCTACAGCTTTGGTGACTGCCTCAAAGAAGTAAATCAGGTTCAGGAGGCATGATCTGCCTTTCACAAAACCGAACTGGGTGGGGTCCAGAGTTTGGAGGTTACCAATGCCTTAGGTTAGAAAAGATTGGGAAGAGTGACTGGATAAGCAATTCACAAAGAAACAATGGGGAGGATATGTGTATGGCTCCCAGATATGCAACAAAGTCTAGAACATTTAGGATCTTTGCTTCAAACTGTTTTTATAGGTATTTTTATACTCCAAGCAGACTGCAAAGAATTTTTCCTCAGCTAGATTGCAAATGTTGGTGTAATGGGGAAGAAAGAGGTAATTGGGAACATATTTTTGGGTATGTAATGATTTTGTTGACTTTAAAAATTCCATGCAGACTACTCTGTCAAAAGCATTGGGTGAGCAAATTGGTGTAACAAGGGAAATTTATTTTTTAAGCTGTGATCCAGAATCAGAATTGTCTAGATGTAGTAAGGCCTTGCTGAGTTTAATTCTGGTGGCTGCCAAAAAATCAATTACTAGAAAAAGGAAATCAAAGGTTAAACCAACTGTACTAGAACTGTACTAGAACTAGTGAATATAGTAACAGAGATAAAAGAACTGAAGTGGGATCTTTAGGAAAGGGTAGGAGTAAATTGCATAGAAAAAATGGGAATTCTAGGAACAGTACATACAGAATAATGTTTTGAAGGAGGATTGAGGTTTAAGGGAAGGCAAGAACTGAATGGGCTATGTAGTGTTTGACTGACAATGACTGTGTAGATGATTACAAGTGATGTTTAATGTTTGCAACCAAAAATTTGTCTCTACTGTTTGTTTTCATTTATTTAAATGTATGATTGCCTGTGTCATAAGTGGTAATCAATAAAGATGTTTCTTGTTTAAAAATACACTTTAAAGTATAAACTCTGATAACACACACAAAATAGATGTAAAAATATGATAGAACAAATGCATGTAGAACTCCTAAATCCTGAACAAGACATACATTAATCCTACATTTATCATTAAATGATTTAATAGCAGAGAGAGAGCCTTAAGTCGTGATATGCTGTATGTACTTCATTTGTAGGCAATTCATGCTACACATTTGTGTCACTTAAACTAAACATGGTTCTACTGCATTGTTCTTTGATCACAATGACATGTCACTGCCCTTATCAGCCTTTACAAATTTTAAATTTTAATAACTTTCTGAAATGTATAGAGTTGTTCTAGTTGATAACTTTAAGAGCTGGAAACTTCTCTGGATTAAATTGTCATTTAAACATGAAATGTAAGTTATGCATAGAAATTTTTTTTTTTTCGAGATTTATGTAATGTGGAATGCCTCCTTGTCTCACTACCACTTTAATGCATGTTTCTGCTTATTTTTAGATTTGCACCAAAACTTCTTGCATGTACAGTCACTCTGTCCCATAGCCAATCACAACAGTGTTAAAAGAAAATTCTGGGTCTATATTAGTTCGCTGCAATCGCATTGCAGCAAACACCTATTCATCAACCTTAATTCAGCGAAAATCGTTTCAGCAATTCATGGAATTTACCGAGGGCAAGGAAATACGTGCCCTACAGCACAACAGACCAACAGCCAAGCAAATCAAACCCACCCACTTGGGGGGCTTCACCCCCCCACCCCCCCTAACTATATATACCAACACCAAGATCACGGTACAGTGGAGAAAAGGGCAAAGTTGTGCTGTAGGGCAAGTGAAAATGTGGCATTGTGTAAACTTTCACTTTTAAATTGTTGAGTTCAGTGTTTGGAAGCCCCAAGTAAAGAGTTGTATAGTAGTCAAGATGAGAGGGAACTTCAGAGTGCTAGCTACCATGGTGAGACAGCCTGATCGAGTGAAATTCTCAACATGACTGATAGCTATTTGATAGTAACAAGAAGGGGACAGCAGCAGCAGGCACTTGGTCTTCAAATAGTACTGTGTAATGGAGGATCACCCCAAGATTATGGACCTTAGAAATAAACTCCATCAATCTCCCCATATAAATAATAAGGAGTTAAATAATAGAGCAGTGAAGTCCCTCAAAGTAGCATGTCAACAGGGCTGTGTTTTGGATGTGTTAAGTTTCAGACAGTTGTGTTTTATTCCATTGATAATCTGCAGCTCAGACCACACACAAGGGAGATGGGGGCTACCAATATCCTTCTGATAGAAGAGATGCATTCAGATATCATCTGCAAAGCAGATACAGTATGCTTGCATCTCTGATGGGGGCATTATACATGCTTAACTGTAACTGATGCAAAGTTGACCCCTGCTGAACTCTACAGCCCAAAGAGTAAAGAAAAAAAATATTACCAGGCAGGCATGAGGCAGATCATTCCACAACTGTTGGAGTAACATCACAGTATGCCCACTGTTGGTGCACTATCATGCCATGATACACCATATGAAATGAGAATGAGGGTTCAAGTAAGACCTGAACTACATAAAATTGTGGATCTGTTATCATCAAGGGGTCAAAGGTCATGCAAAGGAGAGCCATCTTATTGCTATGGCATGCACAAAACTGGACTGAAAAGAATGAAGGAGGTGGTATTCCTTCAGAAATAAATTAAACTTAAAAGATGTTATCATTTACCTTACCTATAAAAAGAAGGTTTGAGATGAAGCCGTAATTATCAGGAATATTGTCACATCATGGTGCTCAAACACTACAAGATGGATGGTGCCCTTTAGCTAGAAGTGTCAGCATTAAGCAGATTAGGGCACCTTGTTTTATGCCACATCGAAAAGCCCTCATGCATAAGTGGAAAGTCTAGAAAGCTAAATGTTGGGGGGGGGGGGGTAAAAACTGTTGGAGTACCACAAGTGATCCCTTATCACCTTGCAAAGACTGGTAAGAGTCCCTCAGCCACCTAGCCAAGATCGCTGTCATCAAAGGAAGAAATTAATTAATTGCACTTGGAATAAAAAAGGAGGTGAGCAGGTCACTTGATGTAATAAAATCAGTGACCACAAAAGAAAGCAACCACAGGAATTCCACCAACGAATTTATTAACATTAAGCGCTTTCATCTGCCAAATAGCTAGACTTCTCAGAATGAAATAGCACTCAACACAGTCAGCTAAAATACCCAGAAACCATCCCTAATTAATCATTTAAGCTATATAAAAAATCAATTAAAACGACTAAATCGCTATACAAAAATTCATGACCAAACCATAAAAATATTAAGAAATTGCTGTCGAACATGTAAAACAATTAGCTTGAATAATAAACATAAAACATGTTTATACAAACAAATCAAATTGCTAGCATAGATCTCAGTTTCAAAAAGGTAACAATGGAAATTACATCATTGAGACCAGGGCTACGTCCAGCATTACACCTGAGCTGCCACTTAAATTCCAGATACTTCAGAAAAATATCCTGGGGACCACCTCTTGGATCATACTCAACACTATCAATAACTGTGAACTTAAAAAAATGAGTTGGAAAATTCTTAAGATGTTTAAAAAGAGCATTCCGCTCAGCTTTCTTACTGATGTCATAATTATGTTGGTAAATCCTATACCTAAATTGCCTGATGGTTTTGCCAATATAAAAACATGTACAACACTGGCTAATTGCAACATAGATAATCCCCTTGCTATCACAATTAAATTTCTTTTTACACTTAATGCGGCCATAACCATGAATAAAACATTCAGTGCCCTTAAGAATGTATTTGCATTGAGAACAATTGTATGTGGTACTAATTATATAAGGCAAATTGACTAAAACAATTTATTTATTATTTTATTTTTATTTTACATTTGTTGACCGGGCTAGTCTAGCTGGACATAATATCCGTTTTCAGTAGAGGCCCGGGGAGAAAAGCTCCAGTACAGGCAATAAACAATGATTTATCACATAAAGCATAATATGAGTAAACAATACAAGGTAGAAAGAAAAATAAGTTTCAACACAAAACAAATACTAAAAATAGGAGATAAACTTATACTACATACTACTACTATATTAGACTTATAAAACAGTAACAATAACACAAAAAGAAGTTACACAGACAGATAAAAAGGTTACTGGTAAAGCCTAATTCTTAGATATGACTCTCAAACTCTTGAAAGTTTTAGTGAGGAGCTCAATAAGGGGGATAGGGGGGTAGAACTAGGTGAGTGAGGACATGATTTCAGTCGGGATTTGCACATGGACACATCCATTGTGTTTTGAGATGTTCTTTAATGTGTTTTTTGAAAAGAGAGGTAGAGTTTTGATTAGTTATTTCTTGAGGGAGTTGATTCCAGATTTTACCTATGGAATTTGCAAGTAATGAATCCCCAGCTTTATTATATGATTTAGTTAGAGATACTAGGAGTTTATTAGCAGAACGGAGTGTGGCTAGGTTTTTATATGGTATAATCAGTTTTGTAAGGCAAGGGATGACAAAAAATTACTTTGCCCAATTCATTATGTCCAGTGTTTGAAAACAAAGCTGAAACCTGTTGAGAAAAACACAGGCAGCAAGCTGGACATGAATACTGATGTCCATATTCTGAAGGTGAGAAGAACGAGTGTACCACGGCCCAAATGGACTGGGCAGCACAAAAAAACAATAAGAAATGCAATCAGCTGAAGCACTGAAATAAACATCCCACTTAAAGATGTAAGCAAACACTAATCATTGTAATGTGGCTAGGTATTGGTGAAACATGGCCAGAAAAGTCAGTCACTGAGTCAAAAAATGCCCCACTCCCTCAGTCAGTGCCTTTAGACAAGCAGCACTCTGCATGTGCAATGTTGCATATCCTGTGATAAGCTATAGGATAGCCAGACACACCTAAAAGCACAATCAGGCAGAAAATATTAAACATCAGAATCACTAAATTTGAAAATTAGTCCACCAACAACACTGGTAAATTCAGAAACACAGGTGTCAATAGGTCCCCAGATAAGCCCACCATCTAGAAGTCTTGCAGTCCAGCGGATATTACCGACCAGCTCAGTGGAGAAAAGTCAGCTCCAAACTATTGTTTTCACTGCAGCATATATGCAAGTCAGGGAGATCCTGCACTGTGGCCACTGATATTAAGCAATTGTAGAATTGGAGGACAATCCAAGTTTAGCATTAACCAGTAAACAGAGCAATTGTATTTCAAAAGCACATTAACTGCAATTAGTAGTATGTTTGATGTTTCCCGCTGATAAATAATTACTGAGACTTGGCACTAACACCAAATCAGAACAGATGAGAAGTGCCAGTATGTAAAAATGTCAATAAACAGTGTCTGCAAGACACATGTGCTGTCCCTGAGCTTGATACTCATCTCCAGCTTGATGGTGAGCTACGTCCTTACTCATGCATGCTAACCCTAATCCTTTGGGGTGGGGTGCATAGCCCTCCACCTACTTGGCTTTTATATTTATGAATCTCATTTCACTGAAAGCTAACAATGTAAAATCAGACGTAGGTGGTGGGATATGCCCCCCACACCCCCCTAACTATATATACTAACTCCAGGATAGCACTATAGTGGGAAAAAGGGCATATACATTTTATTTGCCCAACAGAACTTGGATTCAGTGAAATTAGTTTTCAGTGATTTGAGCTTTCATTGATTCGGTGTGAGTGTTTTGAAATTTAGTGAAATGAATTTTCAGTGAATCAAAGTAGACCCATATATATATATATATATATATATATATATATATATATATGGGTTACCTTCATTTGATCGACAGCCCATTTGACAATTAGTACTTCAGTACACTTTAAGGCAAATAACAGGGATTTGTCCCCTTCCCCAATATAGTGCGACCCTGGAGTTGGTATATATAGTTAGGGGGAATGTTGGGGGCGTCTTTTTAACGAAAATAGGTGGGAGGCTTTGCCCCCACTAACCCCCAAATTGGGGGGGCTGTGCAACCCGCACCCCCTCAACTATATACCA